>NC_135077.1:3623571-3933214 GCF_051107435.1 Chaetodon auriga | reverse complement strand
GCAACACTGGTACCTGTCGTCTGTGGACCAGTACTAGTACGTCTATTTTTTCCTCTCCATCACATCTCTTGTCCCTATACATGGCTTTCTTTAATGCAAATAATCTTTCTGTTACTTCACAGTCAGTGTGAGAGAGGCGGGAAACATTTGGAGATGAAGTAAATAACATGTGATAAAGGTCCTCCAGCTGGGAGTCAAACTGTGGACACTGTAGTTACAAGGTATGCGTACTAACAATTAGGCTACTGGGATGCTCCCTTTACTACTTATATTCCGACTCACGTGGCGTTGTGACCATGCTGGGATGATATTCACTGAGGCCCTGAAGACTGCGCTGCTCCTTGTTGAAGGAGAATACTTTTCTGAATGATTGGCTGTTGTTCTCAGACCATATAGCAAACTTGTTTTCTTTTTCTGGAGGTTTATCCTTCAGGACATCAGTAAGACATACATGTATCCCAGGATGCTACCCAAATGTTGCTCCAGGCTAAGACACTGCAGATTAGACCCCAGCGTTGCCTTGCTAGGCTGTGTTTGTTTTGCAGGTGGTCATATCGCTCCAACTCTCCAGAAACGCAGGAGCCTTTCTGCTCTTCACCTCGCCCAAACATCCCACTGCCGCGCTCCTTACATTAGCTCCTTGTAGTGACTTACATCAGATCAAGTCCCCGATGTTAGTCTACAACCTCTGCTATGGTGAAACCTGTTCACTCTACCAAGAACCATCACATCCACAGTCTGCCTGGAGCCCTCCTCTCAGTCCTCAGATCTTCACAAACATGTGGCAACACTTCTCTCTGCTCCCACAGTCATTTGCACTCGATACAGACTGCAGAAACCTGCACATGTTCCAACAAAACCACCTATTGACATAATTTTTTATTTGTCCTCCACGGATCAAACCCTTTGTGTTTAGTATCAGGGTTCAAGCAAAATAACCCAAAACCCGTAAGTGCATGTTCTCTGGTGTTTCACAGTGAAAGCAGTTGGGAAAACAATGACGACCACCGTTCTAGAAGGACTTTTAGTTTGTTTTTAGTTTGTTTACTAGTTGTCAGGTTGTCAGAGGTAACCACTGACTGCATGCTCATTGTTTGTGTGCGTACTTGATGTGTGTATGCAGGGTTGCAGAGTTTACACTTGTGTATTTGTTTGTGTGAGGCTGACCTTGGGGAAGCGCTCCTTGTAGACATGGTTCATCATCACTATTTCATTGTCATAGCAGGATGGAGAGCGCCCCGGGCTGAAGGGAGACAAACACAGAGAGCAGGAGTGTAACACACAGCTCTGACTGAGGAAAACACAAAAGGCAGGAGTGAGGGGAGGCAGCCTTGGAGACAGAGAGATGCTATTCTGTATTTTTTCACATCAATGAAGGAACAATTCACCGCTCCCCCACATGTCCTGTCTGTACATTATGCTAATCGACCGATCAGAAAATCAGTACGCTCAGTTCAGTTCCTCTAATGCATCTGGCATCCTCCTGCATGTCATGCCGCTCTCATTACAGGCATCAGGCGTCAGAGTCACATGTACACTTTCCAACACGCACATGCAGAAATAAAAGGCAAAGACAACTCAACATGTGGCAGAGAAGAGGCCCCAGAATGTAATACTATCACATCATAGCAGCTCATAGAGTGCTGAATGAGACATTCACAAAGAAGAAGCATGTTATGGAAGGATGTCTTGTGGGCAAAAACATTAGAATTTCGCGGATGTGATATGAATAGTGATAACGAGGCCTGCCAAGGTACACAATACAGGCATTCTATATACTGAAGCTGCAAGAGAGGCTATTATCTAGGGCAGCAAGTGTTGAGGAGCTTAATATGAAAACTGAATACTGATTAGTAGTGACGCGTTGTATGTGGTTGGGGCATGTTGCATCCAGAGGGGGGCTATAATAGGTGTGGTTGGGGGGAGTGTACACCAGAGACTTCTGCTAATAGAGAAACTGCTGCACTCTGGAGACGCTTGAAGCACCGGAGGGTGGACTGACGTCGCTGTAACAGAAGTGGTGGTGAGCAGCTGAGTATGTTTACTCAAGTACTAAAATCCAAAGGTACTTGTTTTTTACTTGAGTCCATTGTCGACTACTTTTGACCTCCGAGGTGAATGCTGTAGCCTTTTTGATACACCACTGCAACTTTGACTGCAAAAAAAGCTGGGATGCTGCATTAAACATAATTAAAACAGTATGTGATGATTTTCTAAGCTTTTTTTTTGACAAATACTTTGAAATTGAAAACAGTACAAAGAGAACATATTTAATGTTTGACCTCAGGTGCAACTAAAGACTGGGAAAGCTGTGGAACGCTCCAGAAACACCTGTTTCACACATTCCGCAGGTAAACAGGTTCATTGGTAACAGGTGATAGTGTCATGATTGGGTATGAAAGATCTGGGCTTTGTAGTTTTTAGCAAGCATTCCTTTAACAGTATATATGTTGGGGACTATATTCAGCTGCGGATGCAAACATATTTGATGCTCTTCTGAGTGTTTGCTGCAGCAGGAAAGTGTTTATGGGATTGATTCAAAATAAGCTACAGTGCCTGTTTTCATGATGGAACATGTCACCAAGTGCAACAGTGTGGCAAGAGTTTTTGGACAGCGGTGGGGGTTTATGGCACAGAGGAGTTAACTGTAGCAGATTTGGCTACACAGACAATACACCTATTCTTTAATCAGTAGTTAAAATTACCATAACATAAAAATGCTGCCTACATATCAGTAATAATCCAGTATCATAAAAGCACTTTTACTTTGAAATGGCATATTTCATAGTGTGGTGTTGAATACTTCTTCTGTGACTTCTTATTGATATAAAATACAAAATATTATATATTTACATATATATATGAGGGGGAATCCAGAAAACTTTCGTGACGGAGCACAAATGAGACGAGGGACATGAAGAAAAGAGTCTATACTATGCGGAAACAGTGTTTTATGTGGAGAAATATGTTTTTACTTCCAATTATTTCATTTACATGACAAAGCAAAATGTCTCTCATCTCATTAAATGGCAGAAAATGAAGCATTCAACAGCACTGACACACACAAAAAGGTGAATTATAAAAGATAAGCAATAAAGAGGCTTGTGCTCTCAATAAATGATTGAGAGCCCTCAGCATCTCTTCACGACACAATGAATTTGCTCATGCACACTAATTAAGGCTTCCCTTTCAAAATCTTAAAGGGCAGCTTGATGTCCTTAAACTGAAACTCAACAAGCTCAATTTTGGTTACTTTTGTTTATTTCTCTTCACCAGATAAAATCAGTTACTTACGAATAAGGCTTTGAGCAATGTTGGCACTTTTTTTTAAATAATCAAAATGACTCAACGTCAGTACTGTAGCCAGAAAACACCCTGACGGTTGAAACAATGAATCATGAATGTTTTGTTTTTGGAGGAAAGTGTCACAACATTTTTTCAACTGTGTGTAAATGCAAGATTTGCTAAGTCAGCGACTGGCGGCTACTTCCTGCTACAAAACGAAACCAGCACCTCAGTCCTCATACGGCTTCTGCTCTTACGCATGAATCGCATGCAAACAACCTAAATGAAAGCAGTTGGGGGGGATGGGGCATCTTTAGCCCGTGACCTGCCACTCTCACCTGAGGCTTCGAGAGCGAGGGCGGACGTGCGGCGAGCGTCGGCCCCCGTCATCGTCCGTGATACTCTCGGTGCTGCCAAAGTGCTTGGACAGGAAGTGCAACTCGTCCATGGTCGGCTGGAAGGGCAGCTGGTGCAGACGCTCCTGGGATGAGCTGGACGACTGCAGAGAGACATGAAAAAGAGACAAGGTGAAAATGCGAACTGCCCTTTGTTAGATCTTTTTTAAAAGCCTCCGCTGCTGCTTCGCCGTCAATAGTCCAAAAATAGACATCCAGTGATGGAGAAATCAAAAAACAGCAAATGGCAACCTTAAATGATGTGGTGACAATGAGAGAAGAGAAGAGAAGAGAAGAGAAGAGAAGAGAAGAGAAGAGAAGAGAAGAGAAGAGAAGAGAAGAGAGCACAAGGTGTACTATGATGCGAGTGGGTGGAAAGAACTGAAACAAAGAAGCAACAAACTTAAAAGAACAAGGAAGGGAAAGAGAGAGGTGGAGAAACAAGAAAAATATCCAGAAGGACTTCGTGTAGGAGGGCAAAACAGAATAATGTGGACTGAAAACCAGAGCAAAAAGACTGCAGGGAACGAAAGAGTCACTCCTCGTAAAAGTTGACTGCTGCTTTAAGTGTCTGCTGCCTCGGGGGGCTTAATGGCAGCGCTCTTTGGTTTTAAACAAAAGACTTTTCTTCAGCGCAGGAGGGAAAAACCAGCCCGGATCAATGGGAGGTTTTAATGAACACATCTCCCAATGGGACACCATGGTTGGTGTTGGTCACACAACGATTTCTGCTGTAGAAATCCATTAGAAACTCCATTCAGTTACTGAAGTACTATACTGTTCAGTACTTCAAGTACTGAAATGATGATGTGAACGCAGAAAGTCCAGCCATCAGAATCAATTAAGAGGCTCCCTGGAGACGCAGAGAGCTCGCAGGCTGAGGAAAATGCCACTGGATATGACGGTTTTCACAATGGAACGCTGTCTCGTGTCTGTCTTGTTGATTTCATGCAGTCGCAGGGTGCATCTCGGTTCACTTTACTGCATCCAGCATTTCCTTCGCTTGTGTCTTAGTCCCTCCTGCTGAAGACGTGACAGCAGGAAAAGATGCGAGGAGACGTTTTTAGAGAAATGAGATGTCCTTTCTGTCTCACCTGGAGTCAGTTTTCTGATGACCACCTGATCACCTGGCAGTCAGCTTCAACAGCTCAGTCGTCTCTTATGATGTCTTGACTTTTCCATTTGCACATATAGTGTGTACTGTCCACATAATACAGTAAATACATTTACTATTTCAAGCACAGTTTCTTTTATATATCTCCTCCCACACAGAAAAACAGACTTAAATCAATTCTCTGCATGCTTTCCCTTTAAAAAAACAGTTTGAAGCATCCACACGTGCATCTAAATTAGTGAACGCAGATGAGACATCATTTATTCATTATTTGTTATTATTATTTAATAGGTTGTGGTGAGAAGGTCTCATAATTTGCAGAAAACGTTTGGGTCTCATAATTATGGCAAAGTGGAGCTATTATCAACACATTACATCAGGATGTAGTTTCTTGTGGGCACACAGAGATTTTCAGCATCACGTGTGACTTAATGGAAATGGCACGTGTAAAAAATGTGTGTATTGTTGAACTCTCCTCCTCTTCCAGACTGTAATTATTATCCTTCGTACCGGCGCAAGAAGGAAGTGGAGCCTTTGTGATGAATGATGCAAGATGTTTATGGTTCCTTTGTTTATGAGACGCACAGTTAAGACGGATCAGCTGATTTGAACCAGTTGAGATAATTAAACTTTACACGACACCTGGGTTGTTGCTTGCTCCACCTCCACCTTCTTTTGTTTACATTTCCAACTATTTCTGCAGCTTGTCTGCATAAATGTGGCTCATACATGCGCGCGCACGCACACGAACACACACACACACACACACACACACCTCCTCCTTTCAAGTGCTCTGTTCAGTATGCAAGGGTCCTGCTGTAACTAATCAAGCGAGTAATGGCCAATGTAAGAATCAGCAGAGCACTGAAACCTGACAGGGTGGAGGGGAGTGATGTAGGTGGAGAGGAGAATGGCGAGACTGAGAAACGATCTTCGACCTCATCAACCAGTGAAACGAGATCAATCAGGTGCCCGTAGCGTACGTCGCTCCATATGTGCCGCTTTGAGGAAGAAGCACGAGAAGCAGTCAATGAAAGAAATGATGTGTGAAAAAGCGGCAAAGATGCAGAGGAAGTGATTGTGTTCACGACGGCACAGAAATGTTCAGCGAGTGGATTATGAGTCAACACCTGCCTCCACCTGAGCGTCATACACATTAAGGTCCATTTCTCAAATGGACAATTTACCAAATGGGCCTCGGCGGTGTTCGTTTTGCTGAGTCGTCTCCTGTGCTTCAAACATCTTTCGTTCAGACAAAAGTGAACTTTGTCTCTCTGTTTGCTTCAAAGCACGTTTCGCTTCCACCTACTCTGGCTTTCATTTGTCTCTGCTGCCCCTGTTTATCATCCGTCTCTGCTTCTCTGGGGATTAAGTGATGGATAGAGAAATAGTTGCTAGAACAGTTTGCGGCTGCGAGGCAGAAGTACAGATTGGTTACATTTCATTGCCATTATCCCTGCTCCACACTTTCCATCGGCTGCACATAAATCAGGTCGATCATAACTTAGCAACTGATTAGTTATTTTTAGTATGATGCATGTTCTTCTGCACTAAAAGGCACTGAAATAATCGGGTGAGACTCGCAGCAGCAACTAGAAAGTCAAAGAACACAGGGGCGTGTGTGTGTGTGTGTTTGTGCATGCATGGCGTTTAGCTGCAAGTGTGGCGTGTAATCATTTCAAAGCAAGTAGAACATGCAACTTTAGAACATGAATTTATAAGCAGACCAGCACGCACCGATTTTATGCGTGAAAATATATGCAAATGAATTCTGATTTGGATACATATTCATGCAAAGGGTGCAGAACCCACCTCACCAACTTAGCACTGCATGGAAAATCTAAAATACTTTTTTGTGTGCTGATTTCATGACTTCTGCAAGTAAATTAGAAGAAAAGAGGAGAAAAATCCGATCCCACGCTGGTGTCAATGACTTTTCTCCTGTTTGTCTGCTAAAACTGGAAATCAAAGACAGACCAGATCCTTTTTAGTCGTCCCAGTATTGAGAGGGCAGACATGAAGGAATTTCTGTGTGACAACAACACAACCCTCAGCAGAGGCTTCAGGGACATTTGCACTGCGCTGTGGTGTCCTGTTTGATAGCCACAGGTTTTGTGTTACAAGGACACACTTAGTCAGCTGTGCCCTACATTCAGAAAGTATAAGGCGCAGTAGCTGCTGCAGTAACAATACCCGATAGATGAAACAAAGTTCTGACTGCTGTTATCGCGTCTGTGGCACAGACCAGTGGATCCCAAACGGTGCGCCGTGAGGCAAATTCAGGTGCTGTGACAACCATACATTATTATAGCAACATACAACTTGTGGTAAAACATAATCCTTGTCTCTGGTGTTTGTGTCAGCACAGGAGGAGGAATCATCCGCTGAACGTGTGTATTTCCCAGTAGGAGTTCCTCCAGGAGCTGCTGGTCTTAGCAGAGCTTTGTGGGGGTCTGCTGTAAAACCCGGAGCACAGTTGTCTTTCTTTTTGTGGTTGTGAACTGGATTGGGCTGAATTGACACTGACGCTTTAACAAGTGGATTGAACCCTGGGACACTGGGACCATCTCTCACACACATATGCGCACACGCAGAGTTGTGGATTCATAATTTATGGGACATTACAAAGACTTACATTCATTTCCTGAAGAGTTACCCTAACCATTAAACAGAACCACTACTTGCCTAACCCTAACCTTAGCCCAAGTCTTCGTCCTAAAACTTAATGATTTAAATCGTGGGGACCTGCATTTCGTCCCCACAAGGAAGACGAGTCTCCACAATGTAACAGTGCAAACAGATTTCTGTCCCCACAGCGTTTTTGTCGAGCCAACAACTGGGCAACTTGTGGCCAACCTACTCCACCAGCAGCTACAGCAGCCTCATGTCGATGTTGGAGGCCTTTTTGGCAAAGAGTGGCAAATAAACTGCACTTATTTCAACCTTAGCAGGAAGAAGTGCTTCACAATTTGCCCCTCATTCAGCCTCTCACACACACGCAGTCACACAGCGATGGTGGTGGAGCTGCATATCTGCAAATAGGCTGGAAATATGTCAGTCAAATCATCACCGGGGATGTACCCATCTCAAACACAGAATTGGTTTCAGCCTCGATGCTCAAGTGGCTCGGGTATCAGAACTTGACTGATTCACATTAAATACAGTTAAATTAAATGATTCAGGTATCAGTTAAATTCATTTAGTCACAGACTCAATTTTGAGTGCCACAGCAATCACTGGCCTCATTATACGATTCCAATGAGTTCCACACAGTGAGCTGCTCAGATTTTAATTTTGGTAAAATGGAACAATGGTGTCAGGTTCACGATGGTTGAGGAAATCAGACGGTTGAAGTATTTCCAAAATGCTTCTAATGAGTGTGAAATGAAACAGTTTCATAGCTGAGCTCTGAGTGTGTGTGTGCACTTCTTCCTCCTGTTAAAGCTCACCGTTGAACTGGGAGTATTGGTGCCATATCCTGAGGAAGGCAGAGAAGCCAAGGACCATCTACGACCATCAGCCCTGAGGAAAACACATAGAGGTGGAAAAGGGAGAACATATGTTAGAACAAAGAACGATAAACTGTTACCTCTTTCACTTTCAACAGCCAGAACTCAAATATCAGATTCTATTTTAGTCCCTCCAAACAACACAATTGGCAGTTAAACAAAAACAATCCCACCACCTTCACTTCCTTTCACTCTATCCAATAACACTTTGGCTCCTTTTGTTCCTCTCTTCCCTCAGGCCTTCTCCAGCCCTCCCCGAGTCTGACACTTCCTCTGAGTGAGCGATGAGGGACGCAAGTTTGGGCAGAATCCCGGCACCTCGCCTCATTCATCTGGGCCTGCTGTCACGCCTCAGTCACACTGGCTCTCGGTGGGGGCAGCGTAGGACAAAGACAGGGCGGTGGCATGCAGTTTCATTTCGCATGTTTGTGTGTGAGGGTGTGTGTGCGAGTCCCCCATGAGTTTCACTGTGTGTGTGTGTGTAAAAATAATCCTTTCAGCGATTTCCCTCAACTGCTTCGCGCTGCTCTTGTAATGTTGCATGTGTGACTTTTTGTGTGAATAAAGGAGGGATGCCAACCTGCGAGAGGAGGCGAAGGAGAAGTGGGCAGGTCCGCTCGGCGAGAAGTTTCGCGGGCTGTCCAACGGACTGCTTCCTGTTAGAGTACATATGGAGAGGACATGACAGAAAACACAGGCTGTGGGTTATTGGTCGGATAGTGTACCTTAATTCATTTTAAATTTCAGATTTCATTAAGATTTCATTCCCGTTTCATTCAGTCAGCCTCACTTTTAAGGTCATATCACATTTTATCGGCCGACATCAAGAATATGAGATCAAATTTTGATCTTTGTACATTCAGTCAACAGAGACGCTGAAAATGCTGTTATAACAAAAGCAACTCCATGTATATTCACTGTGACACCTACTTCAAAGACACCTGGAGCAACATCTTATCTGGTACTAATTCTGTTCACGAAAACTGTGACTAAACATGTTCGTTTTATTCCTTCACCAAAACGCGAGGATGATAAGAAGGTAGGCTCTGACTGCGACAAATGGCTGCTTCGCTTGCTGCTTGATGTTGTGCATTACTATGACAACCGGCAACTGGCTCCTCTTATGTCATCAGCTGCTGCATATTTCACAGTTTCACGGTGATCATGACATTTGTCGCCTGCTTTTTCAGTTTTCACGTTTATATTCTTTTTTCAATCAGGTGAAACGTTATTGAATGGTGAATAAAAATGCGACGGAAAAATAATCTTGAGGCATTTAAAGGCTCCGAGGGTGGGAATCACTGCTTTAGTGGTTTGAATTGTGCAGGTTGCTGCAGTGATGTCAGGTTGTACTGACAGACCGTAGAGTACACATCACATCACTGCGGCGAGGTGAGACTGTGGCTAACTGTTATTATTATTATTTTTTTTCAACACCAAGGGCCAAATGTATCGACCATTCATACACACGAAAAGTGTATTTACACCACTTTCCACGCAGGTTTTAAATGTATGAAAACCCACAGGCGGTGACAATGTGCACACTGGTACACATCTTTCACCCCACGCGTACTGATTAATACGATGTTGCAAGTTGGCAATAAAGGGTAATAAGAGTGTAAGTTTAGGTGACATTTTATTTAGAGCTTACATTACACTACATTGTGTTAGGATGTAAACAACAGGTTTAAAAAGCTTCACATGGTGATGCCTGATTGGTTAACAAGTCTTAATTTCATTCTAATGTTGAGTAAATATGTTTCTCAGCGCGCACGTATAAAGTAATTATAATGCTAATGAAATAATTACACACATAATCTTTATATAAAAACTTACACCTTCAGATGTGACCAGTTAACTAGTCCTTAAAATGCCACTATATAAACTCTCTCTGTGTGCAGTAATGAACTTCGTTTTTAAAAACCTCCTTCAGGGTCTGCGGCTCAGAACTAACAATATTCAGTGCTTCAGTTACTTTCTGCCGTTTCACTTATTTCATTTTATTGGTCAGGCCAGAGTTTAGGCTTCCAAACACGATGCATTTTCTTCTCAAGTTTACATTCAGTAAAATTGAGCTTCTTCTCCTTCTTCACTTGCTTCTTAGATGCTTCCACCATTTCTCCTAAAACTAGGCTAAATGCTGGTTCTCTATATGCACACCAGGCAGCTGGGGCTTGTGCATGTGCGCACAATTTCAAGATGATTGAAACGTGAGAACAGACCTACGTGAGGTTTTCCACATGTGACCAAAAGATTGTGCACACAGATTTCCACACCTTCCACAGCTTTATACATTTGACCCCAAGGTTTTACGTAAGGAAGTTTCAAACAAATTTCATGTCCTAATGCATTGAAAAGCTGCAAATAGACACTGACCAATGTAATTTAGTTAACTCCCACTGAGACAAGCTAAATTCAGAAAATCCAACAATAGAAAGTCAAAGAAAGTGTTGAAAACTGTGAGCTACAGGATATAACATGCAGCTTTTTCTGAAGCTATTTTTACCCCTTATTCACTCATTTTCTGTTCATTCATTTTCATGTTGTCGGCTAAAAACAGCCATTTAGTTTTCTAGAATTGACAAAATTCTAAAAAAAAAAACTAATTATGAGCACAATACACTGTTAGTACTATAAGTCTGGCATACTGACCTATGTGTCCAGGCAGTGGGGAGTGTGGCCGTGGCAGGGTGGGGGATGTACTGGTCAGGATGAGGCTTTTCCGGTTACTGGTTCTGCAACTAGAACATACATGAGAACAAAGAGCACATCAATATTTGTCTTCATTATATTTAAGGCTCCATCGATACCAGCCTGATGACCCCCAGGTTAATGAACACACCATTTCTTTCTCTGTATGCTTACTTGTCACCTTGAGTAAACGTATAGCCTTCAGTATGTGTGGGTGTCGGTTTTTATCTCGAGTACAGTATGTTTTCTGTGTGTGTGCGCGCGTATGTGGAAGCACATAATGCAAGACTTTATTGACACCCGCCCATTCACAGGGGAGAGTGACAAAGCAACAAAGATTTTTAATTTCCTCTAGGTCCAGCCCCGCGACGGCTGCTGCCATGAAATATGATTGCAGGAGTGATGAGGCGATGGAGAGACATACGGAGAGGAAGTAAAGGAGCAGGGAGGACGGGTATAGACCATTGACTGGACTTACTGAACCATAAAGGCTTCACTCGCAGCTCCTGCTGCCACTGCTGGATGTGGCTTTTGAATTTCACAAAGGAGCGTGCGCACACACACGCAGACATGCAAGGGTTTTCATCTTACATAACAGCCCGTGAAGTGGGAAGTGGATTGTTCAGGTGTTATCTTCATGTGTGGATTGGGTTTGCTCTTAGGCCTTTCGTGCTTGTCTGCTCGTGCTTCACTGGAGTGCCTGTCAGACCAGATTTTGCAGAGCTGAACCACATCTGACAAACAAGACAAGTTTGCTCCATGTTGCATCAGCCAGCATGCTGCTCTACATCTGCGCAGGAAGTGATCATAGACGCACACATAAAAAAAAAAACGGTCACACTGGATATTTGACGTATCTCCCTCAATCTATAATCTATATTGCCGTCTTGCAGTCCTCCCACATCCTCCCTACCAGCACCTCTTCCTCTTTTTGATGCGAGTAGTTCTTTCCAGCACTGTGAGACATCAAACCCTGGCAGGATTTTATCGGTGGCAGTGCGCCTCTGTGGGCGCCAGCTGAGGAAGAGCTTGTACTCAACCTTGCAGAACAGAGGAGGATCATATTGAAATATTTAAGGGAAATGCATTAGCTTTGGACGGAGGGCTGGAAGTGGCATAACGCCGTCCTGCGCTACAGCACTCAGAAGATGAGATCAGAGGAGAAGGGGGAAGGGTGGAGGGGGAAAAAAGAACAAGACAAAAAAGTCAAGAGAGTGGAAGTGCATACATTATATTCCTCTGATGCACTCGGTGTGTCATGCTCCTCTTTTCGTCAAAGCACAGTTATGCTCTTGAACCTGCCTGCAATCGTCTTTCCTTTCACTCGCTCCTTAACCTGCAGTTTCTCAAATCCACATTTTCGCTGCTACTCTTCCTCAATCAAAAGCTGAATCACTTGAGCATACGTTAGTCAAGCTTGGCTCCAGAGCATATTCTTCGCTTTTGATTCATGATTCATCACATCTACAGCAGCCTGACTCCACCAGCGAACCGTCAAATGATTCACTTTTAGGTGGAGGGTCTAATGTTTCAAACCGCGTATTACAGGGAAAGGGATTTAATCTGCCTCGTTTCTGTGACTTTTTCTTAGTGCTCATCATTGTCAGTCACAAGACATCTCTTCACCGTCTTTCGATAATTCGTCACTCATCTGTTTCTCCTTCATTTCTTCCGTCTTTGCTCTTTATGTTTCTTCATTCTCACTCTGCTTTCTCCTTCTTCAAAATGAATTCTCTCACTGATGAATAATTGAAATGTGGGAAGTCCAGAAAACTCACTCTCCCCCTCTAACTCCCCTTTTTAGGGTTGTAGAGTCGAACAAACTATTAAAGACAGCAACAGAAAGAAAACCCACCAGGGTAAAGCAATCTAATCTTCCCATAAAGCCAGAAGTCTCTTGCAGTCTCAATGTTTTATAACATCGCTATCTTAAATTAATGCTGCAAAAGGGCATCTTGCCCAAAGCATTTGTACTCTAAAAAAAAGGTTAAATAGGAGTGCTGCTCCGTATTCTTTAGTCCAGCAGCCAGCCACATATTTATCACCAGTAAAGGTCACATTAGAGTCCTGCCACTTCCTTCAAAAGCCATGAGATGCATCGATGATAGAAGCAGCAAGATGGAAGAGGACGGCAGAGACATCCATCAGTACTTTGAGATGATTTGGACTCAGCTTCTTTCAACCTGCCCTTTTGATTTTGACCTCAGTCAGTAATTTACTAAAGTTCAAAGAACGGCTTTTGGCAAACCCCAAAATCCATGCAGAAAAGTACATTTTAGACATGGGGTTTATTGTACTGAGACATGAGATAATAATAATAACCCATCGACTCAACACAGAGCCTCGTGACTACACTGTAAATTAGTCCATTGGAGTAGATTTTGAAGCTCTGTCTGGAAATCTGTCTTTAGCTGCTAAATGTTAGTTGCTAATTTTGTCTACTGTTTGGTGTTGAGCGGGTAGCATCCACTGGATTTAACAGAGCTGATCCAAAACATAAAAGGGCTCAAAAACAAAAACAATGAATTGAAAGACATTAAAATGCTCTCGAGAGCCGAGGGCAACGGCAGTTTGGTGATACTTCTCTGTGGGTTCATCACGTTCACTTTGCACAGGCTTTCAAACTCCTCTGATGGGATGCACTCCATTCTTTCAGTAGAAATTCCCTCATATGATATCTTGATTGTGATGGAGAATGCTGTCTAGCACGTTGGTACAACAACTCCCATAAATGCTTAGTCAAGGTTGAGAAACGGGCATGTGCAGCATTTCCATACATGTCACTGAGCAAAACAGCATTGACCGTATTGTCATTACATAGGTGGCACTGGAACATCATGCAGTGCATCTGCATTTGTTATGTGACTCCATACTTTAAGGCAGGTTTTTCCCTTTAATTACCTCCACCAATGAGGTTATATTTTCAGTTTGGTTGCTTGTTTTGTTTGTTAGCAGAATTACAGACAAAAGACTAACCCCATTTTTATGAAATTTGATGGAAGGGTGAAGCATGGGCCAAGGAAGAACCCATTACATGTTGGAGTGGATCCAAATCACAGGGTGTACACATTAATTATTTTTCATTTTGTTAACATTTTGAGTTAGGGCATTTGGCCTTAGCAGAATAAATGTCATATATCTTAAAATCCAGGAGTTAGTAAAGTTCAATAGTGACAAAAGAGCCAATTGTAGAAATATAATGACTCACTCTCATATCACAATCCTCACTGACGGGCACCAGCAATCCTCTGGGGTCACCTACAGTCGTTATGGAGCACTTGGGACAGTGGTTTCATGAAAGACTTTTCTCAAACTAAAGTGTGGCTGTGGAAATGTAAATAAACACATACCATGCAACTAATTATGTAATTATCTTACTCACATCCAAATGTGAATTGTCGGCAATAAACTCCACCAGAGATATTAAGAAATAATATTGACTGTGACATTTGTGCTCGGACTGTAGACCTTGGTGGTGCTTTATGCTGCCCGAGCGCCCTTCTATTTGGTAAATGTAAACAGTAAAATAATATAGAAATTAAAAAAAATGTGCAAAGCAAAGGACAAAGGGATGTTCTTCAACTCATCAGAAAGGCAGGACAGCACAGAGTGTTTAAGGAGGAGTTCACATTAGCCTCTCTTGTCCTGCCCTGTTCCCTGTCTCGCCCTGAAATTGTGGCAACATAATTAGCCGTCACAGTGGCAGCAGTCAGTGAAGGTTACAGGACAGGAGCTATAGGTGGCTGTAAGGGATTATGACTCACACGCTATAGATTCACTTGACTGAGGAAGCAAAGAAGACAAGGGAGGAGGGAATGTGTTAGTAGTGATGTGTGTGTATGTGTGCGTCTTTGTGTGTGAATGTGACTTTAAATCACTCTGTCACGGTTATGGTCATGTAGCCGAGGCTCATCCTGCCTCAATCTGGCTAAGAACGTGTGTGTGTATGTGTGTGTGTGTGTGTAAGATAGAAACTGTTAGTATGCTGCACGTTGCCATCTTGAATCATAAATCTGAAGCTGCTCTCTAGTTTTGTGATCAAATGTAAACACACACTCACTTTACAGCCAAACAATCCTGCACTATGTCACCTCCACCTCCATCCGACGTATATTCGAATTCACTCAGTCATCCACATGCGCATAAATGAATTTTGAATAGAAAGATGAAGCTTTACTGAAAACGAGGCACTTTCCTTTCAAATAATCAAACGCATTCATATCCCATTAGGTTCATCAAGAAACAAATTCAGTCTATATATAATGAATTGACCGAGAAGAAGAAAGATGAAGAGGAGCGAGGAGAGGAGAGGAGAGGAATGTACTACGTTACCATAGAAACAGATTTAGTCACACTTCAAAAGAAGCAAGCGGTGACATCTCTGACTCTTTCTTTCTGCTTTCAGCCAGAAAAAAACAGCAAGTTGTGTTAAACAAATGAAATCATGAAGGTAAGCATCAGACCGGTCTAAAAAAATCTGCTCTCACCCAGCAGCGAGCCACAACACTGTGTGAATCAGTGTCTGATGATACGGCCGAGCCAAACAGTGTTTGTGTGTTTTTATGTGAATGCCAGTCATATAATCCATCATAATCCATTGTGTAATCCATCATGCAGGCTCAATCTGTGTGTGACAGAGGAGTAGCAGTGAGGCGCGTGCTGCTGTCAGTCAGACAGAGCATGATTCATTGGGGTCAATGGTGCATGCTGCTATTGTGTGGGCCTTTGTTGACGGACACCAGAGCTGATGAGAAAGCTGCGACTGGGAAACAAACTTTTATTGTGTGCGAGAGAGAAACACAAGCGCGTATGTGTGAGTCTGTCAAAAGGTGCAAAGCAAGTCACAGTTTTTCTGTTTGTTTTGCTGCAGGATGCAGGAGGTCTCGAGAAACAACCTCCATAATGACAAACAGTGACAGGGGAGAGAAACAAGGGAGGGGAAGAAAGAAAGAAAGAAAGAAAGCATGAACATAAATATTCAACGAGTCTACGCTGACTTGAGGCACAACATGAGACGCTTTGACTTTTAACCAAAGCCACAATCTTTACCTTTCCTTTAAAGCTGCTCTAATCATTATTTCAATGTCAAACATGGATCAAATGACTCTGTATAAGGTGCAACGTGATGCATGTAGAGATGAAGCAGGTAAGATAATTATCACAGATTCTGCTGCTCCCCTCAGCTTTGTGCAGCGTTTCAGTGCCTTTCAGCTGACTGTTTTGGTTTTGTTGGTATAACATGGTTAAGATTATTCGAAGAGAGCGTTCATTTTTGTTCATAATTTTATCTTTATATGAATGTAACATTAATGTACTACAACGGCATGTAGGCTCTGTTGCTAGCTACATTAGCCAAATACTACTCTATGTGTATGTGTGTGGTAACATGAGTGTTTCTATGTTTCTGCTATCATCACTGCTGAAGATACATGTTCCAGAACAGCTCAGTGACCACATAGTTTGTCTATTACCAGAACAGATGAACTCTACTGGAAACCATGGCCTGTGGTGTCTTTACATTACAAGATCACATCTGTTACACTGCTGTTCATCCACTCTGATAAACCCACTGTACACTTCCTGCTTCCTGCTGGAGCATTTAGCAGCTAAAGAGATGGATATCTCCCTCAGGGGTTGGTAGGGACTAAAGCTCCACGGTGCTAAGACAGTAAATATTGTACTTAGATTCATCAGGTGGCCAGAATCAGGACAAATGAATGAGAAAGGTAGCTGTGTAAAGAAGCAAATGTTTGCCGACACGTTAGCAATAACACCAGAATAACACTTAGTTATATAATACGTCAACGTTGTGTTTATAGCTTGTATTGCTGCCTGAAGTGACCAAAGAAAATAATCAATTCATACCACTTTGACTAAGTGTTAAAGTGTTTCAGTAGCCTGAAAGTGCGGGACATGAACCCGAGTACTTGGCAAACCAAATTAGTGGTATACAGAGGTGACAGGTTTGCATGGTGACACAGCAATGTGGAGAGGATTATGCAAACAGACAATGTCAAAGGTAACCAACAGAGAAACAGAAAGAGCTAAATCCACAAACATGGAGACAAAGATGTGACAGCCATCAACCCCTGCCTCTGTCTCCCTGCTTCCAATAGTGAAACCCAGGGCTGCCATTGGCTAAAACACTCCGGTCAGCCCGCTGTGGGGGGGTCAGAGGTTAAATCTGTGGTAATGACTCGTGCAGAAGCTTTGACGAGCAATTATCCCCCTTCAGGCCTCCGGCTGGCACTGGGCCATGCGTCTCTCACACACACTCACTCTTGGAAAAACACGAATGCATAGCATCGGTCCCTCAGCACAGCCCCAAAACTGTCCCAAAATGTCTAAAAAAAAAGGGAAGCAAGCAACATTCATTCATTCTTTACGCCATAAAAACTACACATTTCATGCATCCCTGGTGCTGACACACTCGCTCAATTGTAAGTTATGAGCTGGGATGGAACACGTGCATAAAGTAGCAGTCCAGTAATAATAATAAGCTACGGCTGGTTAATTAGTACAATGCTATTGGGTACGATAGTAGTGTATCCACCAAGGTAATTATTGGGAACTGCCAACACAACAACACCGCCACAACAAAGACGGGTCAAGAAGCAGGAGCAGGTAAAGTTGCAAACAAGCCAAAAGTTTAACAAGATTTAATATTTGAAATAAAACTGAAAGACAACACATTTCAGATGCTGGTAATAATCCCTCATTGCATGGAAAATTTTACATCCCCTCAACTACAGCAAGTATGTTCAGTCAAAGTTGATGCAAGAAGTCAATCCGTAAACTCTGATGGAGGATTTCAATTGACAGTTTGGGGAAAATATTACTGTTTGCCTTTGATTTCGTTTGTTTAAAACCTGTCTGATGGTCTGAATGTTCATGTTTCTTGACTGTCTTACATCTTTTTAGAAATGTCACCATGCGCCCAGATGTCAGCAATAAACTTGATGAGTACAAGGGACAACTGTGCCTCTGGAAAACTGTGATGTAATTAACTGAAAATATCCTAGAAAACTAAAACAGATTTTCATGAAAACACACCAAAGAACAAACATTTAATTTCCACCAGTTGTGAACTCAAAACAGAAGTTTTGTCAGCTGGTGTTAACAGGCGGCCAAGAAACCTTCTCCACCAAGAGGAAGTGAAGCACAATGCATAACGGTCTTTAAGAAGATGCTAATGCTAGTGCCAGTATGCTAACGCAACACCAACATGCTGCAGGTCTAATGTTTACCATGTTCGACATTATAGTTTAGTTGTATTTTGTATATTTGTTCACACAATGACACCTGGGCCTGTGGACACTGAAGGTGAGAACAATCACCGCCTTGTGCTCTGAGCTTTGACCGCTAACTTAATAAAAACACTGAATATTAAAGGGAGTTGCACTGTGAATTAAAGTGGGAATTAAGATAGGACAAATGTAAACCTTAATCCTCATTTTTAAATAGTGCTTATATGTAATAGTATTTGAATTTCATTATGTTTCGTTGGCCATTCGTAATTGTATCCTAAATGACCTCTCATGAGGAGGCTGTCCTCTCTTCTCTGTCCACAAACAAAAAGGCCGGTTTATATTATGACCAGACGGCTGAACACTTTTATTACAAAAGATGATCACAGATAAGAACACGACAGCGTCGACCATGAGCCGTTCAGACAGAGCAGCTCCACACAAAATCAATTAAAGGAATGAGTTTATTCAGGATGAAGCGCAGACACTGACGCCCTGACAGCACGTCACGAGAGGATGTTCAGCTGGAGGATGTTATGGACGTGGGCGTCAACATGTGTGTTCCTCTGTGTGTTGCGTGCCGCTGGCCCATTACTGATTATCCATTTGTATGCACATATGAGCCTGTGACAGGTGTGAGCGAGCGTTTGTGCATGCTTAATGTGTTTTATCTTGCAGATTATTAACTCTGCGTGTGTGTGTATGTGTGTGTGTGTGTGTCAGTCAGTAGTGTCATCTTCTGCTCCAAGTGCTGACTCACAGGGCACAGAGGACACCGGACCTTCCTGATGTTACACCATCGATCCATCCAGGCTGACTTCCTGTCAGGTGATATCTCTCTCTCTCTCCCTCCCTCTCTTTCTCTCTCTCTCTCTCCCCTCAGGACCTCTTAAAGGTGAGTGCATGTTTACAACTGTGGGAAATGGGATGAAAATGCACAGGATAAAATGCTACCCCTTTAAAAAAGCTTTCTGGACAAACAGGCTGGTCCCTGCGAGTGCATCCTATTACGCAACATCCTCTGTTCTTACTGGCGGTGTCCAAGACATCCACCAGGATCTAGATGGATCCCAAACTCTGGAAGGTGGCCAAATCAAGCCATGTGGGCAGATTTATCAAGCGTGAGGCATTCGGATGGAGATTGAGGGGATGATTGAGTGGTGCTGGCAGGCAGCAGATGAAAGCAAACAGGTGACGTAAATGAAGAAAAGAGTACGGGAGAAAAGATTGGGATGAGACCAGGAGGAGAAAGTACCGTTTGGTGTTAGGGGTTGCTGCAGGGGTTAGTCACATGGCTTTCTTGTTGCTATGCAATGTAGTACAGAGAGACATAAATAGAGGCTTTTGCTGTTATTCCCCATGAAAGAGAGGCTAAGCAAGGAGGGAAAACAATGATGACAAAGCCGACCAAAAAAGTAACAACTACAGCTTCACAGTCCAGAAGAGGAAACATGTAGTTAAAGAGGGAGGCGGTAAAAGGAGGTCACAGAGAAAAGATGAAATGCTGACTGAGTCATTTCAGCATCTTAGAAAAATAGAAATAATTTCAGCAATTCATATTGTGACTGCGGGGCAATTCTCAGTTTACAATATTACTCGGCGCTGCTTTAATAAATAAAGAAAGGTGGTGTGTTCTGTTGTGACTCCAGTAACTCAGTGATTATGTAGTGAGCTGGTCAGGAAGCTTGTTGTATGATTGAATAAAGCATTGGCTGGCAGACAAGACAGCTGACTGTCTAAATTACTGACCAATTGGGTGGATGATAAACATTCTGGCTGACAGTCAGATTGTGGGTGTTTCTGTCTGAACTGGTGCCTAACTATCTCACCTGACTAGAAGATTTTAGAGTGGACTGACTAATAAATAACAACACGGTCAAGGCCTGGAGCTGCTGTCTGAGCCTTCTCAAAGAGGAGAGCAGCTTCAATCAAAGGCCCTGCTGCCTGCTTCCCCCGAATATTCTGGCTTGGCTTGGTAATTTGAAAACCTCTATTTTTCTTTCATTTGCACATGTGCAGCCATCAACTGAGAACTGGGCTTTTTCACCCGGAGGTGAGAAGCCTTGCTTAGCGTAACGGTTGGGTGAAACAGCTGCATGGCTCTGTTTAAAGTTCAAAAATACACCTGCCAAAGCAAACATGTTGTGTCTTGTCTGTTAAAACATGTGCATATGCAGAAATGTGCGGTGGAACTGTTTCTCCACGAACAACAGCAGAGCACAATGAACTGAGCTGAGGCTTGTCTTTCTGTTTGTATGCAGATTAAACTAATGAGAAACTTTGTGTCATTACTGAGATCTGGAGGTGCTCCTCCTCTTCCTCCTCCTCCTCCTCCTCCTCCTCCTCCTCCCCCTCCTCAAATCAGAGACTCTTTACAAATATTTTAGAACAGACAACAGAGGTAAAGTCCAGTGAAGCTTCCTGGTTATGATTAAAGGTGATGTGACTTGCATTCAATAACATGAAATCCAAAGACTCAGTGGTTTGAAACACGCCACAGTCGGGACACAGCACATAAATAGAACACAGCAGGACACAGCAAACATCCAGACATCTATTTTAGTCACATCACTTCTCTCCAGTCGAAGGTGTTGTCAGATGTCCTCTAAAGGTGTGAAAGTGTATCCTCGGGCAGAGTGATGCAGCAGAAAGCTGTGGCGGTGCAAAGACCTATCTGGATCTTTCTGCATGTGTCACTATCGCTCCGTCGTCTGCTGGTTTCCTGTCTGCATCAGTTTGTCCGCCCTGTCTGTCTTTGCGGATGTCTCAGCTCTCTGCAGCTACTGTGTGTGGAGACCTGCGAGGTGACCTGAATCTCCACAATCACGATACTTCACTTTGTTCCCACCATGACTTTATTTGCAGCAAATGATCTGTGGGCATCACCTCAAAGATTAAAGCACTTCCTCCACTGAGCTGCACTCATTTGCATGAGTGGAGAGTCTCACAGCATGTCTAATAGACATTAAAAATGATTTAATCTGATTATGGCTGATGCATATGGATTCACAACCAAGCAAGGCCACAGCTTCTATCTCTTAGAAGAGAGTCTGAATGGAGTCTGACGCTTAACTCAATGTAACGTCTGGTGTAATACTACGAGGCTTTAAATTATGACACTAATGGTTTTAAGCAAGCTTAAAGGAAAAGCTAAATGATTCGACTGTAACTGGGTGTGTGCGGCATTTTGTGACCAGATGATTATTTACTGTGTGGTTTGCATCACGTACGTGCTTTGATTTCTAACTCTGTGATAACACAATGGTGACACTCTGGACAGACGGCTGCATTCTTGACGACATTATACGATGTGATACAAGTGATATGTTGAGAAACAAGTGTGGAGCGGTAACACCATTGTTTTCCTCATTTCTACAGATTTGCACTGCAATTTCTCCCCAGTAACTTTATCTGCAGCTCAATCGTTTGATCTATAAAATGTCAGAAAACAGCGAAAAATGCCAAAATCGCTATTTTGCAATGCCCCAGACATGAAAGCGCTTGTTTTTGTCAGAAGATATTCAGTTTATTACCATAGAGGACTAGGAAAACTAGCAACAGGGCTTGAAAAGCTAGAACCAGTACATTTCTAATTACACACTTCTGCTTATGAAAAATGTGTGAAATTAATTTGATTTCTGTTCAACCACATTCTGAAGGTGAAGCTAAATGCTTTGTTAAACCATCCATGAGTCAAATACAACACTGATACAAAAGGAAAAAAATCTTTATTCTTTATAAAAAAGGTCATAACTTAAGAGTTTTTAATAAATATACAATAATCTATGCAGGGGTGAGGTTTAGCGTGGCTGTAAGAAAAAAGGACAGAAGAGACGGCGATGTGCAAAAATTTCACATTGACCTGAACTGACACAAACATTAATAATAGAATATTGGCAGACTCATATTGTAGCAGCAGCTTCTACAAAACAATGCAGGCTGCAGCTTTAGATGCACATGAACATTCATGTTGGTGCAGTACTTACACAGCCTGACATGTCAACGATTACTCGAAAACAACAACCACAACAACCTCAACGTCCATTTAGTGGCTTTTTCAACTGTATCTCACAGTCTTCTTCACTGCATGTAATTTGCTCAGTACACTGTAAGAAAATTGATCTCCATCCAGTCACTGCTGTTTCAAAGGTCAAGAATTAATTTTACTGCTCAAGTATTCAGACTACTTGCAGGAACAGAACGTGTTGAGGGCTCCTCTTGAACTCCCCTTAATTACACCTTTCAATAATTCTGCATGTTAGGATGTTCAAAATGTTCAAATAAGCAGTGAATGCAGAAATCCTTCATGTTCGCATTAGCAGTACAGGGTGACACTGAGTTAGATCATCTCATCAGATTCGTAGTTTGACAGCGTCTGTATAAATGAAATAAGATGACTTAATAATAATTTCATAAACCTAAATGCACAGCACCTCTAAGAAGACGAGAGAATGAAATTTCATTCACATGCAGTTGGTGTTGCCAGGCTGTCCTCCAGCTCGCGGCTATATAAGACATGTTGTGTTATCATGTCACTGCAATATCAAAGATAAACCACCAACAGTCTGTGTGTTTTGGTTAAGGCCAGCCTGAACACCAGCCAGTAACAGATGGTGCTGTCATGGTACAAACAACACGAGTGGAGCACAGAGAGGAGTTTCATTTTCTATACTATCTTTCACTTCATTAAAAGAGACCAGCCAAGCAACGCAACAGCTCAAACATCACATGTCAGTGAACGTCCACACCTGGTCGGGACACAAGATAAACATGCTGCTGTTTTTAGCCGCATGTATGAAAAATGTGCAGCCAAAATTATCTGAGAAAGCACCATCATGCAGTTACCTCTAAAAGCCGCAACACCGCCGAGTACGTGCTTCATTGTAACTGTGATTTGTTGATGCTGAAGTACATGACTGCGGTACCTGCTTACAAGCTATCAGGTCCGTCATCATAATGTACGCTGCACTGAAGCTTACCATAACCTGAATTAGCTGTGACAAAGATGACAGCAACCTCAACAGATGGTAGATATGTATGAAATGAAACCACTGTAGCGAGGTGAGAGGTGTTCTTCTCTAACTATTACATATTCAGTGGAGTGCAATTATAATCTGTTACGCCACGAGTCGAGGAACGAGAGCTTATAGGCAAAATACATCAAACCAGCAACCAGTATTTTACTTAGCTCGACTGCACTACAGCTTTTTCTTTGCCTCGTGTGCTTAGAGCAAGCTCTCTTTTACAGCGATGTCCTGCTAACAAAAGGTTCAAAAATACAATATAGATAAAAATTGCAATACATATAAAAATGTCATTGTATATATTGTTGATTGCCTTGTCATTATCTGTATTCATTGTATATTGTTTAGATTTTTGCTTTGGATTGAACTTATTGTTCAGTCCTTTGTTGTTGTTTTTTTGTCTTTTGTCTTTGTTGAGCAGTGTGTCCTTTTTGTCATGCAAACCTCAGTCAAATTCCTTGTATGTGCACATATACTTGGCCAATAAATCCGATTTTGACTCTGAACAACAAATCGAAAGTACAACCACTTGTGTGGTGCAAAGTATTTCAAAGCCAGTTTCCCAGTCTCAGTAGAGAGTCTTGGGAGCAGTGCAAACTTGATTTAAAGTTAAGCAGACAAGAGATGTTCAGGTTTGCCAAGAAGAGCTTTACAGATGAACAGAATGCAGTGCTGTTCTCTTCTGACCGTGGATGACGAGCAGACCACTTCCTCATACAGTAAACATGGGTGCGCTATAAAAGCATCTCCAGTTATGAACCTGAAGGCAGAATGATAGACTGCATCGAGAGGTTTAACAGGGGAGGCAGGAGAACGCATATGGATTACATCACCATAGTCCATAACGGGTAAAAAGGTTGACACACACACACACACACACACACACACACACACACACTGATGTGAAAAATCAACATTAACAATGTGTATGAAATGTGGGATGAGGTGCCCTGCGTGCTGTTTGTGAGTGGGATCGTTTGCATCATGCACACTGTAACAATATGTGTGAGTGGGATAATACTGTATGCACCGTGTGTGAGTGGGATCAACATGCATTCTCATGTTCTCGCAACACAAACATTAAATCCTCCTTCACTCTGTCGTCCAGCTTTCGTCCCTTCGTGCTTCTCCAGCTCCCTTTCATAATCTCAAAAAAGCTAAAACGAAAAAAAAAAAAACAAAGGCGTTTAGCTTCAAGTGGGAAGAACAAGTGAGAGGGAAGGAAGCAGACGAACAGACTGAGAGTGTATCGTCATGGGCTCGGTTAACCCCGGTGGGCTACTCTTAAATGTAGGCTGAGACACTACCTCAGGCTCAGCCTTTCATCCCACCCCGCTCTCCTCTTCCAGTAGCTCTGCTGCTTTCTCTGTCTCGTGCCTCAAGTTCTCTCTCTTACTCACTCATTCCTCTGTCTTCCTTTAGCTCAATCTGTTTGGGAGTGGGCGCGAAGCATTAACTCTCTTAATTACCACAGCCGGCCAAGGAACACAACATGCACAAGTGAAACAATACGCAGACACACACAATAGAGAGAGAGAGAGAGAGAGAGAGAGAGAGAGAGAGAGAGAGATAATTAAAAGTAGAATGAAAGAAATATGATGGATAAATGATGATATTTATAACTCAGAATTACGGCTGTTTGAACACTTTTCTCTGCTTTTGCTGATACAATACTCGGGTTTCAGCACCACCAACACATAACACTTGTTTAATACCTTACTTTTCTAGAAAACAACATTTTCATTGAACAAAAGAAGCAACAGTCCTCTAATGTTAAATACTGTGTAAATAAACGACAGGGAAATATTTTCAAAAGAAAGCTAAAAAACGTATCTCTTCACTTTAGCATTTAACTAACGCTTTTGGTTCCTGATACAGGTCTGATGCACTTCTTTTAAAATGCCGTATTTTACTTGAATTCATGCATTCTATGTAATCTATTCTTATCGATATTTTAGATTTTTTTTTTTTGCTGTGATTTGATGCTTTATCCTTATTTTTATTTTCAGCCTTATTCTACTCCATTTTTACCTAAATTTTAATACTTTATTGTGTGGTTTTATACATCGTCTCATTCATTTTCTTAATTTGTTTGTATGTCCATTCTGTCTTTTCTATGTAAAGTACTCACTTGGTGCATGTGATTTCTGCATGAAGTACTTTGAGCTGCAATTCCTGTATGAAAGGTGTTATACAAATAAATTATTATTGCTGTTATTAATACACTCAGTTGCTAGTTATTAGATACACCATGCTAAAACTGATGCAGCCATACAACAGTCCTGCAATAAATCCGACTTCCATGAGGGTTATAATGTTCAGTTATTGTTGAGAGAGGTCCACATCATTTATATCAGAGGGCAGTAATAGTACTATGAGGGTAATAATAACAGAAACACCTCTCTGTATAAATGCAGTACAATTCAACAGCACAAGCTATAGCTTCAAAGACAAACATAAAGTTTAATCCACACTCTGTTCTCACATTATAACCTTCAGGACTATAACCTTCTGTTTATCACTATCTGATTAACCAGATGGTCAATGCCAACTATCAGTATGTGATACTCAGTACTCACATTTTGGTCACTACCGAGCTTCATATTATGCTCTATTGTTTGGTTCTTTGTGTCGTAAATCACACTTTTTACAGTAAAATTTGTTGTCATTTGGACGACGCTCTGTGGTCCTCTGCACGACACAGATGCAGGCAGGAAATTTGCATGATGGCAACCCAAACAAACATGGAGGAGAGTCAGCGTGACTCAGTCCGAACGTGAGAAGGACCAGGCAAGACAAAACAAGGAGCTCGTGCCTAAAAGAGGGTCTACTTCTGTCGCGTGGATGTGGTTTGGGTATGAAGAGCCAACACGACCAGAGAGCCTGCAGAACGTAATAAGAAATAGGCCTTTCTTTCCTTTGTGGTCATCTTATATAAACAGTTACATGCTATATTGTGATATGTATCATTTTCTAGATCTGAAATGACCTACAGTATATCAGGATATGAGATTTTGGTCATATCACGCAGCCACAAGACCAATAAACACATACAACTCAACACTAACACAGACTCAGACACTGCTCACTGTGCTGGCTGCTGATGCTGACAATCAATTGATCTATCAGCCAAACATCTGCTACTTTTCGCAACTCTAGTTGCAGCCTCACCACTACTGACAATGTTATCACCTCTACACACAAGCGCAGTATAATATTATGTCACACTGTCGACACACACTCATGAAGAAATTAACACACAGGTAGAACAGACACATGGAAAGAGCAACAACATACAGACTGTAAACATGCTGTGGCCACAGCAAACACACATGTACAGGCTCAAAAGCAAACACACCCTTAAACAAATATACTCATGCAGACACACACACACACACACACACACACACACACACACACACACACACACACACACTCTGCATGATGGCTGACAGTCAGAGTGAGGGAGGCTTTATTCTTGTTCACATACAGAATATCCTGCTGTTCATTCCCTGCAGTGGTAGCAATGGTGAAGACTCAGGCTAATCCCCCTGTGATCAGATGAGATGAAGACTGCTAAAATGAAGCACTACATGAGGGACTAGGAGAGGAGAGGAGAGGAGAGGAGAGGAGAGGAAGGGTCAATGAGGATAAGAGGGGGAAACGAGTAGAGTCACAGAGAAGAATTTAGGAAAACAGACAGAAGGAAAACGTGAGCAAGGAGAGGAAAAGATGGGACAGGAAATACAGGCAAGAGGAAAAAGTGGATAAGACAGAAAGAGGTGAGGAGGATGGGAGAGGAAGAGCGAGGACTTGTGCCAAGCAGACAGCACTGCCCACTGTTGGCTCTCTGCTGCACAAGCACTCCCTGGACGCTGGCAATAATGCCTTCACTTCATAATGCTATCTCTGGCACACAGGCTACTGGCCAAGCACACACATACCTTCCAGTGTGTGTGTGTGTGTGTGTGTGTGTGTGTGTGAGATAAAGGAAGACATCACCAGCCATAACGTAAACCAGACTAAATCCTCGTGCACATGTGCACCACCACAGTAAAGCACAACAAGGATATAAATAAATACAAATCCAGCAAGTCTATGGCTGTGATCTGTCAGAACACACACACACACACACACACACACACACACACACACACACACACACACACACACACACACAAGCACATGTTTAAACCTCAATGTACTTTAAAGCCCTGCAGGCATCTACTTATCAGATGTAACAACGTGCTGTATGCACAAAATCACATTACATATACACACATGCACGTAAAGACGTCAAATACACACACACGAGCACATAGACCATATTGCTGGAGCTAAATGGAGACAGGGAGACAACTGTGACACAGCATGATAGCTGGCAGGGACATTGGAAACATCATGGAAAAACACAACAACCTCCTCCCATGAATCAACACACACTAACAACAGCAGGACACCACACTGGTCAAAAAGACAGCACGGAGACAGATTGTTGCCATTTACCTTTTTGTGCGTCGAAACATGTTGCTAGCAGCAGAGGCTGTGTTGGCAGATGAACATGAGAGCAGCTGAGCCTCCACACACACACACACACAGAAATAAACACACACACAGAGGCAGTCAAGAGGCAGCAATTACGCTCCACGCCGGCATGTCAGCCTCCTCTGGCCAGTTAAACACACAGACGCACAGTCACCAATGTCTCGCCGTGACTCTGTGCACGTGAGAGCGTGTGCAAGAGTGTATGCGAGAGAGAGATTAAATGATTAGAAAGAATTGGAAATGTCAGCCATGTCACAGACGGAGGAAACAGGAGAGTTAAAGACAGAGCGAGGGGAAGAGGAAAGAGATGGAGAGAGGGGAGCAGGCTGCCGAGCATCCCTCTCAGAAGGAGAGAGGATTGTGGGGCTGCTCTCAAGGGTATCGTGCCAAGCCAGGAAGTGTAGAGCGACAGAGCGTGGGGGGGGGGGGGGGGGGGGGGGGGGGTGCAGAGAGAGAGAGAGAGAGACAGAGAGGGAGGGAGTCAACGCAGGTATATACAGTATGAATGAGAGAGAAACAGCATGTGGGAGAAAAGAAAGAGAGTGAAAAGCCAATCAGAGACATGAGGGAGCAGTGAAGTGAAGACTAATGTGAATGACAGGACAGAGGAAAGGAGAGACGGGGGGGAGGGGAGGGGAGGGGAGGGGAGAGGAGGGGAGGGGAGAGGAGGGGAGGGGAGGGGAGGGGAGGGGAGGGGGTGCATTGAGAGTTGGTTTTCACACGTGAGAGTGTGTTATTCTGTGCATATTACAGCTGGTTCATGAGCACCATTACACTCGTTATCATGAGATGTTAAGGATGATGATAAAGCCTAAACCCACTGCTAAGAAGCCTCATATGTGCCACTGTGGACCTCCATTGTTGTCGATTCCTGGATAAGGCTGGCTATATTCTCTGTTTTTCTTATTGTCAACAAACCTGATGAAAAGACCAAAACCAATCGTGCATTAGTCTGTCTGTCAGTGCTTTCTGGCTTCCTCAAGCTGTGAACCCATTGGCTCCTGCTGAAGATGTAAACCATCACTCAGTGTTAAAAAGGCTAAATAATTTCCTTTTGGATTCGTTTTGAGCAAACGTCACAGGAGTAAATAGTGGGTTTGTTTGGGACTATTTTCAGGGGGATTTGGTGATCTAATGGGAATTTACAGCAGCACGATGGTGTCTGTGGGATTAACTCAAAATAATCCACAATGCCCTTGTTCATCGTGAAGCAACATGTCACCCAGTGCAACCGTGTGACTGGTTTATGTGTTTTTAATTGTTTTTTTAAACAATGTAGGCACAGAGTGATAAGCTATGTCAGGCTTGAGCTGCACAGACAATATTTAGTTAGCAGGATAAATGTGCTTTTGGTTTTGGTCTTTTCATGGGATTTGTTGACAATGATAGAATATAAAATATCACATCTATCCCTTTAAAAACACACCAATAAACAACACTGTTGCACTGGGTGACATGTTTCTTCATTACCATGAGCATGAGCACTGTAGTTCATTTTGACTTGACACAGTTGACACTGCTCTTTTGTTGTAAATACTCAGTAGAAATGCACAATTTATTCCTGTTTAGGGAAACTACTGAGCATTTTTAAAATGAAACTATATGTTTGTGATGCGTTTTACATCGTCTGTAGGAACAAATGTGCCTGGAGAGCCACAGAGAGGGCAGGAAGCATCGGCAGATGGACCAACACACAATTGGTTTTTGGAGTTTATTGACAATAAAGAAAAATGTAGAATTAGATCAGCCTCATCCTTGAAAATGCACACAGAGTCGCGCACAGACGCTATTTTTCTAAGTAAAATGCCATATTGGATGAGCCACAGCGTCGTCTATTTGTCCTAGATATCACAGGAGCTGCTCTGCAATGCGCGGCCAACAGAGATGTCATTTCTGTGTGTGTATGTGCATGCGTGCACGTGTGTGTCCCTCCTTCCCTTAGAAACAAATCCACCAAATGTTAAAGCTGACGTGGGGTGACAGTTGCACAGTAGTGCTGAGGGGAGTAATTCAATAATGGATGCTGTCTCTAATGTGAGAGTCTGGATGGATAAAATATACATGGGAGAGAAGAGACAGGGGGAGGAGGAGGAGGAGGAGGAGGAGGAGGAGGGGTGGCTGATATCACTGAAACACAGTGGGGGGTCACAGACAGGAATGGGCTGCATGATATCATATAAAAGGCACAGTGTGTGTATTTTTGTGCATAATGTGATGTTTTTTTATCTGTCTTTCAGGCTTTTCTGAAGCACATTTAAGCTCTCAGGATTTTAGTATTTGGTACCCTTGTTGTCCTTCATGTCGCTTTTTTCTCATTCTGCTATAAACACACAGTCATTATGCCCATCGTATAAAACTCCAGCTCCACCCACAGGAGGATGTGTGTAGAGAAATCCAGCGTGGGGAGGGAGGGAGGGGGTGGAGGCTGCGAGAGCCTCCAGCTCCAGCGTCTCCTTCATGTCATGCTGGGACATCTGCCACCTCACCACACGGGTCAGAGGTCAGGGACAAAACACACCCAATGACAGCAGTCAGGGACACACATGCATGCTGCATGCTAGATCACGGACACACACACAGAGGCATGTGGCAAAAGCGAGCGAGGCAGTAAATTATAATTACACAAGGATACAGATACACATACATATTAAATAACCCCTCGCCTTTATAAGCTCGCACCATTACACTACGACTGGCAGATAGTACCTCTGCAGAGCGCAACGCATACAGAATATTAAACAGACAACAACACAAACAAATAAAAAATGAAGTTGAATAAATAGAGGGAATTAAAGCCATGCTTCACACTAACAACATCCCGAACTGCCAGTACTGTCAGTGCAGCCATCACCGTTTACACGATAAAAAGACATTTCCTTGATTCACAGTCTGCTCACACTGAACAAAAGTGGGCAAGCCAAACGCAGAGTTAAAAAAAAAAGAAAAAAAAAAAAAGTTTGGCTCTGGACTACAGCAGTTTCAGAGAAATTTCAAGGATTTCAACACTCGAAATGATGACGGCAAAGTGGAAGCATTTTGTGGAAAATTACACCCCCCTTCATGTTCAAAGGCATTTTCAGACAGCGCTTTGAGCTGACATAAGACACTTTTCCAAATTCTGCATGATTTGTGAAGAGCTTTTACCAGCGGCACAGCAGCCAGCCACGGCTTTCCAAATCCAACTCTAAGAGCAGAAAAGCAAATTCACACTTCATCCCAGTCAAAGAGTGGATATTGTCAAGAAGTGAACGGTAATTAAGATGTGGCAAAAGAAACGCCGCCAGAAACAAACGCTCTGATGTCACGTCAGCCTGTGTGTGAAAAGGAAAAATTATTTTTCTGTCATATTTTTATGGTGGAATCAGAGGGACGGTGAGATTTGAGGAGGAGTGACAAATACTGTGAGCAGGAGACAGAAAGCTTCACTTCAGCACCATGGACAGAGACGCATCAGGTGCATTAAAGGACGGTATCAGTTTGTGTTCCCTCACAGCTTCCTGCCGTAATTGTTTTTACATGCCTGCACCACAAATTAAGATCATTTAATCAGTTTTGTCAAACCTCTCAGGATCATTCAATCTCACTCGCTGCTAAATGGCACAGAAAGGACTCCAGAGGTTTCAGTCGCTAAATGTAATCTATCTCCGAGGACGAGCCCACTGCACCTCTGTGTCTGTGAAGCTGCCTTCCAACGTTTAATGTCAGGCTTTAACACCGACGGTCTGAAGGAATTTCCATCAATCATTTCATTCAAGAGCACCATGAGGGCTGAGATGAGGCATTTTCACACCCTGGAAAAATTCTCAGCGAATTCATGGACATAAGAAATAATATGAATACATAAGAAATTGGGCGGTACAGGTTTTAAAGTACCTTAATTGCCTCTATGAGGCCTCCATGGGCCACAGCCACTGCTGCCGCTACTGTAACTGCTTACTGTGTTGATTAAATGCCAAATCAGGAACCAAACAACAGTAACTACCTTCCCACTGTTTTTAATAACGGAGGCATGCACCCCTTTTCCCTCTGAGCAGTTTAAACCTCTGATTTAGGGCTGTGTATTGTATATAACTCATTACTCAAAGGTCCACATCTGATTTTGGTTTGGAATAACTGGTGATTACAAAATAACATTTAATCAATTAATTGACGTCTCATCTCTTGTGATTGGCAGGCGATAACGTTAATGCTTGAACTCGGCAGCAGGAACACACAACTCTCTCTCCAGCAGTCGCAATACAACAGCTGGCTAACCCCAAGTGACACCTCACACATTTCATTGACATGTGTAGTGACTCTCTGTGAGTAATTTTTTCTGTAAAACTGGTAAACTATGAATTACGCACCTTCTGGCTCATTGTCAAGTTAATCAACCGTCACTCTCAGGGCAGAGTGGACGTCTGAGTAATGTTAGATGACGATTTGGGCTGGGTTCAGACTGAGCGGCCATTCGGTCCAGATGTTGATCAAGCTCCAGACTTTAAGAAGCCGTTTTATATCGCTTTCTAACCAGATTGATCTGCGTACATTTTTCTATGTTTGTGTATGTATTTTGGACCTTGCTACAGTTATGTCTCTGCTCTGTTTCTTGTGCTGCTGTAATGCTATATTTCCCTCTAGGGGAAATCTTCACCACCCACCTGTTTGCAGGCCTAACAATAAATTCAAAACAGTACGTCAGTGGAAGACATGAGCAGAAACTCCAGTCATGGTCAAAATGTCTCAGGCAAAAGTGTCCAGAGGAGCATAAAGTGTGAATTTTGGCACTGAAAAGACATGTGATTATTGTATTATACACTTTAATGTGAACCCATCCTTGAATAAAGCATAAACACAACATGTCAGTCATTCACTATCAGCACAGCACATCTCAAGTGTGGTCACATCATGTACTGCTCTACTCTGCCCTCTCCACCTCCCCGCCTTCCCAGAACCACGCAGGGCATTGAGGTCACAGCACAGCTCTCCTGCTGCTGAACTTTCATTGCACAGCTCACTGGTGCAACAGATTGGGCCGACAGAGACACTCTGAGAGCGAAAGGGCTCCCGCAAAGCTGGAACATGCTGCAGCCTGAAGGCCAGGGTCCCACTGAAAAATACCATCCTTTAACAAAGCTGGAAAGATTCCAAGGCCTGAAGTTGCTCAACGTCCTCCTGGATCCATTTTCTTCATGTATGTTTACAATCTGTAGGTGTGTCATCTGTCCATACTGTCATTTTACTATTGGTTGTTCTATTCTGGCATTACAACATCCATATATGCATCCATACTGGGAGACGGATCTGTCCTCTGTGCTCTTCCTGAGGTTTCTTTTCATTTTTTCCCCATTACAGAACGTTTAGGGGATGTTTTTTCCCAATCTAATAGAGGCTGTCACATGTGGTATAGATTGTAAAGCCCCTTGAGGAAAATTTGCGATAAATAAATCTGACTTGATTTGAATAAAAATGTTATGCCTTCCTGGTTTGTGTATATCTTTCAGCTCAGAGAGCAGTCTGATTTGCATAATGTCAACCAATAAAACAAGGTGCAAAATTAATTCTATACCAAGTAAGAGCACACTGAAGTGCTTCGTATATACAACCCTGATTCCAGAAAAGTTGGTATGCCGTGTAAAAATAAAGACAGAACACAATCTATTTCGAACAAACTGTGTTTACTGACAGCAGTTATACGAAGTGTTCCTGAGTCCATGCATTAATCTCCTTTATGTGTTGTTATGTGTTCATAAAGTGGTGAACCTCTCTCCACCCTCGCTTCCAGGATGCCCCTTTCATACCCAATCATGGTACTATCACCTGTTACCAATCAACCTGTTTACCTGTGGGATGTTCCAAACAGGTGTTTATGGAGCATTCCACTACTCTCCCAGTCTTTAGTTGCTTCTGTCCCAACTTGTTGGATACGTGTTCAGAATAAGCAGATATTTACAAAAATCAATGAAACTGATGAGGAAAACATGCCATATATTATCTTTGTACTGTTTTCAGTTGACTTTATTGGTGAAAAAGGATTAGCAAATTATCCCATTCTGTGTGTATATATACACACATACATTTTCCTCACAAGTTTCCCAACTTTTTTGGAATTGGGGTTGTAAAAATTCCCACTGATGTTGTCTCACTTCTCCAGAGATTGAATCAACTTCCCACTCTTCCCTCTCTGGAAAACTACACAACTGAATTTCTTTACCTCCAGGAGCAGAGGAAGCCCAAAGATGAAGAGAACAGAAAGTCAAATAAATAACGCACCCTCACACATCCAACACAGCAAACAAACTCACCTGCATTTCAGAGAAGGCTGCACACATAAAGCTGATGCAGTATCTCAACAACATGCATTCATCCTGAAATACGTGCAGAAAAACAGAGAAATGTGCATGAGTGTGAACTTACCTGCTACTTTTTCGGGGCAGAGGTAGATCCTTCTGGGGAGGAAAAGAGAGCACACAGATCAGACTGATTACATGAACTTTACACATCATGCAGTGTGTTCATAGTTGTGTGTAATGTACTGTAAGTGTGGCGATAAAATAGGAATTAGCATAATCATTACTGCAATCTCTCATTATAAATACTGCAAACAGCAATTCAGTTAAAGAGTGAAACAGATCAAACTAATTATACTGAATTCCTCATAGGTTACTTAATGAAGAAGATGTAATTTTATTTTACTCAACTCAAAATTTTGGCTTCCTAAATAATTGCTGCCAGACCATCAAACCCTGACAGATTGATATGAAAACGACTCAAAAGTATTTTGGAGCACATTCAGTCTGCTGACTCTTAAAACCATGAAGACACATATTTTCATATCCATGTCACAGATAATGAACTTCTACAGTTAAACCTTAGCATCATCATTAGCACATAACGCTAGCATCCCGCCGGCAAAGTAGAGCTGAAGAAAAACATTTCAATGTTTGACCTTTTGCCTGTTTACTGGACTTCAGTTTCCTGCCCGTTGGTGGATTTGTTTGCTTGTGTTGGACTGTGTGCTACACTTTCTCTGCCAGTCCCGTAAACCTCAGTTTATATCATTAAAGATCGCTGAACTGCACCAGATCGGTCTCTTTTGTCTGCATTTGGGTCAATCCCTTGTTCCTTTACAACAACTTGTAAATCACAGCGTCAAAATGTAACTACTGAGGTGCAATCACACAAGAAGCTGCTGCATCAAATGCAACCACCTCACTGCTGATACCTCCCAGAGAGGGCAGAGCAAGGAAATCCTGATGGACACTGTTGTTTAGAAAACACGTTTCAAACACTAACATCACATATTTGGTAATAAAATGGTTCAAACAGAAGCGCAGGATGAGATTAACCTGCAGACAGTATTGTGGTGTCTGTTGATGTTGAGTGTTCGTGGAAAGCAGTTTGAAAACTGATCCATCCTAAGTGCTCAGAGGCTTCAGGAACCACCAGGCTGAGTGCAGCCAAAGTCAATTTAAAAATGTCAGTGCTATATTTATGTTATATATTTTTTTTTTTTTCTTTTTTTGTGGGACACAACAACAAGGGCCCTGATGTGATTAGGACCTACTGGGATGAATCTGCATGGTGCTTGTTGCCCATCTATTCCCAATTTGATCGTCAGGTTTGATCAGGTTACCATGAAATTCTATTGTCAGCCCGTGCGGCGCTTCTCATCGAGCCATTTTCTACTGCCCAGCGGCTCCGCTAAAAAGATAGTTATCATTTCTTTCTTTCCACTTAGGGAGGCTTAATGGCACACAGCAATGTCAAAGAAACGAGAGGAATCCAAGCGACAAATCGCACCAGGGTCAGAAGTTGACAAATCCAAACATGAGAGAAAAATAAGAGAGTGTAATTTGCTTTGCAGAGAAGAATTTCATCCCGTTAGCTGAGGGCAGTCCTGAAACGTCTCTCTCACACACACAGTCTCTTTGTCTTCGTATAAGTAAACAAGCATTACAAAACCCAAACAAAGTCGAGCTGATGAAACATGACTTGACAGCTGGAGCTCTCATCTCCAAACAATCTCACAACAAGCTTACTACCCAAACTCACCCGATTCGCTCTCCAGCACTGTGAGACTCTTAATACTCACACTTCATAAAAAAACAATAGGGAGCCGATGAGCGGCAGGAACCCTACTGGGCTGCAAAGACGCGTTGTGATAAGTTAGAACCTGCTTTCCAAAGGCACACTGAAGAGATCGTAATCATCCCTCTTGGGGATCGAACAAGTGCAGCAGGTGTGCAGTAATCACATAAATATAGAAGCAGCAAATTCTGCTCTGCCCAAAACTGGAATTTTAAAGGAATAGTTCTACATCTCAGGAAAAAATGACTGGCTTTATTTTGGCGAGACTTAGCTGAGAAGACTGATACCACCCTCATGTCTGTGTTACGTATGGAGGTCAAGCCAGGAGACAATTAGCTTAGCTTAGCATAAAGACTGGAAGCAGGGGGAAACAGCTAGCCTGCCTCTTATTGTTCAAAAGTCTGCTTACGTTACCTCTAAAGCTTTCAAATTAACACGTATAATGTGTGTGTGGACACAGTAAACGACATGATGTAATGTGCTAATTAGCGAACTTTAGAGCCGCTGTTACTGCAGGTGTGTTTTTAGCTTTGAACAGAGCCAGGCTAGCTGTTTCCCTATGTTTTCAGTGCCTATGCTGAGCTAAGCTAATCGTCCCCTGGCTGCAGCAGCAGCTGTAGCATACATATATGAGAGTGGTATTGATCTTCTCATCGGACTCTCTGAAAGATTTTTCCCAAAATGTCAGATTAAAATACACCTGGGACTGGTGGACTGACATCACCCATCATAGTGACAGTAATGGCCAATGAGTTACATCATGAAGAGGAAGTGAGCTCTGCCAGGGTGACTCAGAGAGAGGCCCCGCAGGTGTCTTATATGTGTGTGTGTGTGTGTGTGTGTGTGCGTGCGTGCGTGTGCGTGTGTGCGGGGGGTGACAGGGGTAGCTAATGGATAAAAACCCCAGCACCTGCTCCCTCTCCTCTGCAGTCTCAGTCCGACAGACAGCTACTGTACGTGTTGTTGCCATGTTACTGGTCACTCCAGCATTTCTTACACTCTCCTCGGTTCAATTGAGCACAACGTGTGAAAGTTCTCAGCAAAATCCACTCTGACATGTATGTGCTGCGAGACTTAAAGGCACAGAAAATGAGCCTGGATGTGTATATAACAACATCAGGGACATTTTCAGTGTGATGTTTCTGCAGGACAAAGAGGTTTGAAAGACAGACGCTGGCGATTTCCTTTTTAAAGCATGAACCGCTGACATGAGCAGTTTGTAAATGTAATCCAAATACAGCTACCAGACCTCGAGGAACACTCTTTCTTTTCTAAGACTAAACATGATGTTTTCAAGGATGACACAGATGTTCATTTCTATTAACACCCCATTAGGAAGAGGCTGCTATACAGTTTGTTTGTTTTTTTTTACTTATTTTTAAAGATTACTTTACATGTGTATTAATGTTCATTTCTGTAATTTTTGCCAGTGTGTTACAGATCTCATGTCGGAAAGAAAAGATGCACAAGAAGGTACACTGCAAGAAAAACGAGCCTTCCACTTCAATTCCAACTCTGAAACACATTTATGCAGCTCCTAGTGTGAAGTTTGTGCTTGCAGACGTTTGTATCATAGAAGAGTGGACAAGAGGTCTGTGCTCTCCATGTGCCCTTCTGATCTGACCTCATTGTCATTAAGATTGATCAGCCTCATGTGTTTTACGCCTCAGAGTGCAGCTACAATCCTAAAATAAACCGTCTAAATCGCGCTTACATTTCTATTTTTATCAATTATTTACATTCATACTGGTCTATTTTGGCTAAAGCGGCAGTTGACATTGTTGGCCATTTTAGAAAATCATCAAAGCTGATCCTGAACTGTGGACAGATGGTGAAGTTGGTGGAATCAGTAATGCTAAATTCTATCATGTCGGAAAAGCACAAGATGTGACATGACAGAAATATACAAGTAATCACAGGCCTGAGTGATCATTACATGTGACTGCTCACCGTTAAAAACCACTTCCTGTCTTCACAGTTAACATATGAATGTCTCGATGCATCCTATGGTGTCCTCACGCACACACACACACACACACACACACACACACACACACACACAATACACAAACAGTAAACCCGCACAGTGCAAACATCACAATACATAAATATCTGCCTGTGGGAAAATAGGTGGGAAAAGTAGAAAGGTGTGATACTACCCCAACTCTCACTCACACACGCAAAACAGATTCAAATATGAGAGAACTTTCTCCGGCTGACAAATAAAGGAACAGTGTCACACGGTTATTTCCATGTTTTTCTCTCTTCGTTTATTTACTCAAGGACAAACCGAAGGCCAATCGGAGACCAAAGAAAAGAAAAATGTTAGTATGCTGCAGCTCTGGGCAGAGTGCTGATGCTTCTGCTCTGTTTCTACTGCCAGCACTGACAGCAGATTGGGAGGCAAATGTCACACAGAGCATTCTTCAGTTTAGTAGTTTCACTTAAAAGCTTTGAATTCACTGGTCATTACACTGAGGTCGAAAATAACTTCATGTCTCATTGACTCACACTCTTGTCCTATATTGCTTTCTTGTTTCACTGGATCTAGTTTCAAACTTTAACAAGTGCTATTTTTTCCTTACTTTGTCCATTTTTGTCTGTTTTGGGGATTAAGCTGGGCTCAAGCTTTTCTGGTTTATAGACGTCTGGCATGATAATTCAAGCGCAGTTAAAGTGGTTCAAATATTTGAAGCTATTCCCAAATATATTCTGGCCCAGATCTGTTGCTTTGATGTACTCTTTCGGTACAAAAACTTACCCTTTCTGTATAATACTGACATCAGAAGGACGCGGTGAGGCAGAACAAAGCAGTGGGCACGACAGTGAGTGACAGGACTTGGCAAAGAGAGCTGGATCTTCTGCAGTGATCACACTCTTATCCCTTGTGCTTAGCATATTGGAAATGGGCACGCTGCCCAGAACAAAATATTGGACAAATTATGCTTGTGTGTGCGTGTGTGTGTGTGTGTGTGTGTGCAGACGTGTATTACTCATGTTGTGGGGACATAATTCTGCTTACACAGTCATAATGTGGAGACTCACCTCACGTTTGGGGACACAATGCAACTCCCCATCATGTAAATCATTACATTTTAGGGTGCAGACCTGGGTTAAGTCTCCAGGAAATGAATGCAAGTCAATGTAATGTCCTCTGAAGTGATGGAAACACGACTGTGTGTGTGTGTACTCAATACTCCTACAACAAAATGGGGTCAGACACACTCTATGATGTGCGTTCGTCTGTGTGTGTGAATGAGTGCATGAGCATATGGGTTAAGTTTAAGTACGCTACACACACACCTACAACCACTGGAGGCGGCGGGATCATCTTCACTTGAGATGAAAATGACTCATCCCAATGACACACACCTTCCTACAGTGGAATTTGAATGAAAATAAAACAGAGTGGACAGTGCCACCGATCCCAGTCACTGTCGGTGATCTAGTCTCTCTATTCACTGTGTTTTTCATAAAGCTAAACGGGGCCTGTTGCAGCAAAGTGATTGATTTAAATGTTTTATATGAGTACATTTAGCAATTACGAACCAGTAATGGACATTTACTGTAAACACTTGTATATGAATATTAAAACCAAAGCCAGGGGTTTCTCTCTCTCTCCATATTTCCTTCCCTGTCAACTATCAGATAAAAGCAAAAATGCCCAAACAAACTAGAATCTTAAAAAAAGAAAGCAAGGAAAGAAGCCAAATGTCATGCCCTGCAAATGATCTGCCAGTTGGGTCATGTGTAGGTGCCAGAGTGAGGGAGCTAGGGAGGTGAGGGAGGTGAGAAACGGGGAGACGTGGGCTGAAAGACGGGTGGACGAAGGAGGTGATGAGGGTGAAGGAGGACCAAGTGGTGAATAAGAAGAGATGGTTGTTGTGGAAGTGAGGCAGAGAGAAGGGCAAGACTTCATGGCTTAAGGATGACAGCAGGACGGATCAATCAGGATAACCACTGACTGCAGGAGGCCACGAGAGAGAGACTGTCCGCCCAAGAAGGACGGCAGTATCAGGCGCTTCAGTAAGAGCCCCAAAACTACATACCGTTCAAGTGACAAACAAGCTCTCTAGTGATTATGACAGGAGCAAAGGAGGAAGTCACATGACAGTGTCAGAATTAGAGAGACTTCCTATTTTCAAATCTTTTGGGTTAAAATAAGTACTTAAAGTCAGGAAAGCATCTTGGTTTGGGTTAAACTGACTATTCTATCGTGGATAGGGGAACTCTGTCGTCATGGTTACAGCAATAACCACATGGTTAAGATGACCTCACTTAATCCTTCGCTCCCGTCATGAATTCCTACGGCCACTAGAGGGCTTTGCCGCTGGAACGTGAACACACTGGGTGTCATTTGAGGCGTTGGCTGAAACAACTGATGCTGTCACTTCTTCTTCCTTTTTTGTCAAATATAAGGGGATTAAAAGGTACAGTATGTCTTCTCCGCCACAAGGGGTCTCAGTCAAAACAGTAACAAAAAAAAAAAAAAAAAGACAGTTTGATGATGTTGAAGTAGTGTGGGATGATGGGAGTTCATTGTTAAACAACAACCAACTGCCAAATAAATGAAATGATCACAAACAATTAAAAGGTAAAGTATTAAGTTTTATTCATGCTTTGTTCAGTCACCTTCACCATCGTCCTTCCTCACTCTATGAAATATCATCTGGTGTCTCTCCTGTCGCCAACGGAGGCGATCAAACGTAATGCACTGTTACCTCAAATAAGACATGGATTTCTCTTGAACATTGATGGAAAGATTTGGGATAATGGAAGTACACAACTCAACAAAATACGTAACACAAGTCAAGTTGTTTTTAGATATTTTAAAGGGTAAATGTTGAATATTGTGCAGTTAACATTAGAACTTTGTTAATTTTACCACAAGTCTGAACTGAGGGCAAAGTTTCTGTCAGTTTGTGTTACGACAACAATGAAGTGGTGCAATCGAGAGGCTTGGCTGTTTTTATTGAATGAATTAATGAGAAAGTCTTGATTGTACTCATTCATGATAGCAAATGCTCACAGTGTTGAACAATCCCAATGATACTCAAATCTCTTTTGGTCTTGGTGTCCTCATTCATAAACAACCAATAACATCATCTGTATGAGACACAAACATGCCATATGTGAACACACACACTCCTCTCTCCCCCTCCCTCCTCTGTCTCTCTGGTGTGAAAGTAGATCCAGGCAGTAAAGAGATCCACATAATGTAATGCCCACTTAAATGGGGTCTAAGGCAGCCCACAGCTGCTGCCTGCCTCAAGTCTACGCTGACCCCACTCCTCCTCCTGGCCTCCAGGCCTTTCAGCCCGTCCCGCTGCTGCTGGTGGTTGGTCTTCCTCCCTGAGGGCACACAGGGCTGTTAGGCCACCATTAGTCCTGCTAATGGGCCTGACAACTGCGCCACATCCTCAGCATTTAGACCCTCTCTGTCTGAGATATGGATATCGACCACTTGAATGGAAATGGAGAGTAGGGGCAAGAGGCGGGAGTCAATTTGATATGGACATATAGGCACGAATGTTATGCACAAACACACACACAAGAAGCTCGGCATGGCCGCGGTACACGGTACTGAATGGCTGGACACAAACATTAACGTGCACTCAGCATCTGACTACAATCAAAAGTCTGACTCACCAGCGAGCTCCTTTTAAGGGAATGGGTCCTTTCATGTGTGTCTATGTGCAGGTGTGTGTGTGGTTCTGTATCACATTCAGACCTTTATGATGGCATCAAACTGTCTCCTGTCCCCCAGCCAGGCAGCCCCTGCTCTCCATTTCCACTGACGGTGTTTGTATCCAGGTCTGAATTTCAGCTACAATTAACTTCTGAGAAAGTATCTCAATCAAAAGGACGACTGCTCAGCAGAGAGACGGGACGTCTTCAGATTCACACACTCGGCTCTGCCAAACTTTCAGTTCAGCAGGAGACGATTCCTGAGCTGGAGCCCCACAAAACCATCTGAAAATCTATAGTAGATTATAGTAGAGCTGAAATAATTAGGTGTTACAGTTGTTTAATCAAACAAAAATGGGAAATATCCTCCAGTAAATTATTGTGAATGAAGGGACCAGTGTGTAAGATTTAGGAAGATCTACTGGCAGAAATGGAATATAATATTCATCACTATGTTTTCATTGGTGTAAAATCACCTGGAAATAAAAGTTGTGTATTTGTTACCTTAAAATGAGCTCTTTATATCAACAGAGGGAGCCGGTCCCTGAAAATGGACAACCCGAAACTGTGTCTAGAGTGTTTTCTGTGTTTCTAGCAGCAACTGTGACTTGGAAGGGGCGAGAGAGGCGAGGTGTGTTCAGTAGGTTACAATTTGTAACCTCATCGTTAGACACCAATGAATCCTAAACGCTGGTGCTAAATGTCTGAAGTTTGGATTGTTGGCCAGACAAAACAAGACATTTGAAATCGTCACCTTTGGGCATGTTTCACAATTCTACATTTCACTGAATAGCGACTTATCGATCAGTCGAAGAATTCACTGCAGCTAGAGCTGAAACTTTTTATGCAATAATGTCCAAAACTTTAATAAATGTACATTTATGCTGGTTTTCTTAGTCGTACGTGATTGCAATGTGAACACCACTGGGTTTTACACGGGTGTTCATACAAAACAAACTGCTTGAATATGTCAACGCTGTTTTGGGAATCTTAAGAAGCATTTTTCTCTATTTTCTGGCTTTTTAGACACCAACTGTTTAACTCAGACAATGATCTGCAGACTAATTGATATAATAAATAATCATTAGTTGGAGATTAAAAAAAATGCTCCTTACTTCCTGGGCAAACTACTGTAGCTTCCTCTGCATGTTTAACAGCTATAAGCAGTTATGAAAAGCCTTAGTTTAAATGTCACTTCCATACACATGAGGGGAAATCTCCAAACAGTTTAATCAGTACAATTCAATGAAGGTGGGACTGCTGGTTGAAGGAGCAGACAGTCTTGTATTTCTGAAGAATAAAGAATAAAATGACACCTGGACTAACGCATTCATCATAACATCTTTAATTTAGTGTCTGCTTTAATCCATCAGGCTTTACAACAGAGTCCAGCACCTGTGAGAGTGGAAACTCTAAGCCTGCCAGTGTTACTGCTGCATTTTACCAACTGAACAAGATGTGTCCAATTTCTCTTATCTTCATGAAAGATCACCTTGAGCATACCACCTCGCCATAAACGACAGCAGAGTACTTTTAATGTGAAATGAACTCATGAAAAATCACAGGACTGACAGATAATGGCCCTGCACAGTCAGCTTTGGCTGCCTCACATGATTACAGTCACCCAAGCTCTCGCCACACAGAGGGAAGCACTGAAGACAGCTTCTTCCAGTGCCTTCCTGTGTCTGCCGTAATGTACAAGATAAAGGCTAAGTGACGAGCCTACATCACGCAAATGTAATAAAATAATGTACTCAGTCTCCTTAAGTCGCCCAAACTGAACATATGACTGGTTATTACAGACTTGATGACTCTCAAAAAAGCTCTCTCATCCACTGCACTTATTGGGACAACACGTTAAGGAAGTTAGTCTATTGTTTATACCAAGCTAGTGTTTCCTGTTCGTAACCTGAGTATGACTGGGTGCATTGGGTCAGTGTGATAATGCTGCACATCAATGAGCTGGATTGATTTATGGCGGTACTAGATTTTTTTAATGTTTTGCATCACTTTGATGAGTACCATAATTTGTCATTTTTTTAATCCATGAACACTTTCTCACTTAATTTTCAATAAATTTTACTACATCATGTATATATTGATATCGCAAGACAAACTGACAGGTACTGTGACTGAGGTGTTCAGTGTCAATCGACTGATTCAACACCCTCTGCTGAAGTCCAACAGTGTAACATGTTTATATGGTTTTGAGTCTCTTCATGTTACATTCATAGATGCACTCACAGGAATATGTTTCCTGGGGCTGGAGATCTCATTCACAGTACACATGATTTGTTGAAAAGGATCTGCATGTGTAGTAAACTCCTTCAACGCACAACTGATAAAACTGGCTGTATTTATTTACACCCTTTATTTCTATGTGTGCATGAACACATGTTCCAGTGAAAAATGCCTAAACACTTTACTCTGATTTATAAAAAAGAGCTATTATTCATCCAGTTTTAATGATATGATCCGTGTTTGTAACAAGGGAGTTAAAAAACAAGTTCTCACCTGCAGCCTCCGTCTTCGGATGATCCCAGAATCATCCATGGCACGTATCCGGGTTCGCACCTGTCGGAGGGTCTCGTGGCTCCTGTGGTTTGCAGGTGACGAGGCGAGAACAATCCCCACTCTCGCGAGGCTTTCAGGGACCCAGCACGGTTCGTCAGTTCACCGCTAGACCGGAATGCTTCCCGGAGCCGCTTTTAACATCGTTCACCAGCAGAAATAATGGCTAATATTCTGAGGACAAGTCGGTGCTGTTATGGCCGGAGTGGCACATGACATCATGTGGGAAACAGTGATATATGCGTTGTTTCTTTCCCGTCACAAAAAATTAAAAACTACAAATATGAGCAAAGTATTAAAAAAGTGGCGCTCCTGAGCTCGACCCCGGCCAACATCGCTTGTTGACGGGACTGACAGAGACTACTGACGAGGCTGCTCTGTGGTGGGAACTGCTGAATAAGCGAGAGGCTGCACGGTGGGATCAACAGAAGTCCAGCTGGGAGACTGAGAGGAGACCCACCGAACAGCCCAGACTGTCAGACCGAAGCGTATCACAGCACAGATCAGACAAGTTTGCACACATCTTCACTCCAAGACATCACAGCTCCAAACAAAACCACGCAGTTCATTGCAGCAGCACCAGCCGAAGTCAATCAATTCATCTGCTGTCATCCTTTAAAAACGCTTCGATCGCAGTGATCCTCTGTCGGTCTACGACCACCTCGCTGCAGCAATCCGCTTCTTGTTTCAGGAGTCCACATTCAAACACAGCGTGTGTGCTGCGGAGGCACCGGTGCATGCATGAACGCGGAGTTGACTGCCTGCACACTGCACATTGCTACACAGCTCCAATCTGCAACGTGTGACACATCCATGCGCTGTCAGAGCTCCTGTGCATTGAAAAAGGCGCGATCAATGCGAACCTGCAGCCACTCAGCGTCCATCTGCTGACAGACACACGCATCGGCACTGAAAGCACGTTGATAACTTTACGTTTTCGTCCTCCGGCAGGCGGATTTGTCCGTTTTCCGTGCACTCTCACAGGTATAAGATGTCTTCACTCTCCTCTTCTCTGGTGTAACGTTGCTTTTCTCGCGAAAAATGAGCGGTGGTTGCTACACAGGCTTCGCTCCATCCTCGGCTCTTACCACCCACTTCCTACTATCAACGACGTTTAACCCCTCAGCGACCAGTCGCTTTGTTTTTGCGTTTACCATCTGACGTATGGAAGTGGTTCTTCATAGAGCCGAGAATTCAAACCTGCATCATCTGCAAGAAGCCGTGTTTACGCAAATTTCAGGTACACCAGTCAGATGAAACTGCCAAACTATTTCAAAGACAAATAATAACGACAGCGTATTTTATAGCTTTGGGAGATGCTGAGAAACTATTAGAGAAACTGAAAGTGAAGCCGATAAATCATTCAATCAAAACAACGTTGTTTTAAAAAATAATAAAATAATCTTTTCAGTTATTTATCAAGAAAAAATTGTGAAAAAACAAAATACAACACATTCTCAGGTTCCAGCTTCTCAAATGACATCTTCACTTTATCATATAAACTAGTCAATTAAATTTGGGGGTTTTGGACTTTTCACCAGATGAGTCATTTGAAATAGTCACCTTGGACTCTGTGAAGCGATTTTTTTTGGCTCGAGAGAGACCAAATGGTTCATTAATTCATGGAGAAAATACACACCTGTTAGGAAGAATTCACCAGTAAACAGGTTCATGGTGTCATGATTGGGTATGAAAGGGGCATCCTGGAAAGGATGGAGCGAGGTTCACCACTGTGTGAACACATGACTGTATGTAGGATTTTACTACATGGGCTCAGGAACACTTTGGAAAACTGTTGTCACTAAACAGTTCATTTGCAAATGATTGTATCCTGTGTTTATTTACGTTTTACATGATGTCCCAACTTTCTTGGAATTGGGGTTGTATATCAAGCAGTGACTAACAGTTCTTTTCCTTACTGATTAATCTGCCAACTGTTTTCACCATTTATTGATTAGTTAATTGGTTTATAAAATGTCAGAAACTGAAAAATGCCCATTGCAATTTCCCAGAGTCCAAGACCATGTCTTCAAATTCCTTCTTCTGTCTGATCGACCATCCAAAACCCACAGATGATATAAAAAACTGAAAAAAAGACGGCACTCTCCATGAGCTTGAAACATCAATTAGCATGGTACCCAACCTATATGTTTTTGTGTGCGTGTGTGTGTGTGTGAGTGTGTGTGTGTGAGTTACTTAATTATTCCAAAGCCATGAGGCATTTTGCTTTGTCAACATGTGTTTATGCTGCCCATGGACTGTACATGTGCCTGGCACGCATAAATGGACATCGTCTAACTGAATTAACAGTCAGCACAGCCTGCCGTCATGCTTCCATTGCTATTCCAATGAAAAATGGCATAAAGCGTTATGCATTATTCAACATTCACACCTGTCACACATGGGATTCACTGCCACATAACATTTCACAGCTCCTCACCCTTCAGTTACTTGCATCCCTGATCCAAATGTTAATGAATGAACGCTGGCATAGAAACAAATCCCCACTGTGGTGATTTTAAAGAGAAAGATCTTCAGTGCTGTTGAAATATTAACTGGAAGTGCACGTCTGCTGCAGGTCTAATGTTCATAGCAAGCGAAGCGTCCTGTCCCCACTGAGTCTGCCAACAGATGTAGACGTATTGCCAATAAAATAAATACACTCCCTGATCAATACTAAAGGAAAGTCACCACTAAGCAGTAGAAATCACTGATTATACTGAAACGTTGGAGGGCAAAGTCCATCACCGTGTTCACACAATGTGGTGCGTTTGCCAGGATGATGTTTCGCTGTTAAACATTCTCACAAGAAGGAAAGCAAGAAAAAAGAGAAATGTTGGTCAAAGGTGGCCGGTGGGACGGATCAATGTGGAGAGAGAAAAACACACAAGAGGCCGGGCAGCTGGTCCGGCTCCAGCTCCAGGATGGAGGGAGACAAGAGGGAGACTAAGTGGCTTTTAGCGTCGTGGCCTTAATGTTCCCCCGTCTCTCTGGGCAGACGGAGCAGGCAGGCCTTAGTCCCGCTCACCCTGTGATTTACTGCTGACAGATCACTGTGGGTTCAACCTCAGCACCCCAGCACCTCCACCATCTCTTCAAGTCTCTCACTCTCGACCACGTGTATCCCCAATGTACGAGGAGAGCTCCGTCATCTAATGGTGTAACAATGCCATATATTATGTTAAAAAGAGGACCTTGATGGTTTGAGGGCTGCAGCAGTTAATCTGCGGATTACTTTTCTAGAATAATCAGTTCATCTCTTAATCTATGAAATGTCAATTAATTGTGAATAAATACCCATCATAACTTTTAAAAGCAAAAAATGACAACCTCAGACAGCTTCCTCTGTCAAATCAACAGTCCAAAATGCCTAAAATACTATTTATGTTTTTATACATGATGATGGTGATGAGTATTTTTAATCATTTATCACAGTGGTTGCAGACTCGTTTTATGACTATCTAGAATTTAATTAATGACTAATCCTTTCAGCTCTATGGTTCAATAAAGCAAAGGACTCAGGATTCAGTATCCGGCTTTTCTTTATAAAAATCCATTTCATCTTGGCTGTTTAACAAGTCTTACAGCTTCTGGAATAAAACCAAACTTCCTACAAGCAATCTGGAATGCTTTCCAGATGGCATATCTTTAAAAAGGCATTAAGAACATGTGTGGGGTCACCAAATGCGTTTTGGGGGATATGTTTAGTTTTGTATGCAAGCCGTGTGAGAGGTGTCTATGTTTTGCCACTAATTTTAGAATGGAGGTTAAAAAAGTGGGATGTATGAATTAAGTTGGCAGTGCAGATGATGCTGAGCCTGTTTCTCCAAAGGCATCTGCATTCCCGAGTAGCTGTACTTGTATACTCCAGTGATTTATTATTGCATTCAAAATATCTGATCTTATGGTCTCTGGTATGAGTCAATCTCCAAAAATACTGGATCCTACATTTCCCATCTCAGTGGCATCTTTCATTAAACCTTCCCAGTCTCCTGAATGGCCACTTGTAATGCAGACGATGTCAGGCCTCAAGCCCGAGCTGATGGCAAAAACAGCCACATGCTTTGTTAAACTTTGGAAAGCTCCTTTTAAGAACAATGGAGGGCATAATAAATCTGTTTTCACAGGCTGAGCTGAGCTGAATTTCATTCATTTAGTGTTGATACATCTATAAATGATCTATCGCATCAGTACATGATGAGAGCTCAAGAAAATATGCTTCAGTGGCTTTTAGAACACTGCACTAAAACCTCCTAGTAGTGCTACCATGCTGTTTGTTTAATGGCTGTTGTTGTCTTCCCTGCCTGTAATGTGGTGAATTCATATTAAACATGTTGGCCTTTTAAAAACTCAGACTGATGTAATACTAAAGAAAGCATCAGAATAAAGTGAAGCCAAACGTGCATTGGTGACAGCAGGTGAAAAATGAGGTTTCTCAGAGTGACCCAGTTACCAGCTTGTCTGCCTTCTCTTGCACATTTAGCCTATGCTGCTTTTCTTATTAATATTAAATAATTAATGAAGGCACATGAATTTTACATCTTTTTTGTTCATTAGGTGCTGTGAGATTTGGGCAGGGGAGGAGGCGGCAGCGTAGAAACCTCACAGGCCGCAGTTTCTACAGATAAAGACTTTTTCCTATTGCTCCGTGCAAAAGCTCTCAAAAATGATGTCACCCTTTTTCAGATGATGCCCCGAGGGAGGTCACATGGGGTCAGCTCTCTGCAGCCAAAAGCTTGGCAGGGTTGGGATTTGGAATATGCCTGCCGCATGTGCGATCCCATTTCCCATCCTGGTAAGCCCGTCTCACGAGAGCCACGTCAGCTCACATCTCTTCATAGACTGCAAGTGCCTCCCCCTGCATTCACATCTGCTCTGTGTGTGCGTGTGTGTGTGTGTGTGTGTAGGTTGACAAAAGCAGTCAGCATTCCCCCCACAGACACAAACTGTAACGTGGGCATTATTTTAAGGGAAAGTCTTCTCTCAGTGATTAATTACATCAACCACTGTGTGCAGGTGCTTTTGAGACATACAGGGAGTGTGAAAAATAATATAAAACACCTGGAAAATTCAGTTGAGTCAAATAGTCCTCCAGTAAATACTACCTCATTTCAGTATGTAGAACGATGTTAGGGAGGTGTTGTTTAACTCTGTGGTTACTTGGAGGCCAGAGCTTCTGGTGTTTTGTATGGGGTTTTTGTTCATCATATTCGAGCTGCAATTAACAATTAGTTTCTTGAGCGATTGACCTGCAGATTGTTCTCCCCTTTAATCAGGGTTCAGGGCTGCTTCTTCAAAAGGTTGTTTTGTTCCGAAAACACAAAGGTAAACAATTTGCCTTCATAGATAAGGAAAACTGTAGAAAATACTGACATTTGAGACACTTGAACCAGTGAATTTTTAACTAAATAATTCATAAAAAACATTAATTGTTTATGAAGATTGCTGCAGATTAACTTCTCTGTCAATTGACAAATCCAGTGATTATCAAACTTTTTTCAGTATTGGGGAAGCTGAGATGTATTGAAATGAGAAGTCTCAGCAAAATTGCTTTGCCTGCATTCACAGTCAAAGGGTGCATCAGAGCATACGCCCATCACCCACCAGCTTCAGAACCAATGGACTGATCGATAAAGTGACTAATAGTTTCAGCTCTACGTCGTATAATGTGTTTATAAGTCTACCCAGCTAAACACAGGGGCAGGGATAAAACAACATGGACGCATGACAGTATAATTCACTCCAAACGCCCTTGAGGCTGAAAGCTGCGTCTGCTAATTCAGACGTACCTCATTTATTCTGTCTGTGCCCCTAAAGCCCATTTTAAAATCACCCAGTAATGAGTCTATGTAATTCAGCATCAGGCAGCATAAATCTTCACAAAATGATCATGGTAAGATATTCAAAGCATCGCAGCAACAGGGTTTCCTTTGACGCAATAACTAATTTAGTCGTTTGAAAGAGGCTCCTTCACACTGAGCAGTGATTTTGAAGCTCTCAGTTTGCCTCTGCTGCTGTAATAATTCATTTGTGCGTACGTAGGAAAGTGCTCCATCTCTCCTACAGCTCACCAGCGGCAGCTAAATGGCATTCAACCTACTATGATCTGACTTTGCAGCAGGGTTTGTGATTGTGATTGTGATTGTGTTAGGAGGAGCATTGTTTACGCTGTTTAGCATCTGTTCGTTTTAATTACCAGCTCTATGTACGTTGCTTTGTCTCTTTCATTGATCCATTACAACAGCATTACGTTCAATACGCAAACTCCGTAGCCATGATTCACACTCCATAAACCCTTCTCATAGCAGGCATTATGACTGCCCGGGCAGGTAAAGCACACTGAGATGTCAAAACGTCTGCTGTGAAAAAGGTCCATTCTGTACCATAATAACTGTAAAACTATTCTTTCAGTCAGATTTTTCTGACTTCTTAAAGGTGCAATAAGTCAAATGAAAGTCACTCCAAGCAAACAGCGTACGCATATCGCCAGAGAAACCACTAACGAGAGAGACAGGGATGTCACTCATCACCAGCGTGGAAAACCAGAATGGAGAGCTGGAATATTTCCACATCTGACTTGGTGAATTAACGGTTTATATTCTTGGCAGTGCTCTTGACCAAGGCGCTGTCTAAGAGCTGGAACTGGCCCCCAGGCTTCACTCAGTGGCTGCCCTCTGTTCCTAATACTTAAGATGGGTTAAATGCAGAGAATAAATTTCCCTGCGGGGGAAAGTAAAGGATAACTTAACATTCTTGACATTTTGTGAGTATTTTGTTTGTTGATTTTAGATACAAAGTGGTGTTATGATACATAATGGGCCGGGCTAACTTCAGTAGAAGACACAGACGTCTTTGACACAACGTCAAAACTGTTATTTCTTCACATTCTGTTGATAATTTAAAAATTTTCGAATGTTTTAAACTAAAATTCTTACCCTTACATCTCCTCCTTTTGTCATCCTCATGTATACATTAACTCTGTTCTTTCTCAAATGTGCCGTTTTAAAAGCCTGACTCCTTGCTCCTTCTCCCTGCTGCCAGCTTCTCCTCATTTCTCGCCCTGTCTGTGCAGAAGTGGGTCACAGACTACAGCTGTGCTAAAAGCCTCGTCTGGGAAGAGGAGCTTCTCTAAATAAAACACTATATGATCAGCGGTCTCTGGGGTGCCTCATTATACATACATAAACCTAACTAAGATGGAGAGGAGAGGTGAAGGAGTTCAGGACAGAGGAGGTAATGTATATACAGCTTGATTGGTTAAGTGGCTTTCTGGCCTTGTTGTCTCAGTGAAGACAGAAAGGAATTTCCGCTCGCATGTATTATATACATACTTTATATATTATACATCAAAGCTTTTCATCACAAACAAGTGATGCGATGGAAATACTTTGTCATGTTAGCTGAAGTTGAGTTAGTGAAGCTTTCCATGTGAACTCAGTGTACTTTTGATCTGCATGAAACTTCAGTGGACTGTGAGTACTGTGACGTACTGTGTACTGTGGAGTACTGTGTCCTGTGCCATACTGTGTACTGTGGAGTACTGTGTCCTGTGGAGTACTATGTACTGTGATGCACCATTTACTGTGGAGTACTGTGTCCTGTGGAGTACTGTGTACTGTTGAGTACTGTGTCCTGTGATGTACTGTGTACTGTGGAGTACTGTGTCCTGTGACGTACTGTGTCCTGTGGAGTACTTTGTCCTGTGACGTACTGTGTACTGTGGAGTACTGTGTCCTGTCGAGTACTGTGTCCTGTGACGTACTGTGTACTGTGGAGTACTGTGTCCTGTGACGTACTGTGTACTGAGGAGTACTGTGTCCTGTGACGTACTGTGTACTGAGGAGTACTGTGTCCTGTGACGTACTGTGTATTGAGGAGTACTGTGTCCTGTGACATATTGTGTCCTGTGGAGTACTGTGTCCTGTGACGTACTGTGTACTGAGGAGTACTGTGTCCTGTGACGTACTGTGTACTGAGGAGTACTGTGTCCTGTGGAGTACTGTGTCCTGTGACGTACTGTGTACTGAGGAGTACTGTGTCCTGTGACGTACTGTGTACTGAGGAGTACTGTGTCCTGTGACGTACTGTGTACTGTGGAGTACTGTGTACTGTGACGTACTGTGTACTGTGGAGTACTGTGTCCTGTGACGTACTGTGTACTGAGGAGTACTGTGTCCTGTGACGTACTGTGTACTGTGGAGTACTGTGTCCTGTGGAGTACTGTGTCCTGTGACGTACTGTGTACTGAGGAGTACTGTGTCCTGTGACGTACTGTGTACTGTGAATTCTGTTGTGTCACCAGCAGTTGGTTTCAGTGGAACATGCTGTTGCTATAGCAACACCTACTGGCACAGTTCCATGGCTGGCAGTTTAACTGACAGTTAACATCCACCATTTTGTCAGATCTATGACCAAGCAAATATTTACTGGTATCTTTTATCTCGTCCTCAAAAGCCCTTGGTGGAGGATTATCTGAAGCTACTCTTTTATTATTGTTATGGCTGTTCTGTAACTGTGGATTTGTGATTGTTTACTGCTAAACAGGTTAGGCATTATGTTAACTGTCTGAGGCTAATGTGTTGCTAATAAAGCATTGTAGATAACTGTTAAACGACAGCTGAACTAACTGCTCTTTGTATGCTAGTCTTTTTTCTTTTAGGGACGTTTGTACTGTATGTTTACTGGCTAATTATTGTGTTGCACTTTCTTCGAGGGGTCTTTCACTGCATGTTTCTTTCTGGCATGAGAATTAATCTTTGAATTTGTGATCTAGCTTCTGTTTAGCTGCACGGCTAAAAATTAGTTAGCATAGTACCCAGAGGATGAAGTCCACTGACTTTGTTGATCTGCTAACGTCTCCTCTAGTGCCACCATGATGATGATAGCATTTAACACTAACAAAAATAAGGCAGCAATTTTTGATTTTTATGTACACAAAAGGCTCATTTCTTTTAAAATTTGTGCATAAATTCTTGTTAGTGAGTGCTTCTCCTTTGCCAAGATAAATATGACTGGTGTGGCAAATCAAGATCCTGATTAAACAGCATGAATGTTGCACAGGTGTGTTCATCAAAATTAAAAGTCACTCTATCTGACTGGTAATGGCTAGACTGCCATAAAATTTTCTACAGATTTGCAGGTCAGATCAGTTGTAAAGACTTTGAAGATCCTCCACCAACATGTCAAAAGTGCATTTCTTCAGTGATATAGCTTGAAATCTGCTGGATGCATTGGCACAAACATTTCCAGACACTCATGCCTCCCTGACGAGATGTCCTCATGACGTCCCTCTAGCACCACCAGCAGGTAGACATTTGTGCTTCTGAGTGAAAAGTCTGTTTGGTGGACTAACATGCAGTTCAGTCCACACATTCAGGGTGTTTTTGAACTTTGGTAAATTGATTAATTATCAATTCATCCAGAGCTCTCGTCAGGTCAAAAATTCAACTTGTCCAATACTCAGACTGGTTTAACAGTTCTGTTTCCTTTCCAGTGAGCATCACAGCCTGACAGAGCCGCTGGCATGGCTGCACACTCCTACTCTTGTAACAATACCTTGACCTGTTTACGGTACCTTCGCATTTGTAATCACCATCATACATTTGGAGTCCAGTACTGTTTTCACACTTTCACAGTTGCTTCCATTAAAAACTACGAAGACGATCTCTGTCTAAAACCTTTATTGGAGGTGTGTTTAGCTTGCAGCAGCTATGCGCCCACACAAATACTGAGGGCACGAGGCTGCATGTGCAAAAGATCTGGTATTTGTTTCCCTCACGCTTGGGTACAGTAAGTTTTACAAAACACAGTTTTAAAGTGTTTCTCATTTGCATTAGTTAATCTAGATGCTGAGAACCCTGTGACGACATTAATTAAGTGAAACAGTGAAAAGTGAAAGTGATGGTGACTTCTTATCTTCAGAAAAGATCAGAACCACCTTCTGTTTATAAATTCAGTCTATACAGAATATTGTAGCAAGCGACTGTTATTATGTTTATGTATATACATTAGATAATAATATATTTTCTTATGTTTGAGATAAGATCTATCTATCTGATCTCTCATCTGGTTAAACATTTCTCCTGACTCAGCCACTTTACTGTCTGTGTTTTAGTTAAATTGCTGCATATCATGGGCTGTTGAATGTACAAAATTTAACAATAGGCGCATCGTATTAACTTTCATGGAAGTGCATTTTGTTGGCACTGTCCTGGACCTCATGAACAGCCACATGTGAACCTTTAATAAGAAATAAATGTTTATAAAGAGAGCAAAGGAGGAATATCAACACATGCAGGATGTATTGTACTAAGTCAAATACATAAAAAATAGAAGCACCGACCGGCAACAAAGAAAAGATGTAATACTGAGATATTGTGGTCACTGAGTCACAGAAGCGGGTTCTTCATCACTTTTCATGCAGCATAGCGGCACCTGTTATATGCTCTTTATTTGATGCGTTTTTTTGATTTTGATGTTCTCTTGAAAACTGCTGTGCTGACATGACTGTAAAAGCGAGAAAACACAAACTGCATTTAAAATCAAACACCTCTTAAAAAAAGTGAGTCGCATCTCGTTCCAGCGCAACCTAAAGTCTTTCTCTCGCGTACTGAATTTTTTGATATGGCTAAAAACTAGAGCAGCTTTCATTTTGAGGCAACAGGGACACCATGTGGAACACGTCTGCTATTCCAAATAAAATGAGACACCATATGTTGAAAATGTTAGCACACCTGAGGGAGCTCAACAAGGACAGTTTAATGTGAAGGCCGGGTAGATAAGAAGCAGCTTTAGATCAGACTGCTCCATTTGGACCAGGAGCTGTGGGATGTATATGCACGTGACACCCAGTGTAACAATTACGTGATGACTTATGAGGAAATGAATGATCTTTAAATCTGTGGCCAGGAAAATGTGATGTTAAAGAATCACTGACAGAGCCAGCGTGAAATGCCAAGCGGAAACTTCTGCAGTTTAATGAAGAAATCCTCAAAGGTCACTAACACAGATGGTGACATTTACAAAATACATTTTGCCATCTGATGCTTTTAATAAGACGGTGCAGATTGTCTTTGATTTTCTCCTGAACACAACATAATCAGCGACATTATCTTGACTTTTTAAGTACAGGTTCACCAGATACACTGTTCTATACTGCACAATGGGTTATTCCCCTGCAGCCTATTTACAAAACCTGAGTGTCGAGTGTTCGCTCTGATTTCCTCTCCTAATGAGTCGAATACAGGACGGTGTTCATTTGTACACACAAGTTAGGGAATACATATATGTCTCAAAAGAAAAAAATGAATGTATTCCTTTCCTCTTTTTCTGTTATCTAAACCTTTTTTTTTTTTGTAGTTGAAGCATCTCCTACGACCACGGCTGTGTCGCCACCACCACACATTCATTCATGAAAGCTTTCTGTGTCAGTAGTGGAAAAAAACCGGCACAATCCAATTAGCTTAATTAAAGAGACGCCATGGAAAGAAACTGGGACTGTGTGTAACGACCTCAGGGATTAGACCTGCTGACCCCATGTGACCGGGGTCATGGCGAGGAGGAGCTGTCCTTGGCGCTGAAGTACAAGTTGCTGTTATGCATCTGCGCTGGGGACAGACGCGTTATCTCTGAATCGTCCTGAGGAAACTTTATTCAAATTTGGAACAAACGTTCACCTGAACTCAGGGATGAACTGATTCAATTTTGGTAGTCAAAGGTCAAAGGTCACCTCATAAAACATGTTTTTAACCACAACTCAAGAAGTCATATGCTAATTTCAACAAAATCTTAAACTAATGTCTCATAAGATAAAATGATGAAGTGATGACATTTTATAATGAAAAGGTCAAAGGTCAGCTTCACTGTGTCGTCATCATAATGCCCCGTAGAAACACTTTTCAAGCCTTTATTCAACACATTAACTCAGGAACAGAAGGGGAGATTGTGACCATACTTCACATTTGGTCAGACACTGAATTGGTGGCTCTAATCTTTTTTTTCTAATCTTTGTTTAGATCTTCTGCGGTTGAAGATGTGTGTGAAACCTCCATGTTTTGTAGTTTCTTTGCAGCAATATCCACATTTGGTCTAAGGTGGTCTTGAATGTTCGCTCCCAAACAAAAGTATAATGTATGTACAGTGATATGAAATGGAGATAAGGAGAACCAGAGAATGTTTTGCATTTTAGTATAATAATTGGCTTAAATGATGAATTTGTTATCAAAGTTGCTGCTGATTAATTTCCAGACAGTGAACTCGTTTCAGCAGAGTTATGATGAGGAGCACTATCCAACATTATCTTCCTGTTTACCTCCGTTAATGTAGTGGGGAGATATTTTAGATAGAAAAATGTTATGCTGTTGGTTAAAAGAGGACAGAGTACTTACGATTTCAATATACCATATATTAACAGCTACATCAATACAATATAGATACATAATCTAGACTTTGACAAAATGAGAATAAAAGCTTTTAATGGCAAACCATGTCCTTGGCTGGAGACACTTAGTAAGAAAAATGTTAAATGAATTTACATGTGACTTTGAACTCTGGGGTTTTGTTTTACTGTCTAATTGTCTCGTGGTGTTTCTTTGTCAGATGTATTCTCGACTCTCTTGTTTCATCTCCAGGATCGAACAGTACGTGAAAAACACAGTAAATACGATCCGGTCTTGGATAAATCTGCAGTGACTCATTGTGGCAGCCATCAATTACTGTAAACGGAAAAACAAACTAGCTGCCAAATATTAGCAGCCTCTAAGTTGCTTCTACTCGTGTGCGCCTTGGTTCTTATCATCTGAGATGTTTCTTCTGCTTAACAAAAACACTTGCGTAAGCATCTGCCTTTGAGTTACTTTTGTGAAAATGTAAAGAGAGCACTGTGGAGGAGTACCGCGCTTCTTCTCAGCTGTGACCAAGACCAGCAGCACTGATACAAACACGACCGACCCTCACCTGTGACAGGTGTCATCATTGTTTATGCCCTTTCCTAATTATGTTTACACAGCAGACTTGACCATTTGCCAACTTCTATCCATCCCATATACCATCCCATTCATTCACACTATGGAACGATGGCGGGTGATCTAATAGAATTAAAGCAAACAGTCTTAGGCTGAAATAGATCACCACCTTAGTCCTCTGCTGGCATGGGTTAGCTATTTTAATCCCACTGACGCAGTAGGAGACCAGGTTACTTAGGGGGATTAGATAAGGAGCCTGGGAAGTTTATAAATGGATGCAAAAGAGGGGATCAGGAAAGGAATCAGACAGAACACAACAGATCAGGACCTGTAGCGTGCTGGTCAGGACAGAGATCCAGACACCTCCAGCTGAGGCTGCAGAAGAACCAACGTCTACCTGGGACCAGGTCGTGGTCTTTGCCTTCAGTTTCCATACGTCTGAGAAACATAAGCATGGAGTCCATCGCCCAGACGGTGACCACCACTGCAGCCTTTGACAGAGAGACTTTCCCCAGGAAAGTCCAGAGAATGACTCCCAGAGGAGCGTCGTCTCATTTTGTGGGGAGCTCAATTGTGATCCTGTCCTCATTTGCTGTCTCCACTTTGGCTATGAACTGTGGGAAGAGGATCCAGGAGTCTCGAAGCAAAGCCGACATGAACTAGCGACGGTGGACAGACGGATATGCCTTCATTTCTTATTTCACCTTCCTTAAAGTCGGCAAGTCAATGACGTGTTTATTTTTCCGATGAAATCGTGGACACCCCTTCTTAGCCAGCTGCCTTTTGTGTTCCTGTGGTGAAATGTGACGTGTGTTATGTCACGCAGAGAGTTTTCTTTTGTTCAAGCGTTACCTTGAAGAAAAAGCCTGGAGATTCAGAAGAGGCTAAAGCTCTCAGGGAACATGAGACAGATCAACAACAGGAGAACACTGCTGTGATTTCTGAGAAGACAAGCGTTTGGCAACCATCTCCGGATCAGCCTATGGGATGCCAAACATGCTTTGTGGGTTAACAGAGTAATACCTTCATGCAGTAATACCTTCAAACCTCATCCTCCGTTTGGCCTCATTCATGTAGCGAGCAGTTTCAAAACGTAAGATTTTAACAGTTAATCAAACCTAATGAAAGCTAAAATTAGAATAAAACAAACATTTATGTAATAGAAAAGCAAGACTTCCCACTTTTCTAACAAAGGCTGGGTACTGAACCTCTGTAACTTTTTGGTGCTGACTGAAATGTGTCAAACTGAATCACTGAAAGCCCATCATTTCTCCTTGAAACTTATTGCACATCTTAAATTCTTTGATTGACAGTTGTGATTTCAATGACAATTTGGACTGCACGTCATTCAGGCAGTGTTCTTGTATGTTCTGTGTATGCACCAAAACTGGTCTTTGCACAGTACTGTAGCTCAAATAACATGATGAAGATGAGGCACTATGATTTCAGTATATGTGAAAGAATCTGTCCTGAGTGGTTTTCATTCATTCACGTCATGTTGCAGTGGATATTTCACATTTTTCCATTTTAATCATCACAATGTGGCTGTGTTGGGACTCATAGTTGCTCATGTGAAACACTGACAGTGCTTTTCAAATTTCTGGTGTATTTCGTCCTGTTGCCACCAGAGGGCAGTACTGGCATTAAAGATGACAAAATGTAAACACTGGTCTTGCTTTATCCTTCTGTTTTTGCACGCTGTGGGACTGTGAGAAACAATATTTCGATCCCTCTGCGTCTCCTGTACATACGTGAAACTGACAATGACTTTTGACATTTTATTTTTATAAAATTTTATATTTTATTTTAAAAACAAAGGAAGCAAATGAGTTTTAAACAGAACTTTTATGTATAAAAAAACAGATAGAGATAGATCTGCAGTGGTGATACAAACATCACGTGTCTGCAGTGTTTCATTAAAGTCCATCCAATCTGTCCTGAAGAACCAACTGTTTGGGCTGTATATGAAAATCTTCTTAAGAGCTTCTGGTTTCCTGTATGTGTGTGCACGTCCTCTACTGTGTTGTCTTCAGAGTGTGTCAAGGCTCTTCAGCCTCCGATCAGTGAAGAATCGATGTGTTTGGTGGGTCGGGTTTTGGTCTTTACCTCCAGCTGATGAACTGAAGTAGGACAACATGGACTTGTTGTTCTTCCTCTGCGCTGCCCTCTCTCCATCCTCCTCCTCATCATCCCTGAGCACAGATTCAACAAAACAATACTGATTTTTACACAGTGGTTAGCACTCATCTCTTTAAGACAAATCACTTGCACAGGCATTAAGCACGACCTGGAAATCAAAGAGGTTGGCTTCTACAGACTTAGGGAGAAGCTGTGAACTATTGTAATGCTTTCAAAAATGTTTTATCTGCTAATAATAGCTAATGACAGAGGAAGTAATTACCTCTGAGCTGAATCATCAAGATACTGTAAATCATGTGTTAATGCTGGATTTCAACAGTAGTCTTCTCTAACTCCTTAAATCAACCTCTGCTTTTATAACTTTTGCTCAAAATCAATTGTGAAAGCTCTTTACCAGTGGACAGTCACACCCTTGCTGTCCATCAGGGTTTGGGCAGTGCTCCAGCTAAATCGAACAAACTGAGGGTAACCGAACACTGGGTCCAGGTACTTCAGGAGCCATGCTTTAGTCTTGGGGTCTGAAAACGCAGGAAAAATATTGGTCTTGGTATCAGTTAAAAAATTTTTCTTTCTGTTAGTGACAGATTTTTATAAAATGAATACCCGATAAGTGTAAATGCAAACAAATGCTGATTTCCTCAAATAAGGGTGTCATTATGGGAGGATTATAAATAACTGTTGATTGTTCCTGTTACCACTGGGGTATCCTGAGCCGTAGTCTGAATCCACCTCTCCCAGGTCCTCAGCAAAGTTCCAGCCCTTTACAACCCGATCTCTAGCCACCTGAAAAATCAGCAAATAGCATCAGAAAAACTACTGACCAACTCTGAACAAAGCTTAAACTGTGGACACTGAGGCTTTTAGCACTGGAACATGTTAGCTTTGTAAGGCTGAAGGTACAGACTTTATATTCACACGAGGCAAAAAGGGAAGAAAAGAGCATTCGTCTCCACTGCCTACAACACCTGCAGTCTGTACTCATCAGGCTAAAGAACACTTGCTTCACTATTCTCACCACAAGATCAACTTCTGTCAATACATACTCAAGGTAACGTCACTGCCTTCTGGAGGTACAGTAATGTGGAGCTAACAAATGGTAACAATCAGAAATATGAACGGCATGAGAAAGAGACTGAGATCCAGCTGGCTGGTGGTCACTAACCTTCGCACAGATACTGGCTGCACTGACGATGGGGAAGAGGGAGTCGGCCTTCGGCTTCACAGTCACCTCAATACCCGGGAACAGCTTCGAGAGTTTGTCCTCATACTTGTCTGCTGGGCCAACGGTGTCCACAAATACCTGCAGAAACCCAGAGAGGTCAAGTGAAATAGAAAGGAGCAAAGATGAATGAGAGAAAATGAAGAGCTCACATTTCACTGGGGCTGCAAAACTATGGGAAGCATAAAGGTTTAATAACGAGAATGGCTACCTTATGGTCAAAATGCTATGCTTTTAAAGCAACAGGTTCAATCTAAAACACAATGAAGCTGTATTCAATTTGGTAATTTATTACATTTTGATTCTCTGATGTTTAACATGTTGTATGTTTCATTAAGTTATCAGTCGGACCTGACCCAGAACTGACACAAAGACCCTGTACTGACTGAATGAAAACAGTATGTGTAAAGCCAGCACAGGAGAAAATATGACCCTGACAATACAACAAAAACATTAGTGTGCACCTTCATCTGACTGCATACCTCTTTGATCTGTACTCCACAGTCCAAAGCGTACTGTAACAGGCCGATGGCTGTATCGTGTGAAAGGGCGTTCAGGTTATATTTTGTCCTACCAAAAGCAGACATTATATCAGGGTGTGAATACAGAACACACTTTATGAAAAGGAGAACATGTGCATGATGCGGTGTGTGCCACATGCCTCTGTAACATGCTGGTAGAGATCGTGTTTGGCGAGAGAATCTGCAGAGCCCAGCCAACATAACTTTTGGCTTCGTCCAGTTTCTCGAAAAGACTTTCTCTTTCTGCCTCTGTTAGAGTCTTTGAATCTGATAAGGGAGAGACAAAACACATCTGTTTGTTTGTAAAATATAAGAAAGTAATATTACTGAGGATGTCATTTACCACTGTGGAAGGGAAAAATAATTTATTGCTTATTCTGTTTATGTATTTTTTAAGGACTTAGTGAGTAGGATTACCTGCCACTTTCAAGTTCTTCATCTCCTCCTTTTTAGAAACTGGACAGAAACATATTCCATACACCATCGGCCCTGGATCACGAAAAAACATGTACGTACAGTAAATATATAAGCCACATATGCTGAAACACAGAGTGTTAAAACAATTGGACGATGCGTTCAAGAAGTGGTTGACAGTAAATCAAATCATCTCCATGATAAATTATGGACGACTGCAACAGATGATGTGAGGAAGCAGTCTCCCTAAAACACTGTAAATTACGAAGATATTCTCTTTAACAAGTAAGTGACAGCATACCCAGCACAGGCCCCCTGCCTGCCTCGTCAATGCCCAAACAGCAGTCTTCAGTCCGGCAGACATCAGGGATCTGAGAGGCCAGTCTGCAGCTGACGGAGTTGTCTGATTCAAAGGGGCCGAGGTCCATGACAGCTGACGGAGAGGAAAACAGACACGTATCAAACATTTATCTTATCACGTTCAAGACCTGTTCAATGCACAACTCTATCTTTAACCCTGACGTAAGGTGACTTATCGCGTTTACTACAACTCCTCACAACCAGCCGTGTTAGCCGCACAGCTGCCACAGACGTTAGCTAGCTCGTTCGTGCTGCTGGTACGGTTCAAACTACTCAAACTGACATTTTTTGTTGCCATGTCATGTTTAAGTGAGTACTTTTGGCCGTTCAACGGAAACACTAAAATAACAAATAATGTCATTAATGTCAATAAAGGTCATTCTTACCTATTCAGAAAGTGACTAAACTCGTCACAACTTCGTATTATGTTTCTGTCTGCTACAGATTTGGCGCCTCGGGAATGACGTCACACGCTTCTTCTTCTTCTTCTTCTTCTTCTTCTTCTTCTTCTTCTTCTTCTTCTTCTTCTTCTTCTTCTTCATTTTGGCACATTACCGCCACCGGTTGGTCTGGAGTCTGACCACACGCAAACACAAAATCTATGGATATAAAAGGACGGATAAACAGGTAATAACTCTTTTTTATTCCATATGTCTTGCTTTTAATCTGGTGCATGGCCTGTAATGTGTTTTCTTCAGAAGTAACCTTTCCATAAGTAAAAACATCAAAAGCAGAATAGCCACAAGCAAAAGACATAAAGGGTAAGTACATAAGGAAAATATACTAGTACTGATTAGACAAAATTGCTCCTTTCTGAGTGTTATATTCCATTCTGTGAAGTAAGAAGTGAAGTAAAAATGGAGCAGAAATACTCAAATAAAATGTTTCCTAAGTACAGTAAGTGAGTAAATGTACCTCTTACTTTCCACCAATCTGAACAGCTGGATTGATTTCACAAAAACAGCAGTCCTTATTTTTTACACAGTCATTTCACCTTCCCTCACTTTTTTGCATTTAGGACAGATCAAATTAATCAACATGCCTTCCCTTGCCAGATTTGTCTAATGGACTTACTTGCAAAGACAAAAGTGTTTCATACGAGTTAAAACCGGACATGTTTGATAGAAATATTACAAAAGGGACATCCGGCTCGAAGGAGGACCTCTTTCTGGAATTTCCCCTCGCGGGACAAATAAAGGAATATTGAACTGAATTGAAAGAGACATGAGTGGATAAACACTCAGTGAATAAGGCCCCCCCTGAACCCGTCATGATCTGATGCCCACTTTGCACAGTTGGTAATTCTACCATGAAAGCAGATCAAAACTAAAAAAAAACATTTTGCTGCAGCAGATGTATTTTCCATGCTTTTTAAAAATTTTACATCCTTGCTGATTTCCCCGGATTCCAAATTTTTTGTTCTTTCCTAAAAAAAAAATATTATCTGACTGTTTTGCACAGTTCAAGGTTTATTTCTGCTTCATTATGTTTTTTTTTTGTTTTGTTTTTTGTTTTTGTTTTTTTAACAAAGTTAGGCTTAAAGCTGGAGCCACAGAAGCTGAGCTATTGTCTTCTTCTTTTCTCTCTTCCCACCTCATTATCTTATTTCTTTCCTTGCTCACAGCGTGATTCTATCAGCTCCCTGAGTGCCACCATTTTTCAAATTCATAAACCAAATGCACCTTATGAAATAAGAGCTTTATTTTGTTTTGTTTTTGTTTTTTTCAAAAATCTCCATGCCTATCATCATCTTCTTTTCTTTGTTTTCTTCTCCGTCAAACACAAAACCAGTACAATGAACCTGACATTTTGATTCTGGATGGGTTTTAGCAGCAGCTGAATGTGGAGGCATGGCGAGGCAGCCTCAGGTGGAGAGGAGAGGGCAGAATGAAAGGAAAGCCATGTACAAAAGTCCAAGTGTATGCTGGTTACTGAGCTGAAATTGGCCTTGCCTCTGGCTCTTTACACCCACCCCTTCTCTCTCTTTCTGTCCCTCTCCCTCGGTGAATAGCTCTCTTTGTTTTTCTCAGTAACACGCAGTCCCCAGCCGATTAAATGTGGGGAATTAGTAGTCAATTTTAGCCTACCACACACACAAACACTCTAAACAGCTTAGGTTGGTGGGGCACTGATTGTGTTGTTATTACAGTTCACACGTCAGCAGCGTGTTTTTAATTCATTATTTTGTTCACCCTTAAGTTGCTCACTGCCCCATGTGTTATCTCTGAACCATCGCTGCTGCATAAAGTAACGCTCTTACACAGGATGTTTTTTTTTTTTTTTATAAATAAATTGATTTAATAGATGACAACAATAATATTTCAACATTGCTTTTCTTGTATGGAAGCAAAATACTCAAGTGAATGTATAGCAAACACTTTACAAAACTATCCAGAATTATACAAAATGGAAGAAGCAAAGGTGTGACACACAATGCATTATTACTTACATAACAATAATAACTACATGGTAAGAGGGTCAGTATAAAATGATAAAGTATGCATCACGTAATAAAGGTGAAGCCTGTGGTAATGACCATTAATCACATTGCTGAAGAGGAAGAGGGCTACTTGGGCACAATATAGGAAACAAACTGTAAAGACAAGAAACACGCTTTTGGCCTACATGCAGTGCAGAACGGTCGTACATGTGATTCTAATCCTTAAGTAGGACCCAAAGCTGGCCAATTATCTCAAGAGCTTTGGTTGAGACTTTGTACTTATAGATTTTAACTCAATTATTGGATAAATCAGATGTGAATCAGAAAAATGTTAGGCACTTAAAAAGCAAAAAACTAAACAAAACAGAAAAACAAAAACAAAAAAAACTTAAGTGGAAGTTTACTGCTCTGAAATTTTGAATACCTTCAGCAGTATTTTAGCAGGTATCCAGAGATGAATTTGTCCTTTGCTATTGGCACAAAATGAGCAGAGCTGAGGTAAGCGTCCAAGACCGAGCGATAAGCTGAAATACATCTTAAAGAGCTCTCTTTCCCTCTCTTTTTCCTATTTTTCCCCTTAAATGTTTAATTCTTCAGTTCAGTAAAGTCAATGTAATGAAAGGACAGAAATCCAGAGTGCGACCTACAAGGAAAAAAGGTTGCAATTATCCTTTTCTGGCCACAAAAAAACAACCCCGGGGTACATCTCGTAGAAACAAAACATGTTTTTTCCCAAAGCAGTGGTGCAGATGTATTAGTGTAATATCAAATCAGTCACAATAAAGTTACACCCTAGGATATCAACAACAACAATAAACTTACTACTCATATAAAATAACACAAAAACATCAAAAACATCTGCTTTAGTTTGGTTAATAAAATCTGATTATGTCAGTCTAACCCCGTCGTCTGTGGGTCAAATCAGAGTCACTTGTCACTGCAACATGTGTCCACGCTCAGTGTCTCACTCGTCTACCTCTCGTATACACACTTCCTGTACGTCTCAACTTATAAGTTTATGATGGCACACATTTGTTAAGGTTTTATTTAATTTTGATTGGCTATTGACCCATGATTCACACTTTATATCCTGTGAGTCTGTGGCTGTTTTTTTTTTAACTGTGTAAGGCCCCATGGATGCATCTTGCATTATATTGGCTAAAAAAGTAAAAACCTCTAATATAACATCAATATGGCACGGACACACACACACACACACACACACACACACACACACACACACACACACACACACACACAAGCAACCATTCACATATTTTCACTCCCACAGACACACAGATCCACTCGCACACTTCCCATATTTCCCTCTGCTCAGCTGGTCTCCCTCAAGGTCTTGTGAGTGTGGTGTAAACAGGCTGCTCCCAGTGTGTGGGGCTGTGAGAGGGGGCCACGCTGGAGGGGTCTCCTATGGTAGTGTACAGAGGCCTCTGTGTAGGGCCCATGTAGGAGAAGGCTGAGTACAGCCCTGGTGCCTGGCTGGAGTGGGCATAGTACGCCCCAGGGGCCTGGTGCTCTCCATACTCAAACTGAGCCCTGGAGGCCAGCGAGGGGAAAGCAGAGCCATAATGAGGGAGGCTGAGCGGGGTGTAGGTGACGTGGGTGCCTGAGGAGGGAGAGGACGAGGCCTCGGCGTAGTGGCTCCCGGACCCAGACTCGCTCTTGATCTGGGCCTTGGAGGGGTCAGAGGAAGATGGAGAGGCCTGAGGCTGCTGCTGTTTGGAGAGCCAGGCGGAATGCCCGCTAGCAGCAGCCAGGGCGTAGGCGTAAGATGAGGCCGAGGATCCAGCTGCAGGGGCCCCGGTTGCACTCTGTGGGTGGCCATTTGGAGGAAGGTACTGATCAAACTCGTTCACGTCAAATGGCTCGATGTTGGCCATCACCTCATGGCTGATCTCACCGATGTCCATGGTGCCAAAGTCGATGTGGGGTTTAGCACTAGATGATGATGGACCACCGGAAGACCCTTCGGCTCCCACCCCGAGGGCTCCCCTGGACCCCCCTGATCCTCCGGCCGCTCCTGCTGCCCCCTCCCTCTTGGCATCTGACAATTTCCCAGACTGGAGCTCTGTCTTTGGGGTGGTGGGGGGTGTGGGTGGGCTGTGACCCTGGCCTAGAGGAGAGAGGACAACATGACCAGATGAACTTTGACATCAGGTACAACTCAGTTTTTTTTTTGTGTGTCTCACATCAATGTTACTTTGATGTAGGAATTATGGGACAAATTATTTGGTTTTTTTTATGTTCCCCTTTGCCTCCCCATGATGTCTCTTGAACTATCAAAATAAAAATAATGATTGATTTTTGTGTCCAGACGCAGAACCTGTGAGCTACCTACCAGCAGGATGGTGGTGGTGGTGGTGGTGGTGGTGCAGGTCACCCAGGGGAGATCCAGCCCCGCCGTTGTGCTCCAGATGCAGGGTTTTGTAGTGTGACTGGGAGTGGCTGGCCTCCCCTTCCCCCTGGCTATCAGACTCACTAGCAGGCGTTAGTTTGCCGTTTTTGCGCCTCCGGGGCTGGTACTTGTACTCTGGGTAGTCCTTCTTGTGCTGTTTCCTCAGCCTCTCCGCCTCCTCGATGAATGGCCTCTTGTCGTTCTCGTTCAGCAGCCTGGGGGGAGAAAAACAAGCAGTGATTTTAGTCTCATAAGCCGCCTGCCTTAATGTGGAAGTATTTTCTTAGCATGCGTGTAAAAATTAGAAATATTTTCCCATTCAACCCCGTGCGTAACGGGTAAGTAGATGAGATGAGAGCAAAACGCGCCATTTAGGCCTCTAAAAATCTAAGTTTAGTACATATTATACATCATATAAAAGCAACATAACAATAGAGAACAAGTTGGTTTCTGTTTCTATGTGTTTCCTTGTTTTTAATCACAAATTTGAGCTCATTTTTAACATGTTCAGTACATCCACGTACCCTATCCTTTACGCACAGACTACACAGGAAATGTGCCACTGTATGGCCACTCTGTTCTTCTACTGGGACAGTCGCCCCATACAAACCTCCACAGTTTGCCCAGGGTTTTGCTGAGCTCCGCGTTGTGCAGGTGAGGGTACTGGTCAGCCAGTTTCCTCCTCGCCGCTTGCGCCCACACCATAAACGCGTTCATGGGCCTCTTTACGTGGGGTTTCGCTTTGTTTCCGTTGTTTACGCGTACAGGCATTGGCACTAGTGTCCAGTCATATCCGTCCAGCACCTGACTGACCGCCTCCCTGATGCCGATCGGGAAGCGATCGTCCTCTTCCTCTGATTTGACTCCGGATCTGCCTCCATCGTCTCCGCTGCCATCCGCAACACACAGCGCGGCCAGCTGCGGCGGCGGGCCGGTCAGAGGGGAGTCCTGGCCGGGTGGCGCTCCGGGTTGAGTCGGTGAGAGTGAGTGACCGTCGTCTGACCCTCCCGGACTCAGTTCCGCCTCAGACAGGCTGTGCTCCTCGCCAGACATTTTGTTTCAATTTTAGCTAATGACAAGACAACCCTCGAATACAAAATTTGTTTCAGAGAGAGTCCAAACTATTCAGTGCAATGCAATCGTTTTAATCGAATAAGATGCCTGGAGTCTACGACGGTCCCAGTTATTGCAGACTGTTCTCAGGCAAAGCCATACTGCTGCGTAAAAGTGTCCAAAACCTTTCCACCGCTGGCTGGAAATCCGTTTCAGCAAAAGCAGTTACACCTAAAATCATACCAAGTACAATAGAAGCATTTCAGTACCAATAAAGTTCACAGATGCAGAAAATTGTCATTTTTGTTTTCCTGCGAGTTGAACATGGCTTGTCAAGAGTTAATGTGACAATATACCTACCAAAACTGCACATCTAGCTAATAATAATAATGATGATAATAATAATATTATTATTATTTGGACGAAAGGAGCGCTTCCAGAAGAATAATATTCCGCCCATAGAATAATTTAATTAAAGCCAAATTAACGCCAAAACTCTCTCAATTTAAAAAGTAGGAATACACCTGGCACATAAATACCGATATTAAACATTCCGTTGTATCTTATAAATTTCGTTTTTTTAAAAAAAAAGAAAAAAAAAGAAAAAAAAAAAGCATAACTTACCAGTTTAGATGTCCAGTGGTTCAACATGGGAGTGTGTGTGGCTGACTGTAGAGCCGATGAATGGCTGCTCTGTGTGGCAACACCGGAGCTTAAAGAGCGCCTTGTGAGAAGGACTGGGAGAAAAAAAAGTGATTGAAAGTGGAAAACATTCCCAGAGAGGCAGCATTCCAGCACACAGTCAGCCCCGCCCCCCGGCACCACGCCGCGCCCCGATTGGTCCTCTAATTATCCCCCTGCGCTCTGATTGGCCGGCAGCAGCACACAGTTAATGCTCGTCTGTCCGTCGCTGCAACATTTCCAACAGAGAAAAGGTGAGATTTTACATCGGAGTGGCTTAAATGACTCTACAGTGCGGCCATTTAGAGGCAGGAGAAGGCCAGCTTTGTTGGACGTGTTGACATGTTTTATCAAACAAATAAACAATCATGAGCAGAGTTATTGCCTCCTGTGGTCACGATCCTCGAAAAAAAGAAAAAAAGAAAAAAAAAACCTCTGATTTGTAAAGTTCAGCTCTGATTGAACCGGATTCAGGAAATCAGGCTTACAAGTTTGAAATGTAAAGAAATTTGGCAAAACTTTATCAGGGAGACGTACGTTCAGTAAACAAATAGCCAACTAGATCATATTTTTTAAAGGAAAGACAAGAAAAATAATTTAAAATAACTCACCAGGTATATGGAAAAGGCCGAATTTGAGCAATAATGTCATAGAATCAATGTTAATTAATCCAGCATCAACATGTTTTCTATCTGACCAAATCTTTGAATACATTATAACCTTTAAAAAAACAAGAAAAGTGTCCATTCTCATTAACTATGGCCTGCAAGCACGATGAATTAAATCATCAGTTAATGCAATTAAAAAAAAAGAAAAAAAAAACGAAATTAGAAACGACAGAGTGACTTCAGCAGAAATACACAAATGTGCTGACAAATATTCACTCACACCAATAATGTTTTTGTGTAATGATACAACCCTTCTCAACACGCTCCTGGAAGAGTACTGTTGTATTGATTGTCGTTTAAAAGCTACAGACTGTGAAACCAGTAAGACCGCTGTGTTCAGGTTTAGTGGTGCAGCTGGTCTGTTAAAGAGGGACGCTGATCTACAGCACGATGCCTTTTAAAGCAAAGACAACACATTAATCAGTGACTGATATCACTCTGCAAAATGTTTCAATAGTACAACTGTGTTTACTCTGTGTGTGTGTGTGTGTGTGTGTGTGTGTGTGTGTGTGTGTGTGTGTGTGTGTGTGTGTATCTGTGTATTAGCACATCGTATATCTTCTCATCACTTAGGAAAGTGTCCTACTTAGCCTGACAAACCTGCACTGTCCACTGTATCGGACATCCAAGAAAACTGATGATGATTGGTGAATGTTTTTTTTTTTTTTTTTTTTTTTTTTTTTATGTGATCAGAAACAAGACTTTTAGTGTTATACTCATTTCCCCTGACCAGATTCCAGCCAGTCTCTGTTTGACTTCAAGCTGCGCGCACAATGATGATGTCATACAGATAAAAAATGACTCCTGAGTAACAGGTAATGTTGTTGCAAGATTTTAGGATAAAGAAGCCATTCGTTCCATTAAATAAAACGGAAAAAAAGCCTTAAAGGTCCCACTACCGCTGTCAGTCATGTAGACATTATTTCAGAAATCACCAGTCCGACATTAAAGACCACATCAACTTAAACCTTGTTTTTAATATCACATCTTAAATGTGATTCAGTGTGTAATTATTTCATTACATTAATGGTTAGGGTTAGGTCAGTACAATAACTTCCTTACTTCCTATCAATTAGCAGCAATTAGGAGGTTGAGAGAAAACTCTTAGTTAATGGTCTAGCAGCTGTGGAATAAGGCATCAATAAGTGCTTTATAATGACTAATAAAGAACCAATATGCAACTAACGCGCATCCTAATAACTAACTGACTACCTTAATATAAAGTGTTGCCAATCAAGCTGCTGTAAATACTAAGGTGGCTCATTGGCACTGGCACACCCTTGAATTCACTTTTTCTTGATCAGTCAATCTAAGACTGTATTTTCTCGTATTTCTTGCCCTTAAAACAAGACTGCAGCAGTGGGAAAGGTTGCTTTAGTCAGTACATGCTTGTAGGCCGTGATTTGTGCCGTTACAGCAGGGCCTGATGGGGAAAGAGACAACTGACTGAGCAGCATCTGATGCGCGCGCGCGCACACACACACACACACACACACACACACACACACACACACACACACACACACACACACAATGAATGCAACAATAACCCCAGTGTGTCCGTTGCCTCTCATGTGGAGCCTGACTCTCAGTTTTCTCCCTCTCTCTCTCTCTCCTCTCTTTGCTCTCTTTGTCTCCATCTCAGGTGAATTGTAGCCATGTGATCAAACGCCCAAGCCTCTATCCATTAACCCTCGTAAATGAAAAAAATGGGGAACAAAAAGCAGTTTTGTGCTGCAAACATGGAAAAAAATGATAACAGAGAGCGATGTGTGCGTCTTTCTCCCCTTATGTCCGAGCATAGACACTAGTGGCGCACACAGAAAATACTCTGCAGCAGACGGGACACATGGATCTCCCTGTTCCTCCCGCTCCGACACTTTTCTGTCTCTAAATGCTCCACAGCACCTGGATTTGGGCCTCGGAAGTGCTGATGGTTGGGGGGCGATGTTTGGGGATGAAGGGGGTGACGGGTTGTTGGTGGGAGGGTGGGGGACACCTTCATGCTGCACCCCACCGACCAAGCAGCAGCACTGGGATCCTGCATGAGGCCTCCGGGGCTTGCGAAGTGAGTGTTCGTCTGTGAGCTGCCGGCTGACATGAGGGTGATTGTTGCTTGTTGTTTTGCAGGAAAGTGTTTTTAGAAAAAAGTGCGCGTCGTTTCTGTGCTTTGGAGGAAACTGCGGTTTTACGGAGGGTCTTTAGTAAGTGCGGCGAGATGTGCATGGGCCCCCAGGGAGCCAGACAGACTGTCAGACAGAGCGACATATGTTAGTTTTATCTTCAGAGTGTGTCCTTGCTGAAAAAAAAATCCATTGTAGAATTTAATCATTTAAATGGCCCCTGAATGCGTTGGCAATATTGCATTTAATGTGCAGGATAGTGCGTTAAAAAGCCATATTCTATAATATTCTCATATTCTGCGTCTTATTAATAACTTCAGCACACATGGTGTTAAGTATCTTTGCACGAGCAATGTGTTACAGTGACTGCCGATTCAGTGCAGAATTGTGGAAGACTTAACTATTGTTATTTCCCGTGGTGCTCATTCAGAGACTGTAAACTTTCTACGTTTCTGTCTGTCAAAGTTGTATTTTATCAGCAAGCGTGGAGCGCTTTAGTTTCATATTCAGTCAGTTTTTCTTTTGTTGATATTGAAAATTAAAGAAAGCTTATCGAAAAAGAGATTTAGGAAATGATGTGTTTTAACCAGCATTTTTTTTTTTTCTGTTGAAAGTCTTTCAAGGTGAAAACAATGATATGATGCAGCTTCTGTTCATAATTTGTATCCAGACCAAATCTTTTTTTTTTTTTTTTGTCATTATCATTTGTCCTGAAATATTTTAGACTGAGACAAAATAATCAAACGAACTTTTAAAAACTTTTGCCATTCAGAAATCAAATCTGTAGCTATAAGCTTTTCGTTATATGCGTTTCTTTATATTATTCATGTGCTTATTAAAGCCTTTAATAATGGAACGAGGAGCAACCTGAACGAGGCAGAGCCTTTAGAATATTATCGAAACGCGATGTCCGATGTTTAATAAGTCCGGTCCATTATTTTTAAAAATCAGCTATTTTAGGCCTTAATATTAAAATGTATTTCTTCCAACGAATGGAAAACAAAGACAGCAGGGGGCTTTTTTTTTCCTTTCCCTAATTAATTCTAAATTTGCGTGACTCTTTAGGCATCAGAAAGTTGTTCCCGTTATGTTTTTGTTGCTCCGAGACAAAAAAAAAAAAAAAAAGAAAAAAAGAAAAAAAAAAAGTTTGATAGATATTTAAAGATGTGAATTTAGATAAATGCTGTGTGTGGTTTCTTGATTGTTTTATCACTTCATCATTGTTTGCCCGCAGGTCTTCAGCTCTTCAGCCTAAAATAGTCCTAATTTCTCCCTGTATTACACTCTGCTTTGTTTCCTCATTTTTAGATATTTGCCTTTATATACATTTCAAATGAATCATATTTTATATTATTTGTATTTCTAATCAAACATCCCACAGTTTTTCTGTCTATTTGGATATAGTTCAGTGAAAAAAAATGTGACTAATTGAACAAAATGAACTTCAAACTTGCCAGCCTGAGTTCAGTTTCAGGAAATGAGAGAGTGGATATCAAACTCCTTCGGTTTAATCTACAGAGGCTTTAGTAATGATATGAGCACCAGCACTGATTTAATATAAAGGGACAATCAACTCATGTATTACCTTTACATCACTGATAACATTTACTTTTCTTCTCCTTCATTCTGAGAGCTCAAACTGACAGGCCTCAGCATGGGGCTGGTACTTTGCACACATTCATGATCTCTGGGTGTGCGTTTGAAGCTTTAAAAAAGTCATTCTTTTAACCAATGAGGACTTTTTAAAAAGTGTATATATTTGCTTTGACAGGTTAGATGTCACATGAAATGAAACAACTCATAGATATTCCACCTGTGACCCAAATCTAAAGACAGAAATATCACCTGTTCATGTCTGTAAGTTGATTCAACTCATTTGTGCACAGAAAGACAAGCAATCTGCCGTTTTGCTTGGAATCCGCAACGCCATGCATTTCCCGACATATTAGACATCTATGTCCTGTGTGAAACTATCATGGGCCTCGGGGAAGCTGAAACTTGTTAGAAAATAGAGCTCACATGGTTGCATCAGGCCCTGTGCTAACCTGCCATGTGACTGCAGTAATGGGCCTCTCCATGGCTGCACAGACCACTGGGTCACAAGAGCCCGTTTCCTGCAGCTCCTGAGGGAGAAGATGGGCGGAAAAGGTCTCATGATCAGCAGGGAGGTCAGAGATCATGATCAGCAAGGGACGGGGTCAAAGAGTCAGCCTTCAGGTGCACATAGTCAGCCATCTTTCGTGTGCGATCGGGATGAAATTGAGTCAATGAGTTTGAGGCAGATAAATTTATTTCTGAAGAATATTTTGCTGCAGATGTTTTCAGGTAGAAATGATCAGGTGGTGGAAGGACAAAGAAAGTAGGCGAGGAAAGAAAGAGAGGACGCCCTTTTGCTTTGGCCTAAATACTTGAACAGCTCCCAGGGGAAATTCCTGAAATCTGACGATGGATGGAGAGAAAAAGGTTAAGAAAGAGAGAGAAACGGAAAGATGCAGATAGTGTGAGAGAGAGTGTGAGAGGGATGCAGATAAGGGAGGCATGCACAGCGGTCAAATATTCACATGCTGGGTCACATTCTGCATTAAGCTGATGCATAATTGGTGGAAAACATTCATTCTCATGTCAATGGGCACATTGGGGCTGAAAAGAATGGCGTCACTTGTTCCAAAAGATGACGAACTCGACAAAAGGATCGTAAATTCTGTGTCAGAAGTGGGGCAGACGCATGTTTTCTTCTTTCCAAGCTTCAGATTTCATTCCAAAATGCTTATTTGAAATTGGCCATTTAAAATGAATTAATCTGCAGATACAAGTGCTTTTCTCATGCTTTTAGTTTCCTTTGCATTTTCTTGGTTTGTGGAAAACACTGCACTTAATTCATAAAGGCCATTTCCTCTCAGGGTTTGTGCGAAAAACAGTTGAGCTCAGTGCTTTTGCGTGGGGAATTCCAGCTCTGAAGCCAGACTATCAATAAAACTGAACTTCATGTGACTCAAATATTGTGACTCAAGATTTTCACACTGTACTGTACATCTCGTTAATTCTCCTCAAGCCAGCCTCTGACAGCCGCCGTGTTGGAACGTCTAACAGGCCATAAACACAGTTCAGTAGCTGAGAATGCAAGCAGTGGCTCTGCTTTCATTATCAAATCATGCTGGGAACAAACTCGTGAACTAATCACACCAAGGCCTGCAGGTGTTTTCTGGATTCATCACTGGATTTAACCATCTTGCAGACTTTGTAAGTGTTGATGATGCAGTGATACGCCTTCCATGGGGATGAATAAAAAATGATTCTGCTATCTGACCTCTGCCACTCCGTTTTTTGCCCATTTTCACCCAGTAAATTAGTGCAGCTGCACCACACTTAAATGGGTCCCCCTCTTTTTTCTCTGGGAGTGTATGTGACCGAGCATGAATCCTCTCTTTGTGCTCTGTCTGCAGTTTCCCCCCTCTATAGTTTCTTGCCTTCTTCGTCTCTTTTATTTGGGAGAGAGGGGCTTCGGTTGCGATGGCGGCAGCACTGGTGAGGTGGTGGTAGCGATGGTGGTGGCGGCGGCAGGGAAGAGGGGGGAGCGGGTAACTTGTTGGACCACATTCCTGTGCAGCTGTGGAGGCTGGTGCAGGGTGGGGGGTGGAGGGCAGAGCAGGATCATCATTGCATTGCAGGGCATCATGAATGGCTTATTGTTCGGTGGTTTGCTGTGTCCGCATCTCTTTGCTACAACTGCAGCCTGAGAGAGAAATGGAGGAAGAGAAAATGACCAGCAGAGAGATAAAGACAGACATTTAGATTTGTATTTGCAGCACTGATGGGAAAGAGAGATGAAAAACTAAAGAAAGAGTGTGAGAGAGAAGCCTGAGAAAAAGCCAGATTTTGACCTCATATTTGTGCGCCTGACTCAGATGCAGGAGGATGTTGAAAAGCGGTGATGGTGATGATGATGAAGAAGATGGGGATGAGGGTGACATGGACAATGGTGGCATTCATATTATGACTCCATGACGTTTTTGCCCCTCGGTCATACGTGCCAGCACGCCGTTTAGTCATGCAAATGTGTCGGCTGTTATGACACTTAGAATTCTTGCCCTCTGCAGACGTGCAGAGACGAAATCGGCAGTTGGAAATGTTTCTTCTCTTCATTGTAAGAACATGAGATTGAATTTACGAATGTGATATTATCTGATATTGTGCTTTTGTACTTGTGGAATCATGATTATTGTACACTGTTTTTGTCATGTCTTGCTTGTGTTGTTTGTAATTACTGTCTCCATGTGATTGTTTTTCAAAACATTAAAATGGACAAAAGCAGATTGTGAATATATGAATCCAGGTGAGCCCCAGGCCTTCAATCAGCATCCAGCTGAGCAGCTGAGCCAGTACTTATTCTCCATATGAGAGGCTGCAGACAGCTTCAGTTGAGACCTGAACACTTTTTATATCTTTGATTTATTTTTTTTTGGATTCATCAGTTCATTGTTTAGTGTTTGGATTGTCAAAAAATTAAAACATGCGTAGCAAAACTTTGAGAGTTGACATTTTCATGTGTTTAGTTTGACTGACAGTCGAACACCCAAACATATTTAGTTTGAAATGACATGTGACAAAGAAAATCAGCAAATCCTCTCATTTCAGAGGCTGGAGCCACAGAATATTAAACATTATCGTCACAATTCCCGCTTAAGAAATGACTGAGACGGTTCATTGATTATCAAAATAGTTGTTTTTCTGTCAGTAGATTCATTGATAAATTGTCTGCTGGCTCACTGACCTATGCCTGCTTGTTCTGGTACTTATTGTGAAGTCTTTGCCAGAAAACAATACAGTATGTGCTGAACTGGTTCGACATGAAAGGTTGTTTATGGGTATTTTCTGCTTTACTTTGTTGGACTTTGGATCTTTACAAAGCATCAAACTAATTTGTTTACTCTGATTGTCCTTGATTTTATATGTTACCCTCTCCACCTTTTTGAAACTATCTTTCCCCTTTTCTTCCTCCTGCAAAGCGCTTTTTAAACTTGAGGCACAGGAAATCAGCCAAATGCACCCATTATGAAAAGAGTTGTACTGTATGCTCCCCTCCAAATTTACGACAATTGTAAAATGGAAATAATTTTGATGTACCGTATCTTATTTGCCATTATTGTATTTCTCTGGCATTAACTGATATAAAACCACAAATAAAGTAATATTTTTTTACGAAAACAAAAACATCTGTGTGTCAATTTTAAAAACAACATTTAAAATATAACAGGGACAATAACTCAATCTGGATTTAATGAGGTATTTTTTTAGAGAAGGAGAGACGAGAGAGGGCAGAAAGTAGTGCAGAATTTCCAATCATGAGTTTTCCTCAGAACATTTAATTAGTCTGTGTGAACACAAGAGAAAGAGGGAGAGAGCCTGAGGGGTCTGAGGAAAAGATGTCTACATGAAAGAGCCCGTTGTTGTCAGAGCAGAGGGTGAGATAAAAGGCAACAAGACAGAAAGATGGATGGGATATTTGAGAGCAGAGAGTGAGAAATATGGTCATTTATGAAATTCCTCACGTTTGATTTCTTTCTAGTCAACTGTTTCTTTGAAGACGTGAACGAATATGAGCAACCTAATTGTTCCATACTGTGACGACAGCAGATAAACGTATGTCACGGAGCCTGGAAAGGACAGAGAGATGTTCCATTTGTCCGACTCACAGAGAAATTTGTGAATACAGAGAAGCTGCCGGGGCCGACAGGTAGAGAGGAGCACCGACAGGTGTTCAAGCTCACAAACACCCAAAGCAGACAGATGGGTGTGTGAGCAGACAGACAGACAGACAGACGGGCAAGCGGAGGGCATGCAATAATCTGATTTCAAGTCAGCATAATGCATTTGGCTCAGTGGGCTGCTCATGATGGTCACATAGCCAATAAAAAAATCAGAAAATTCTGTAAGATGTGGTGTAAAAGTTGTAACAAAAGATGTAATAAGTAAAAAAAAAAAAAAAAAAGTTGCCATGTAAAAAATGTTTGTAAGCTGAATTTGAATTGTCACTATTAATTTTTACTACAAGCAAACTTTCGCCATGGTTGCAACTCAAATTTAAAAAAAAAAACAAAAAAAAAAACAGACTTTTGAGACTGCCTATAAAAATAGAAGCAAACCAGGCCTGGGAGCACAGTTTAAACAAATACAAATTGCAGCAGTTAATTTCACTCAAACAGAACTGGATGAATCTACTATGTTGTCAAAAGATTTGATGTATTGAACTCCATGTTTTCCCACTCTTCTGTTTTTCTGTGCTGAAATGCTAAATTGATTGAACACATTATTGTAATTTAGGAAAGTGAAAGTACAAAACTGAAATGATGAAGGGCTTGACACTGGGCCCCTCTTCAAGATAGAGTCTCGGCTTTAAGACGTAGTGTGACATTTTGGAGAACCTGCTCGTTCGTTCTCATGCAAAGACTTAGATGAGAAGATTGAAACGACTCTTACCATCACGTCAAATGACATTGTTGGTGTTGCATGTTTCGGAGTCCAAATGGTGATTAAGCCATACACTACATAAGAATATGCATCATTAATTAAGTATTTTGGGGAGCATTTTTGCCTTTATTTGATAACAAACAATTAGAGAAATGACTGGAAATGATGGGAGACAGAGGAATGTTGACTTTCAACAAAGGTCTCACCCAAGACTCAAAGCAGGGACACTGGAATTACAAGCTCAGCATCTCAGTCACCTAGACCAGCAGGACATTAATTTTTTAGCCGAATAAAAACCACAAGCCACAGATTAGCTATCAAAATGTGACTGATTGTGAGGATTATAGCCTGTAATAGAAATCCGAGATAAAAGAGGTCAGACAGTCAGAAGAAGCAGCAGACAGACAGAAGTATCCAGAAGATGTTTGCCCTGTGGTGCTCCCCGGCCTGCTTCAGTCAGGCCTCCTGTGCTGAGCTGAGCTGTGGTGAGCAGCACACAATGCTCCTCTGTCCCCCAGCGAGCTGCTTCACAGCTCCACAACACACAACAGCTCATTATGGAACCAAAGATCCCGGAGCCACAGCTCCCAGTGCCTAAATACTGTCCCCTGCTGAGCACACACACTGTCACCGGCTCTGGTCACACAGCCCGGGGCCACAAACAGCCAGTGAGGCCAGAGAGGGCACGGAGATATATAGGGTGTCACACACATGAAAGCACACGCACACACTCACACACTTAACCTACATGAAGATGAACACACACCACCTTATTAGGCCAGATCCTAGTCAGCCATTAGCAGCCTTAATAGAGGTCACAGAGGTCACCCAGCTGCTCTCTCTCACGGACGCTGATGACAGGAGGGTGTGATGGTCCGGTTAATTAACCAGCATCAGACAGCTACCGGGGAGAAAAGGATGGGATGACAGCAGGGCCAGAGGTAGATTGCACAGAAGGGAAATGGCTTGTTATGGTGGACAGGAGATGGCATTTAACTAAATCAAAGATCAGCTGATTAGATTGCAGGAAAAGATGATGATGGAGATAGTGTCCCTCTGACGATCATTCACAGTGATTCGACACAAGATGTTGTCACCTCGTTTGGTCTTGTGAGGATTGTAAACATGTAAGAGAGCAAAAAAAGAGCAGCAGGAGGGGGCTAATTAGAGCATGACATCACTCTAATTATCAATTATGTTAATGAGGAACAGCAGCTCAGACATTAGTGGTGAATTTCAGTCTCAGCACTGGCACTTACTTTGTGGAGGTGTAGCTTTCCTCCAGTTAACTTCTTCTACATCCACAAGTATACACAACAGAAGTCCTACAAAGACACCGTCCTCAGATCTGGATTTGGTCGATGGACTTATCCAGAGGAGGATTAAACCATAGCTTTAATATGCAGGAATGTGCGTAATGTATTAAGACAGACTTGAAGAAATGTGAACTTATACTTTACAAAGTATAAAATCTGAAGAAAAACCTGTTGTTAGACCAAAATTGTGGTTTAACTTGATGAAATTAAACAATTGTTTGGGTTTATATTCTACAGCGTCCCAACTGCCTTTTCACAGGTTCATATGTCTATGTTTTTTTTAAACCTTTCAAATTCTTTATGGAAAAATAAAGGTAAAAATGGGAGAGAGAGAGAGAGTTTTAAAAAAATATTTATAGTTTGTCTATGAAGAAATGAGGTGAAACACACACCTACCACATACTGAGTGGTAGAAGAAAGAAAGTTGCACGAGGTACAAGGTAGAATGACCATTACCAACAAACCCACATAGAAAACAGTTTAGTGATCAACTGTTGCTCACTGTTCAACCACATGGGGGAGCTTTACAACAGCAAGAAGCACTCTGTCCTCTACGCTGTTCACCTTTCAGCCCTGTCTGACCTTGCTCAGTTTGTGCGTGTGATCTGCCATTAACTTCATCTATTTCTATCTCTCCTTCTCTCTCAGGGAGTTTTGAATTGAGACGCAACCAGAAAGAAATGATAGTATTTGGATCAGCGTTGCATTGTTACACTTAGTCCTCAGGTTTATCCCTGTGTCAGTCTTCTAAAAGCTCTTTCATTGAAATGGCAAAAGAAAAGCCACTTAAAACAATAAAAGATGTATGCCAACTACATCGGGGGTGGCTGTGGCTCAGGAGGTAGGGCAGTCATCCACTTTTTAGGAGGTCGGTGGTTCGATCCCTGGCCTTGGCAGTCCACATGCTGAAGTATCCTTGGGCAAGATACTGAACTCAAAACTGCACCCAATGCTGTGCCATCAGTGTGTGGATTCATATGTACGTGGCTTTGGACAAAAACGTCGGCCAAATGACTAATTGCAATTGTAATTGTAGCTATGTGTTCATTTATTCATTCATCTTCTATCCCTTTCGGGGTTGCGGGGGGCTGGAGCCTATCCCAGCTGGCAATGGGCGAGAGGCGGGGTACACCCTGAACCGGTCGCCAGCCGATTGCAGGGCAACATAGACAGACATACAGACATACAACCATTCACACTCACACTCACACCTATGGACAATTTAGAGTCACCAAGTAACCTAATGAGCATGTTTTTGGTCTGTGGGAGGAAGCCGGAGTGCCCGGAGAGAACCCACGCATGCACGGGTTACCTGGTGTAATGTAATAAGTAGCGTTGAAGCAGATGGGAATGTCATTAGGTTTGCGGGTATTGGACAACTTTTGACCCAATGACAGTGCTAGCTGAAAATAATGGACTGTTGAAAGTTACCACAATTCATCCTGAGGGGAACTTGTATGTTTCTATCCAATTTCATGGCAGTCCATCCAAAAGCTGTATTCCAACAACAACATTTCATTCAAAGCCACAAAAGCCAACATTGTGCTGGCTGTAGATGAAAAGATTCACCAAAATCATGGTGATCTGCAAATCATGATTGTCTGTAGAAATTTTCATGACAATCCATTCAATATTTGTTAAGATATTTCAGTCCAGACCCAAAGTACTGAACCAACCAGCCAACCAAGCAACAGACTGATTGCGTTGCTAAAAATGAGTGAAACACAGTGTACTCAGGGCTTTTGGAACCACTGGAGGCCTGGGGCCTCGGAGCAGTTGCCTGCTTTCCTTTCTAGAGATAAAGAGCAACCACTCATGCTTTGATCCGAAGACAAATGAGATGTTTGTGATCTCATCTCAGTAGACCCAGATGGTAATTAGCATGGATGGACTGTGACACCAGTGAAAAAATGTGCAATAGAAATTCAACAGAGACAATTCAAACATTAACAGTATATACTGTTTTTTATTTGGCGCTTTATTCATACAAAACAACACACTGTTGCAAAGTGTTTGAATCTATTGATAAAAGTAAGAATAAAGTGCTTTTTCACGATCTGTAGCCTACATGTTTGACTAACCGTTTGAATTCTCTTTCATAGTTCAGGATTTAGTTTATCTGAACTTGTTGTCTATCATGGAAAAAAAAAACTGATAAATTTAAAACAAAATAGCTTATTAATTAAATGTGAAAAGTAATAGAACTCAGGCAGGAAGACAGAAGTTCAAAATACAGAAATAATTTATTTTTACACAGAGAAAATGAGTGTGTTGACATTGAGCATTTGCATCATGCTTCCTTTAACATGAATAGATTTTTCTCTCATAACATTTATCTGTATATGATGCATAAGATAAAAGCATATCATATATACAAAAACTGAACGGAAATCAAGAACAAAATGCTTGACTTAACTGTAGATCATATATTGTCATATTAAATAAAACAAGAAAGCAAAAAGGTACCTCGTTATAAGATACCTCATGATTTGAGAGAAATACCAGGTCACCATGTTTAAAAGTAGATGAGCTGTGTATTGTCTAGACACTGATGTTACAACTGAAAGTGTACAATACCTGAAACCAGAGCAAGTTATGACCTAAAGCTGAGTGAATTTTTTGACAGCTGCAAAAATATCCTTCTCTTCCACCAGCATTTACAGTTTAAATTGTGTCCTCCGCATTTTATTTTTTTACACTAGTTCAATACTTTAGTTGGATGCACACAGACAAAGAGAGGAAACAAATGGAAGGGCAGCCATTACCATTGATTAAACTCCTGACTCTCTGCTGATGTATAAAGGTAGAGTGGGCTGTAGTCTGTCAAGGCTGATCTGATTCTCTGAGTCCAGAACACACAGCATCTCCACTGTCTGCTCCTCCACAAATGTCTCTTTGAAGCCCAAGTGAATGTCATCTCTCATATTTACCTCTCTGTCACTTCTTACATTCAGGCTCCCCGCCTCCTCTTTCACATCTCCCTCATCCTCGTCATCCCCGCAGCACAGAGCTACCTCATTCTCGTAACAGAAAGCACTGGGGGAGTGAGGGCCCAGGAGATGGCGGGCTGCCCTCGGAGCAAATGGTGATGGAGACTGGGAGTAACTCGAACTGGAGGATGAGGACTGCCTGCCATGACGCATCATCTGGCTCAGTTCCCTGGCACTGCACTGAGGTGTAGATGGCACTTCGTAGGTCTTATGGAACCGGGAATAGTCCACATGGTAGCGGTCACTCTTCTCAAAGACCACAGGCTCAAAGCGGTGACCCCACATGATCTCCTTGGCCAAGTAGGAGCTACGGGCCTGTGTCGTCATAGCTGTGGCCTCCACCATCCCCTCCAGGATGACCACAATCTCAAAGTCCTCCTTTTGCAGGTCGGCACGGCTCAGGTTATACAGAGGACTGGTCTTGTTAATCTCATGGACCACTACAAGCGGTGACACCAGAAACAGCCGATCCAGCCCGTCGTCGTAGCCGACATCAATGTCTGTTTGCTCCAAAGGGAGGTACTCACCCTCCGCCGTCACATGCGGCTTAATGAGCTGAGCACGCACATGTGCTTCAACAATGTGGCTCTTGCGCATGTTCCCCAGGCGCCACATGAGGCACAGCTTACCATCTCGTAGAGCGATGACGGCATTGTGCGAGAACAGCAAGGTCTGTGCCCGCTTCTTCGGCCGCACCATCTTTGCCATGATGGTGCCAATCATGAAGGAGTCAATAATGCAGCCCACGATGGACTGGACCACCACAGTCACCACAGCAACTGGGCACTCTTCAGTGACACACCGGAAACCATATCCAATGGTGGTCTGGGTCTCAATGGAGAAGAGGAACGCCCCAATGAAACCCTGGATGTGGAGAATACATGGCCGCCATTTGTCTTTTCCCTCCTCTACGTTACTTTGAGGATCTCCTTCCTTCACAGGAGCGCGAAAGTCAAAGTCTCCATGAGCGAGCGCCACTCCCCAGAAAATCAGGCCAAAGAGCAGCCAAGACAGAAGGAAAGTGGTGGTGAAAATGAGCAGCAGGTAGCGCCAGCGTATGTCCACACAGGTGGTGAAAATGTCAGCCAAGTATCGTCGTGGCTTATCCTCCATGTTGTTGAAAACCACATTGCACTGACCATTTTTCTTCACAAAGCGACTGCGCAGGCGGCCTGTGCCCATGTCCAGGCCCAGACGACATGAAGGTGATGCCCGGCAGCTGTTGTGGACGATAGGCTCATTTGTCACTCTCAAAGACAAAGCCCCTCTTCCCTCATCACTTCCTGGACAATCTCCTCCTCCTTCTTCACCCTGCATACGGGCCCCTGACAGTGTCTGCTGAGTCAGGGGACTGTGGCCATTGTGGAGCCCCAGGCTGGAGATCTTCAGGGCATCTTCATCTGTGGAAACGATGCTGTATCTGGGAGAACAGAGGGGAGAACATTAGTTCAGGGGATTTGACAGTTTCTATAGCCAATGTATGATGATATAACACTAACTACATAGCTTAAGTGCTTGTTCATATTTTTAAACACCTTTCACATTTAACGTTACCACAAAAAAAGGATCTTATGATGAGAACTAACCAATCTGTTTGCTTGTCTGAAATGTAAAAATCCTCACATCAAATGACGAGCAGGACAGAACCACTGACATTAGCCTAAACTCTGGTCACATCCAGGATTGGCTTCCACACAGTGGGGAAATATGACAGTGGATGTGAATAGGGCTATTTTAATGGTAACCTGTTAACCCACAAACTAATGTAGTTGGTTAATGATGTGGCTTTAGAAGTAGCGCTTAATACAGTAGGTAGGTGAGCCACTTAGCTGGATGTGCTAATGTTTGCAGCTTATGTTAACAACAAACGAACACACTGTTTAATTCATTCTTTACACATTTTCTCTTAGGGAAAGAAACAGCCTTAGTATCAGTCAGTCTCACCACAGCCCCATGCGCACTGCTGTGACATGGAGAAATCCAAAGCTTCACACGTCTGCATTACTTAATTAAGGTTGCTAAGCTATTAATAGACAGTCGTTGTTCAGGGGATGTCATCTTTCTTACACGTCTCCTTTTGTAAGCGGTTTATAAATTCTGACTAATGTCTTCATTAATGGTCTATAAATCATTTACCTTAAGCTTTATTGATCAGTTAGACACTGTTTTTGAGAACAACTGTTTGGATTGCTAGGCTAGAAAAATTCCTGCTGCATTAAAAGTCAAGCCATTAACAAATTCTCATGAGCTTAAGATATCAAGTCTGTAGATATCAGTTATTTGTAAAGGGTAATAAGCTATCAATTCTTAAGTTATAGAAACTGGAAAAACTTGAGGATCATGAGTTTCTCAGCAAACATTAGTAAGTCATCGGTGTGATAATACTGATAAAGGTATTTTAAGGTACTCCATCATGTCTGCAGTCGGATATGTTAATAAACATTTAATAAATGGGGTTGTTGTTTCGAGAACATCAAAGGTTAAATGTTCTTTTTCAGGGTCTACCCGATGGGCTATAGTGTCCATTTTCACAGCCTGGTAACCCACATGTTCTTCCAAAAAATGGCTTATAATCGATCTATTAAGCATTGGGTAATGATTTATTGACCATTATAATCTCTTCATAAAGGTTAACTTATCAGAAAGAAGTTCATAACGTTTCTAATATCTGCTGTAGACTTGTGCTTGCAGTAGTTATTTATGAAAGGACATTTTTTGTGAGAAGGAACTGAAGTAACATAAAAACTATTTTCTTTAGTAAAGCTGCTGTGCCATTGACATCCTCTCTTACCTGTTGACTCGCACCGCTCCCATGGCACCGGTGATCATCAGGCTGTGTCTGCGAGGGCAGTAATGTAGGTTGGGGCGGGCAGTTCCAACCATTAAAGTACTGTTGCTGGACAGGGAGACAGTATGAGCTCAGATCTGTCTTGCGTTCGTTATCATCGCTGCCATCTCATGATTCATTTTCTGGGAACAAAGGGGACAAAGAGGATATTGTTTCAATGATTAGAAAGGCACAGGACTTTTTCAAAAGCAAAATAAGTAAATGAATAAATAAAAATAAATAAATACAGTTTTAGATAATTCCTGGGCCCCCCCCAAAAAAGAAAAAAAAAAGAATAAAGAAAATAAAATGTAACCTTGGGGGCCGCTGTGCTCACACAGTTAGCTAAATGCTAATGTAAACATACCAACATGTTCACAATGACAATGGGAACATGCTAATGTTTACTGTGGCAGGTAGTTGTCATCTTCACTAAGCATGTTAGCATTTGGCATTTACCATAAAACACAAAGTGTAGATGAAGCTAATGGGAAGGGCATTCATTTTGAAAGTATTTGGTCACAAACCAAAGTATTGTACAAACTGAAATTTGACCTGATGGATTGACAAGGCTCCCATTCCCCTCTCCTCTTCTCACTACGTTGTCTTCTCTCCAAAGTTAAACAACCAAATACACGCTAGATGAAAAATTAAGGAATCAGCAAAATCATTGGAAGGTATCTTTATGAGGCACATGCATGTCTGTACCAAATTTCATGGCAATTTATCAAATAGTTGTTGAGATGTTTCAGTGCGAGCCAAAGCAGTGGACCAGCAGACAGACCAACATTGTCATCCACAGAGTCAGTGTGGCTAAAAATCAGAAAAATCAAAAATCTCTCCCTGCAAATTTTGGCCTTGCCCAAATGCACGGAGCAGACCAGACAGTTTTGTGTAATGAAAGCTTATTGATTAGGTCCTTGCTAGTGGTTAGCCTTAGGGACCTTCAGGCCAACCAGGAGTGGAAAACCAGACAGGCAGTGGAAGGGACAAAGGTCTAAAAAAGAGATGAATCAGTGGTAATCTACTGTTAGAGGAACAATTGATCTGCTGTTTGGCCTGATGACAAGGTTGGAGGGTGATTTCGCTCTGCTTATTATGTCAGCAAGCTGGGGACCAGGAGGACCAAAAAGCACCGGGTTGCATAACCAATAGAAGGCCAATTGCACGCGATACAAAAGGGCATTAGTGGTTTATGTTTTATTGTGCATGAATCACTTTGGCTGACATTAATTAGTTGACAGGACAGGCCTGCATTAATGAAAGGTAGTAATGGATTGTCTTGGGAAAATTTCAGACAACTGCAGTTTAAAAGCCTTTGTTCGATATCGCTGTCACGTCAATAACAAGCACAAGCAAATAGAAACGCACTTAAACACACACATACATACAGATTTTTATGGGATTTGGTGTCATGTAACATGGGCTGTGTGCAACCCTTGTTTGTGAAGCTTCCAGACTCTTTCTTTCCTGTTACACCAAGGACAGATGTTACGTACTGGCTGCTGATTGGCTGGATGAAGGGTGATTTTCAACTGGATAATCCCAAAAGGCCAGATGATTACATCAGCTCGATAACTCCCACAGCTGGAGTAAAATGTCCTCCATGTGAAACAACGACCTTTTCTTACAGAGGTCTTAAAGACGTCAGCCAGTATGCCTGGTCACGCAGGTTAGCCTCATGTCAGTGCCCGCAGCATCATGTTTGGGATGAGGACATCACATCATAGTCCACATGTCAGTCTGTTTGTCCCCTCTCATATCACTTGTTTGTTGTTTAAAATGCTGGTATTATATCCAATGTTCTATGTCTTTGTGTCACACCAAGCACTTGCCCCCCCCCCCACATGGAATTACATTCTTTCTCAAACAGCAAACATATATAAGATGCCTCTTCTACTATACAAAATCAACAGTAAAAACAGAACTTACACAATTAATGTGAAAATGCTCAATTACATTCTGCACACAGTGGCAGAGGAGAGAAAAGAAATGCTACAAGCCCTAAATTTTATTCTGATTTTTTTTTCTTATCTTCCAGTAACTCCAACTCTGTCTTTGGCATCATCCATATTCACAAATCAATTTCTGCTTTTATCTTTTTATCAAAGCCTTGTATAGCTGCCAGTGAAGAGGACAATAGAAGCCAAAATGGAACATGTTTTATAGTTTGCTTGTATTTTTGCAAAGGTGCAGATGACTTTTGTAGTGTGGTAGACAATAAAGTTGTATTGTACTGTATTGTATTACATTTAGTTGAGAAGAAGCCATTGGCTAAAAAAATGTTGCACCGTGTTACTTCTGAAGAATGATGTTTAAATTTGTCATCACCAGCGTCACGCAAACAAAACTCCAAAGTCCATTAAAAGCATTGATAACAAATTGTGACATACAGCTGGTGGACGCAATAGTTTGACACAAGCCTGTAACTGTGCCTGTGTGAATTGTGAATTTGAATTGCTGTTCAAATGTTGGAGATTGTGTGTTCTTTTGGCTACATATTGCTCAAAATAGAGGAAAACCTGACAATCAACAAGTTGACAAAAAAACACGACTAAACTTTATAGAAACGACAAAAACTACCACTCGTCAAAGTTCATTCTTAATCTTGGAAACAAGGAGTCTGATAAAACCATCGACTCTCAATGTGCACTGAGTATTTTGGCTTTCAGGCCCCCGTGGACAAGAAGTCTTGAAAGTGCTGCTGGGTGAAGTCATGTCATGATCCACCTTCATGACAACCGAGCGGCAAACTATCAAATGACCTGTCTGTAGGATTTCTTGGCCTCTAGTGGTCGGGTTGCAGATTGCAACCAACTGAATATCAAGAATTTAAAAAACTATGCTATATAAAAAAAACTCCATTAAGAATCTATTTACATTTTTTCCATGTTCCATTTTATTTTCTCCCAAACTCTGTGTTTTCATTTAGCTTTTTCTGAATTCTGTGTCACATGATTTAAGCACATCAGAAAGACTGTCTAACTATGAGGAGGATGAGAAAAAGTTCAATTCAACAAGAGTGAGTCCATGTCTGCCGACGTGGTAGCACCTCTGAGAGTTTGTTGAAGTGATGAGCTCTGGCTACACGCTGCCTGTCTCCATTTTAGATGTGAAAAGTAAGCAGACATCACACGTATTCTTGTAGGTCTTCAACTAAACACCCACACAGAGTGTGTTTCTCTTAATTCAGCCTCAGCACTGTGAAAAAACCTTTCTAATGTTAGGGAAAACCCTGATTTTTATAAATTGCATCCACATTTGGCAAATTCCTCAACATTCCTGGTTTTATAGTTCATCAAATTCTGCAGTTTGTTTCCTGCTTCACGGAGGTCATAAGGCCCAAAAATCACATCGACTCTCTGACATTAAACTGACGAGCCAGATGGTTTTTATCATCTGGGAAGGACACTTTCAAAAAGTACTTGGTAGGTAAGTGGATGAACCGTGTGTATGTCACTGTTTGCCACAGGCTAACTTCAACCAATCAGATCAACAAACCATATGATGCAGTAAACTCTCGGGGGAGATGAGCAAAAATATGTTTTCCCTGGAGGAAAAGCCTTCAGTGTAGTTTCTATCAGTCATCAAAGATCTATCTTTGTTTCCATTTTATGAAACTGAATGTATGTTTTAAGCTGTAAAAACTTTGTTGTATAAATGCTGATAAATATTTTTGCAGCCAACTGTTGTCGGTATATGCCTGGCTGTTGTCTTTTTTTTCTCAGATGAAAGGAGCCCTGGGGGAGAGTGGCAGTAATTAATGTTTGATCATAGTTACTGTTTTAGCCGTCTCCATAGGAACATCTCTCCTCTCTCTCTACGGGCCTGATTCGCTGCGTGTGGTGATGGTTTACCATGTGAGACAACTTGTGAGGAGGAGGAGATAAGCCGACTGATGAGGGGAGAGGAGAGGAGAGGAGAGGAGAGAGGTAAATAGGGCTCTCCCCTGAGTTAAAGAGGCTCCAAAGCCTGCACCTCTTGCAGAGCTCTACGAATACAGATTCTCATTATTCCGTGTTGAAGACTCTGAGAGGAACGCTCAGTGTCTGACGTAGCTTTTATTCAAGTACGTCAGAGCAAAAAAAACTGACGTATATTGCAACATAATCCTGTGGAAAAGAAAGGATGGAGGAAGCCCTTGTCAAATACCAGATTACTATGTCCCTTAATCTCCAAATCCAAACAACGATACGAAAGGTGGATGGCAGTTGCTGCATGACCTGGCTTAAACCCTTTTGTGTAATTTGAGATGTGATTAAAGGGGGGGGGGGGGGGTAAGGAAAGACAGAGAGAAAGGAAATACATTCCTAGAATGTATGGGCTAAAATAATGGGCTTTACAGGTGCGAGGTCCTCCATGTTGGACACGGTGTGAGGCAAGATACAGATTAAGATGAAGAGATTATGACGTCAGGAGATGCTGCTACACCGTGTAATGCCATTTGCAGAAAACCGGAAGATTTACGCACACAGCAAAAGTGTGAAAAACACAATCTACACTCTTTTGTTGTCGTTTTTTTTTTCCTCTCCTGAGTGTAAAGGCAAAGAAATGTGTGAAAATGTTGCATGTGGTCATGCTTTGCGTGTCAGAGGTGGTCCTCGTTTGTTTTCGTCTCTTTTTCTGTATCTCTGGACAACATGCTGCCTTAAAACCAACAGTTCAGAAGGGCCTGCGTGTCCCTCCAGACGGCGGTGTCCTTGTCTTACACTGAGGCAAAAATAGGGACTTGTATGCGTAACAGGAGGGATTTATTTAGAGTAGAAGAACTATGGTCATCCTACATGGACACACACACACAAACACACACACAAACACTAGAAATCACAGAAAATTTACAGGAGTAAATGAACTATTTTCTCTTCACTGGGCAAAAACAATCTAATGCAGTGGTGAAACGTAACTAAATACTTTGTGCTTGAATACAATTCTCTTCTCTCCTCGAGTATTTCTGACACCTTATACTTCTACCACATTTCAGAGGCACATATCATACTTTTTACATTATTTACTTGTTACTGTTCAAATGAAAACCTTACATGTAAAACTGTTCAGTTCATAAAATATGTTGCATTATTATTGATTAAACAAAACAATATAGACAGTTATTCAAATCTGCTCCTCATTGAAAACAGTAAAACATGCTTGCATGTTAATGCGTATGTTATCATACTCCTGTAACGCACTTATGAAGCTCTGAATTGTGACATTTTGCATAAGGAGTACTTCTAATTTTTAGATTTAAAGTATGTTAATGTTAATACCTGTATTCTCTGTGTGCATAATCTATATTTACTAAATCTCTTTAAGTGTTTATTAAGTATTGTGTAGTTCCTGGTAAAGATGAAAATAGAGAACACAGTGAAACTTGTTTGTTTTTTTGTTTTTTTTTTGTTTTTTTTTTAACTGAGATGGCACTTTGACCAAATCAGCTTGTATCTTACAAGGTGTGGTCATAGACAAAAAATGTGTAAAGGTGGCGTTAGTGCTTAATACTTAAACACTTTTACTTTATTAACATATTGGAAAGCAGGGCTTACTTGTAATGGAGTATATTTATAGTGTGGTACGGCTACTTTTACTGGAGTAAAACATCCTAATACTTCTCACATTAGTGCAAAAATTAGATATATTTTCAAAGAAGCGTCACATCTAATACCAGTTCAGCCTGATAAAGAACATATTCTAATCTTTGGGCCATGTACAAACTGTGTTATACCAATTCAAAACAACACAGATTAAAGTGAAGTTTCCGTTTTTGCACATGCATCAGCGCAGGAGGAAGTCTTAAATGCCGATCAATAGGTTCACACAGTGCAACCAGAAGTTATGACGGGGCAGTTTGCAAACTAAGCAGCAGCTGTGACGTGTGTTCATTTCATTGAGGCCACAGGAGCTGTCCAGTGCTGAAAATCAATCCAAAGCCTGCAGGAATAATCGACAGCTGGGAGCGCAGCGGTGGGGGTGGGTGGGGACGGGGGGCTGAATACTACCCTAACCTTGAAAATGATTTTGGCCTTTAAAATCTTTTCCTCTATCTGTTTACACTCCCGACATTTTTTACAGTCGACTTACTCAGCCACATGAACGTTTTGTTTAAGTATTGATTGTGTTTTCTGAGTAGTCGGTTAGTTAGCCCGAACAGGGACACACAACTATTGCGGGACTTGGCGCGGTGGCTCTCTGTCACCGTGCAGTTTGGAAATTTGAAGATTTAAAGTGGTCAGGAAAGTAAACAAGTTGGACTCAAGAGTTTGTAATTCTTCATCATAACAAAATGAAAAATGGCTTTTTTGGGTTATAAGAACGTATATATCTTTTTAATCTTCCCACTTGAGCCAACAGACGTCACCACCAATCAAAACAAGAATACGACGATATAAACACTGACCTTGGTGTTACTGCAGGCTGAGTCACTTGAAGACTAACATTGGTTTCATCCTCATAATAAGGTAGTTGGGTTGGTTTACTGCTGACGCCGTCCGTCCTCTCTTCTTCCTCGTTTTCCTTCACTGGACCAACACCTGTTTCATAAACCTGCTCCCAGACTTCTCTTGCACAAACTTGTACATGTCTCCAGTCTGAGCTTTGTCTTGTTGCTCCATAGTCACTGAACGGAGTCGCTGCTGCCTGCTGGTTGTGCATCTGCCCCGATCCCTGCCAGTGTGTGTGCGCGTGTGTGTGTGGGAGAGAGAGAGAGAGAGAGAGAGAGAGAGAGAGAGAGAGAGAGAGATGTGATTATGTTCCTATTTATATATGCTATTGTTTTCCCCAGAGTGTGGAGATGTGGATTGTATAATTTAGACTTCAGCCCACTCAGACAGATACTTGCACTGACATCCAAAAAACACAACACCAGTGAAGACTATTGTAATCCTATAAAATTCCTGTGGAGACTCAGAAGTGTCTCTCAGGCAGTTTACTGTGTATCTGTATCAACTCTACGGTACAAAAGGTTTTTTTTTTTTCTTTAGGTCTCATATTAAATTACGATCACAATAGACTTAGTGCAAACACAAAAAATGCTAAAAATGAAATCAGTATTTATGTCCTGTTGTTCATTAGCTTCATCATACGGTCGTACAAAATCTGCATTTCTTTATCAGAATTGTGCAGAATGTGTTCGTGGAAAAGTACAGAATTGGTTGGGTTATTTACTAAGTAAGCAAATAATATGGGATGAAGGTTAATGTGGCCGTTAGTAGCATCCGTCAGCTTTTCCATCGCCAAGCGACTTGAGAGGCCTTTCAGCCACTGATCACAGGCAGTATAACTAGTGGACGGAGCTTCTGGGTCTGAAAGGTGAACGTGGACGAGCCTTAAACCTGCATTCTTTCTCATGGCCAGTGGGGGGCGACTCCACTGGTTGCAGATAAAAGTCCAATTGTAAATTTATGTGAGAGTGACCCTACTTCTCACTTGATTTAATACCTCAGTCAACAGTTTGCTGACGAGTTCATGTTCTCAATCACTACTTTCAAGCCTTTTTCAGCACAGCGTGATGTTCCTGTAGCAAATTATGGTCCCATTTAGAGTCAAAGAGAAGATAAAGTCGAAGATGCTTTAGGGCTTGAGTTTTTCTATTTTACTTTCATTGAAGATCCACATAAAATGTTGTCTGTAGGTTACAAGAGTGAAACAATTTCACCTTAGATTTAACTAGTTTCAGATACAGCTGTGACCGTTTGATTCCCACACACACCCTCTGACATTTGTTTTGCAGTCCAGAAAAGCACAAGTGACAATAAGTGATGATGAACAAACTAGAACGGTACAACTGGGCTCTAAATATTTAGGCAACCCATTTTCCTTGGGTGCTCTGTCCCTCTACTCATGGCTGGATTAAGGAGGTTTAAACTGAGATTAGTCAGTCCATTGTATGATCGTCTGATATTCTGTGATCCAGTTCCAGTCGTGCTGACCTAGACAAAGTTTTAAGAAGAGCTTTAATAAAACAACACGCTTGTTACTTCCAGCTTGTGAAAGGCATCATTGTACACTTGACTCTGACACAGGAACCTGCTCCTGTTGAATTCTGCACCCATTCTGATGCTCAGCGACTGTTGATGCTCGCAGGTATCTTCTTCTCTTTCTTTTCTCTCAGTAGTTGCACAACATTTTCATGTTCTCAATGTACACAACACTCCAGCTTGACTCTGACTTTTTTTTCTGTTGGACCATAGAAACCAGTTCCACAGCTACCGAGGATGAGTGCTACCCCCATGGTGAGTAAACTCAACCGTGAAGTGACCCTTTATCCTCCCCGTGCTCTAATGTTAAAAATTCTGTTAACAGACAGAATTTGCTCAAACAAAAAGTAGTTTTCCTCACAATGCATGTCCGTCAGCAGCAGCCAATCACATTCAGAGGGTTGGTGTGAGAGACTAGCAGGCAGACAGTGTTGTTTGTTGTGAAAATGTGTAGTTACCACCCAAAAGTGGCTAAACAGTCTTTCCTATAGAGTCAAGTGGAGGGTTTTCCGATTTTTTGGAGAACACAAATTACATGCAGTGTCATCTACGATGAGGGAATAGCCAGTCTCCTGCAGATAATCAGAGAGGCGGAAGAAAGTAATTGGTACAATTCCTGCAACTTGCTTCCTCCTCCTTCTCTGTCCTGCTCCGCCCTGAGCAGTAGCACCAACCAACAGCCACACAGTAACAAGTCATGATGCAGAATTCACTTCTCATCTCTGCAACTACAGTAGTTGTAATAAAAAGGAAAAATCTAAGACATGATATTAGTGATGCTGTCACTGAGAGGTTGAATGGTGGTGGACTTTTGTTGCCGCTCTGACTGCTTTCAGTTCACTGCCGTCCTGCTCAGACATCATTTACATGCAATCTCATGGCCAGGGAGGTGATTAAGTCAGAGTTATTCAGGAACATTGATGTCTTATGTCTGGTTAAACACAGGTTATATAACAGTGATTTGTGTTTACGTCCTTTTGCAATTACTGCGACCTTAATTTGTCAAGTAATTCCGATTAAGCACTTGTTGTTGACCTGCAAGTCACAGAGAATCTGGAGCAGCAGATTGATTAGTCTATTTTGATACTTGATTTTATCTTTGAGTCTTTTTTTTTTTTTTCAAGCACAAATACTAAATATTTTCTGGCTTCAGCTTCTCAAATGTGAGGATTTCCTGCTCATCCTGTAAAGAACTGACCTATATTTTGGTTTACAGCAATTTAAAGGTCACTTGGGGTTCTGGGAAACTGAGATGAGCATTTTTCAGAGTGTTTTTAGAGACTAATGAATTATTTGAATTGATGTCTGAGATGGCATGTTGGAATGTGACTATCTGCAGCACTTAAGTCCAACCTGAGATTTTCTGTGGGAAGCCTGTGTGTGTGTGTGTGTGTGTGTGTGCGTGATGCTGAATCAATCTGGAGTGTTACCTGTGTGCCAAAAAAAAAAAAAAAAAAAAAAAAAATCTCCCCTATTTGCAGTTTCTGATAAACATTCATTCCAAAGATAGACCAAACAGAGAAATGGCTGCTGCTGCTGCTGCTGCTGCCAAAACCACTTTGTACTTGTTGCACTGGACAGATTGAATGCCATCAGTCTCTGTAAATAAACAGAAAGGCATTAATAAATAACAAAGCAGTGTTGACTGAGCATGGCAGCGCCGTGTCAGCCATATCCATATGACTGCACGGGGCCAGCTTTATGGATCCTTTCAAATCTCTTTGAGGTGTTATTGCCAATTAGACATAACTCTTTTGTTTCCATGGAAACCCTTTTTTCCCTTCTTTCTGGTCTGTCTCTCTCGCACATAAATACACATGTACATGCTCTCTCTCCACATGGTTTATTTTTAAAACCCCTTTCTTTTTAGTTTGGTGAGACAACGGGTGGGTGCTGCATTGCGTAGGGGGGATGTTGGGGTACAGTAATATAGGACCGAGCAAGTGTGGGCACGGGTCAGAGGTTAGGGGATTAACAAAGTGGGCACGCAGAAGGAGTGAGTGGGCTGAGAATAACTCACAGTCGGAGGAACATAATGTGCTCCGTGTAACAAGTGTGAATGAAAGAGAAGTTGCTTCTGTTGTGTTTGCCAGTAAAGGCACCAGTTTGATGATTCATGCACACAAAGTTTTACAATCAAATACGAGGTGGCACTTACACTTGAGAGATGAATCTGTGTTGCATAAAGATAGTACAAGAACATAGAAATAATAAATGAAAACTGCAGAAAGATGAAAAAGGCCTTTGTTGCAGCCACGCTATAAAAGTCAAAGATGGGTATCTAACAGAAAACCTCCTAATTAGCGAGTGTTAAGTCATGCAGCGGCACACGAAGCTGAGCGATGGGATGGAAAGACCGTCCTCGCTTCCAGCACGGACCTCTGAAGATAGCACTGATCTAGGTACCGGTGAGATAATAATGCCTTTTAGTGGCATACTTTGCTGGAGGCAGTTCTGTATTTCTGTCTCCATCAGGACCATCCATCACTTCTCCACAGCGCACATAGAAAAGCATGAAAAAGCACACACAAACACAGGCACACACTGTTCTTCCCAGAGCCAACCTCATTGAGGAGGTCAATGACAGAAATCACCACTGAAAGCCCTCATCACCATCATAATAACTCTTCCCTTCAGTCCATTTTAAATTTGATAAGCAGATGATGGGAGCTATTTTCTGTAGGGCCCGGACGTCTCTGTGGGCCTGCTTCATGACTCCCCCTCAAATGCCGTGAGAGCCAGTTTACTCATAAGCAGGCGGACGCCTCATTTCTCACTCCGAGAGCTGATCCAGGTCAACATGTTTTTAGAAAAGTAGGCCGAGGGGGCAATCACTCCCAGCAGCTGAATAAATTTAGCCCAAATAAAAACTGTATATAATGTTGCTCTATAGACCAGAAACAGCAACACGGCGTGTGCGCTTGGCTGTTTTGTGTGTTCTGTTCTGACTCCCAGTGTAAGACTTCTCCTAAACACAGACTCCTCGAACATTTATGAGGATTAGACAAACACAACTCCTTTGTCTGAATAAGTGTTGCAAGCATTTCTTTAATTTCTGTCCAGACAGGCTTACATAACAGAAATATTCATCACAACATAAAGTACCAGAGTGAAGAGTTTGTGGCTGAAAGAGAAAGAAACGTGTGCTGACTTTACCAACCTTGCTCACTGTGTTTCTGTGTGCCTCTAAAAGTTTTTTTGTGCTAAGATTTATTTGTGAAGAGAAAAACTTTATTTTACATTAACAACATTTATAAGCGCTAAATAAACAATTCATGAGTGGTTTGTAAAACGCTGTAGCACAGTATCATGTCGATTGAAGCCGATAAGCTCCAGGATTCATCTGGCAGAATAATTTGTGGCTTTACATCTGACATTTTTAAGCTTGCCTGTCAATAGATTGTTAATAAATAAAAAACTGATAAGTGTTTAACAACACACAACAGACTTCATGTGTGTAATAATATAGTGTATTTGATTGATTACTTGTTTATATGCTGCTTAGAAATGTTAAAGTGTTATCTATGAAATGTGACAGATAAAAGTCTTGCAGCAGCTTCCTGTGGTGGACTGGTGGATGTTTACTTGTGGAAGACGGCTTGATAGAATCTCAGGAACTGCGAGTAAAAGCATCCAATAAACAGGATAACAATGACACAGATTTAGGCTACAGGGAATTTATTTTTCCCATGTAAGGCTTTAATGTACGAGCTGCGTCTATGAAGCAGGAGAGAACGTGACAGTGGCTACAGCGCTTTAACGAAAACATGAAATATAGATTTGTAAAATGTGTGGGCTTGTTGATCTGACAGTGAGAAAGATGGTTCAAGTAGTTGAGTTCAGAAGGTTGTTCGAAGCAGGAATAATGGTCACGATCAATACCTGCCCTGGGTTAGGGGTAGGATAAAGGTTAGGAGTGCTGGATCAATGTTTGGCCTCTGTGCTGAGGTGACTGCTGATTGGGATTTAATTAATCATCTGTGATTGGTCTTATTAAGAGAAACTCTGCTACAGAGGGGTTTTTTTTTATTTTTTTTTTTTACATCAAATATTTTCGTGTTATTTCAAGTCCAGTAGCCAGAGTGATGCAGAGAGAGAGAATCGATTACACGTGATAATGTTTGTAACGCGGACATAAAACCCACAATGCTAAAAGCAGAACACATGGATGGCACATGTCCTCACACGTCCATGAGTCTCTGCGGGGTGGACAGAATAAGAGGAATTTTAAGTGAAGGAAAACACAAGCTTTTCAGAAAACTCAGTCAAAACTCTACTGGAAATCACTGTGGTGCTGGATGTTTAATGGTGTGCGCAGTCATCTCCAGGGAGGTTTGATGACTGAATGGATGTGAAGATTATGAAGTCGTTTTAAAGGACCAGACGTGAGTGATTTCAGAAAGACCAGGATGAATTCGATAAAAGTTTGGCTTCTTTAACAAGAAGTCTAATGTCCCACTTAGTACAGTCCAGGAGTTCTTTGACTCTTTCATGGTTCAGTGTTGACCAGGGACTCGTGGACTGTCAGGCCCGAAAGACATCACCACCAATTTTACTTAAATCTGCATTCATAGATTCTTTTTGACACTCGAGGGCACTGAAAAAGCAACATTGACAAGTACTGCTTAATGAAGTTGTTATGGAAAATCTGTTAGCAAGCAGTCCATTTAGACACAGTGCAACATTAGCATGCATTTGCGGCTGTGTTTTTAGCCACCTGATGAATGTCAGTACAGTATTCACTCTCCTTTTAGCTCTGGTTTTTGTCACCACCAGCTCCCAAAGTCTGAAACCTGACTCTTTGGCTGCTAAGTGCTCAGTTATGTTCACCATTAGGTTGCTGAGGCTGGGCAGGAAGTGTACATGCACGGTGGGTTTATCAGTGCTTATCACTGGAAACAAGAATGATGGAAAACAATAAAACTTTGAAAGCCAAACCAATGAGCTGTAAGACGTTAAACTCTCCACAGAGCTGAGAGGAAGTGCAGGTTTAGGTGATAATTCTTTGTGGGTTTATCTTTACGAGCAACACGCTTCAGACTGCACCCAGTCACTGATCCATTGTTAGTACATATATGTTGATTAGAGCAGCTTTAAACTGACATTTCTGTCGAGATTGTAAGAGTTTAATCGTGTTGGTTTGATAGGGAAAACACATAAACACAGACTTACAATAGACCCTAAAAGCTTTCACAATGGGATGAAAAACTTTCTGCTAACAATCCCACAATGCAATGAGTTGAATTTTAAAGATGAAGAGATTATAGTGATGCGAGACTACACTGATATAATATATCTATATATCTATAGGCAGCAGTGAACGAGTCGCTTCAGATGAGAGAGAGTGATTTCAGACACAAGCTGCAGTTTTGAAGGTGCTCCTGGTGACGCCAGTGTGTGGTGACCTCATTTCTCTGTCTCTATGAGTTATTGAAAAGCAGTTTTATTTTCAAAATCAGCAAAAACAGAAAAAAATGGAGCTCTGACAATCTCAGAAAATATAACTCTGAGGAGCATGAAGTCACTTTAATACGGCCGTTAAAACGTTTACCTTCCTGTTTGTGGTGAGCCATGTCAGCTGAACCTACATTTCCATGGATACTGGCTCTACTCTCCCATTATAGCAACTGCTGCCAGAGAAGCTGAACGCACAAGCTGAACGAAGCTACAATATGCATGTGACACACAGGAGAAGACGAAAATATCTCCCCTTAATTGTCATGTTACTTGCCAAAAATGTTTAATTATACTCCTGCGCCTTCAAGGTTCACTTGATAGTGTTTCATGACAAAATGTAGGCTTACAAAACTGTAATTAATCATCAGGAACTTTGGACATGTTCCACAAGTTTATACGCCCAGGCGCGCACACACGCACACGCACACAAACACACGCACACACACACATGCACACACACACACACACACACACACACACACACACACACACGCACACACACAGTAAACTGCGCCTCAGCACTCAATCTTTCTGGATGTTTGCCGATGTTGTTTGTCTGTGTGTGTGTGTGTGTGTGTGTGTGTGTGTGTGTGTGTGTGTGTGTGTGTGTGCAGAGGACGAGCAGACAGACAGAGAGAGAGCGAAAAAATGAGAATGTGAGCATTCAAATGTGCATGTTTGTCCTCTGTCTTGTACTGCACATTCACACACACACACACACACACACACACACACACACACACTCTGTGGAGACAACAGGCCCCCTCTTGTGGCTTGTTCAAACACTGAAATCCCCACTGAAAAACTGTCTCAGCACTTCGTCACCCGATGGGAATTAGCTCAGCTAATGATGCCAACACTTTTCAGAGTCACACACGCTCGCAGGAGTTTGGTACAGAAAGTAGAGCTATTGAACAACCTCGCTATTGTTAGCATGTTGCCCTGATTTTACACTCCATTTCGCTGTTTTTCGTCAATATAATACACAAACGTAACCCCTTTACATGTAGTTTACCCCCCTGTTGTGAACGCTTCAGTACTTTTGAGGTCTGACCGTTTCATATCGGTCTGACTGAAATATTCAAACCAAAACTCCATGTCCATCAAATAAAAATAATCCAGATTCTTGATGTCTTATGCATAATTTTATACTCTATGTTTGATATCCTCTGAAGCTTCTCTACTAAAATTCAGTATGATGGTCTTTTGGAAGTGTTTGTCTGCACTGCATGAGGTTTTAACATCTGGCTCACCAATAGGCTGCTACCAGTCCAGGGGTTTAACATTGTCCCCACTACCACTTTCAAACTGTCCCGTCTGTTCACTCACCTTATTGTTAATCCATTAGTACTGAAATGTTCTGTCTTGAGGTGCTTTTGCCCATTAACCCCTGAAGGTAACGTAGAAATTAAACCAACCACCAACAGTGCCATTAATACCGACATGTTACCAGTAACTGTTTCTGTGCTGTGATTAGCCTGGTATGAATCTAGTATTAATAACAGAGAGGGTATACAGGATTGCAAGCCCCCCAAAGTTTAATGTTTCATCTCGACCTTTAAGGTGTTGGATTTTGCTTGATGAAGACCTTGAAGGTCAGAATGTTGTCTGTCAGTGCTCCAGTATGATCCAGGTGTTACCTTCATATCACCCTTTATGTATTTGTTTTTACTGAGGTATGATTTTAGTCTGATGTTGGAAATTTGTCTGCAACAGTGAAACCTCTTAAAATTTTGTTTGGTGTAAGGAAGAAAGACACAAAAGGGACAAACACCTGTCAATTCAGCACCATTGGCAGTCAGTGAATTAACTACTGCAGGGAGAGTGTGTATTTTTGGAACAATGGGCGTTTCGGACAAATGGACTTTCAGTCCAGTGGGATATTTTTCATCCTGTTGAGGTTTAAGAATAATGGGCTGTTGGAACAAAGGCACAGTACCTGCCCATATCTGCTGCGCTCCTTCATCTCTCCTCTTTGTGGGCTGGACTGTCAGAGTAACCATCTGTGCAGCAAGCCCACCGCCGTCCATAAGACACCTGTCAGGAGCAGCCAGTGCTGTGTTTCACTTTCTAAAGATGATGATATTTGATCAGTCACCACACTGGGCCAATGTGAGAACCAATGAATGTTTGTTTCCTGATAAATGACAGCCTCTGTAGCCTCCATGACCATTGCACTGTTTCCATCGTGGTGAGAAGAAACCGAGCTTTCGCTGAAGGATCTCCTCTTGGAAATCAAACATGCAGCACTGTTTCAACTTCTTCTGTGTGAAAATGAAGACTTTGGAACACACTCATAAGGTAGACTGTCGTGTCATATAGTTTTAGATGTTTCAATGTGAACCTCGTCATAGACACCTAATGCTGGAGGCTTCCCTCTATGTAACAGTTAAATTATTCACTGTCACAGTTTTCTGCTCACAGGTGTGAAGATATCCCATCAAAAGTGGTGTGTGTTTCAGTCAACAGGATTTTTGAGTAACTGTTCCCACAAAATCTCCTTGAAAGATATTAAATTGTTAGCGACACGGAGGTGTGACTCATTGAGTTGTATCTGTAGTACAAACAGCACAAATGTGCTTTTAAAGCTATATATTAGCTGTAGCTGTTTGCTATTGTTCTGCTTATGGGCAAAAGACATCTAAAGAATTAACCGTTAATCTCCAAGAGCCTGCCTAATCATAGCTAATAAGATTTCACTCGTTTTAATGATAGTTGTTATTCATATTATGGTAATGAACTGAATCTAGAGCCCACCGAGACCCTCCTGGGAAATAAGGCTGCACCAGTTCAATTCAAAGTGAATCAATCAAAGGCTATTTTCGTGCTTAAATGCCTGAGAATACCCAGCCACACACCACTGATGACAGATTCAGCATTGCTGACATGCCGCCCCCTGGTGAGGACTACTACTGCCAGCTGTTCCAGCCCAACACCTTCGACCCCTCCCGCTGCAGCTCCTGCCTGCGGCCGGATCACATGCACCTCAGCAGCACCGCCACTGCTGCTGCTGCTGCTGCTGCTTCACAACAGGAAGGTGCACTACAGTGGGTACGTACATGAATCATTCAATAGTTTTGTCAAATAATCTGGACTTTATGTATCAAACTCCTCTGGAGTCATCTCACCATTGACAAGTTACTTTTGCTATACATGTTTCACAGACCCTCAGTTGTAATGGTAGCTTAGAGAGCAGCAGACCAGCACACACCTGTTTTGGGGGGATAGAAAACTAATGATTCTGTAGTTGTCATTGAAATTTGATGCCTTTGTTTTATTTAATGACCTCACCTGAACTGTCTCCATCCAAGTGGATCAATGGCCGAATACATTCCTGCTGTCTGACTGCTGCACAATTTAAGAGTACAGACGCACTTATTGTGATCGTCAAATTTGTAATATTAGCATATGAAAATCCTGCCATTCCCTCAGACGTTGGATATGTAGTCATGTCAGAGATGACTACACAAGCAAAGTCTCATTTCAACTATGTCAATACAGGATTTAATATTATTAATGTGCCACAGAGAATCATGAGACTCCTCAAACTGACCACCGCAGTATGAATGTGTGAGTGTAATGAGTGTGACAAGCGTTGGTATTCTTCATGAAACTTAAATCCTAATATTCCTGCTGTTTTAGTGTAAAACCACCCACCATGTTATTAAACTGCAGGACTCTGAGCAGATCGCTAGATGCTAATAGCTAATTGTGCATTAATTCTGAGTTAATGAAGGTTGTCTTCTTCTTCAAAAAATGTCCACTCATTACTTTGTGATTCATGCAGTTTGAGGCACCAAAACAACTTTTCATGATGATCTTAATGTTGATAATGGCGGCTGATTTACAATCCAACTTCATATCTTTCTGAAACAATGATTCCTTGATTTCAGACTGAAGTACTTCTGATTTCTAGCACTGTGGGACTGTGGATTTGTCGGCTGAAATGACCCCTATATCTAACTAGCTAGCATAAACTGATGTTCATGCTCAAACTTTTGAGTTAATTGTTAATCTTAATTTTGCTAAAAGGAGTAAAAGTCAAAATTTAACTGAGCAACAGCCAAGTTTAGGTGACCATTGCTCATAGTTGAACATTTATGAATCCAGGCGCATCAAGATTGCACATAACATATTCAGATTAAAATCTATTATGAGAATAAGAATAAACAGGGTCAAGTGCTTTTTAAAAACTTAAAAGCTATCATTCAATACGACAGGTATGATAGTGAAACTGTTCCAGGGTGATGTGATGATGTCAGCAAGTGAAACTCCTGTGGAGGTGGGAGAAGGATAATAAAACAAGGTGGCATCTGATTCTGTATCATTAATTAATGAAAGCGCATTATAATCCTTGGGGAATGGGCTGTAATCTGATAGGCCCAGATGACACATATAAACCTCACAGAACACCGTCCCACTTCAGAGGAATAAAGTCAAGAAAGTTATTTTTTCAAAGTTATTACTGCAATGCAGACTTTATTTTGATCCTGAAACAAAAGACGACCCTTCACATTCTTTAAACCTGCACCCAGTCAAGAGATCAAAACGACTAAAATGAGCAAAACTTCTGCTCTCTGCCTCTTAATGTGAGGTAGAAGGGGACGAGGGATCAAGATAAGGGTGAGAAAGAAGATGAGTGGGCGGTTCTGGTAATGTAAAAGCAGCAGAGCAATGAAATAATGATGAGCATGACCAGAGACTAGCTTAAGTTACGTCCTGTGCAGTCAAAGTAGTGGCTTAGCTCGAACGAATGGAGAGAAGGAAGGAGGGAAGGAGGAGAGCTGCTGAAAGCCTTGACAGCAGACTGAAGGACAGCGAGAAGTCACAGTAAGTGAAACATGTCTTACCATTTTGACTTGGACTGTTAGCTTGTTATATATTAGTGTCGGCAGGGTGAGTTTATGTTGTTTTGTGTTGTTTGCAGTTGTGGGATAGAAGACATCAGCTCTCGGGTAGTTGCTGTGTTAAGTCTGTTTTCAGGGTCATAATGTAATGTAAGATTGCTCCATAGTATAAAACAGGATTAAAAGCAATAGCATCAAAACGTGCTCTTCATCAAAACAAGGCCCAATTTATAGGCCAAATTCGATTCCTTTTGTTTGAAATCCTCTGATGTCAGACCAGTTTGACTCTGAGTTTTCCAAATGCTTAAAAATGTGTTTCTGCGTCCCACAAACCAGGAGGCAGATGATGATAATCGCGCTCTGTCTGAAGTGACCACAAGTGCCAGTAGTGATGACGTCAGCGGTCGATGGACCTACGAGTGGAGTCTGGTCCACAGTCTGAGTCCTGAGTGGGAACTTAATATCTGTGACACTGACATACAATCCAGGTGACTGTATCCTGTATCCTGATTTTAGAAACCATTTTTTTTTTTTTTTACCCAGAACAGTCTGTCTGAGCAGTGAGCACAATACTGAAATACCATGAAATAACACACTCACACAGAAAGACACTTAAAGAAGGGTTTGTCTCTGACTGAGCTGCTTAACAGGATCTAACTTAGTCTGAGTGTATGTAAACAATTAAGCTTAGAGCTGCAGTAATCAATATTTTTATGTTAACAGTGGACATGTGTAGCTTCGCTCTGATAAACCCACTGTGTGTTACCTGCCCAGCACCAAACATTTTAGCAGTCCTAAATCCAGTAGAAACAGATGCGTGAATGTTTCGCTCTTCAGTATCCAAATTTCATGTCATGTTTTGTGTGAAAGCTGCACACATTACGCTCACATCTACCAATAAAGCTGCTTTGTGGTGCCTTGTATTATGGGATTTCAGGGTCTAATGTTCATGAGTATTGTTCTTTGGATGGACTGCTCACTCAGTGGTATTCACACAAGTTTGTGTTTTCAGTTTTAAATTTAATTTGGGCAAACAGGGCAAATCTAATGGATCTTAATTGTGCTCTTTTCAGTTGCAGCTGTATGCTTTTGATGAAGGTTAATCAGATTGGGTGCATTTGTACAGAAAATGTTGCTTTGTGCGGCTTTAAGATCTTTTCATCATTGCATCCTCACATAAAACCAGATGACTGTGACATTATTTTTGTGAAGATATAGAATGTAGATTAACTTCACTTAAATGCATTTATTGTGATGACAGACATATTTGAGATAAAGATAACTACATTATATAAGCATCGATTAAAATACCCCTCTTTTTGTGTTAACATGGAACACTTTGTGCACTCCCTGTCATTAAAGCAGACTAAGCTGCACAAAAGAAGCCATGCCTGTGATTTCACCTACGACTGGAAATGTGTCGTAATGCACACACTAGGTACCAGTTAAAGAGTAACCAGCGCTCCACTATCATCTTTCAAACTCCATATAACCTTTGTTGGCCTTCTCCCTAATCACCAAACCAACTGGCAGTTCAGCATACATAGTTTAGAATTGACAGCTCCATGATTGCAGCATCCTCATCCATGTATCAGTGCTGATCTTGTACTGCTCTCCTCCAGCTCTCCAAATCAGTGGGACCGTCCAGAGAGGAGCAGATCCCTCAGCCCAGAGAGGGTCTGTGTGGCCCAAAGAGATATGACCCGGCTGGACCCTTCTCCCCACCGCAGCACTGAAAGCTCCTGGATGGATGAGAGGAGGGCTAGAGACCGGTCCCGCCGGCCATCAGGTACAGTCACAGATGTAAACTGCACCATGAAACTTAATGTGGTCTTGATCTTGAGCTGGACTTAGTCTCATGCTGTCTTACAGGCTACAGTTTAGTGTAATGACCTCAGGCTTGTATGATTTTCAGAGTGCAGAGGAGACAGGGAACAAGAGAGTGGCTATTTCTCTCCAGACAGAAGAGGTGATGGTGAGCAGCAGATGGAGGAAGTCAGCAAACGGCGGTATCGTTACTTCGAAAGGGGGCATCCTCTTCCTAGCAACTATGTTCTTGAGCCCAAAGCGTGCGTTCCCTACAGGAATGTGAACCTCGGTGTGCCCTCGCAGAGGAGGAACCTGGAGACATATTTGCAGGAATCTTGGAGAAGTGAATCCCCAGAGAGATACACGTACCACTCCAACTTTAGACGAGGAACAAATTCAGAGAGGAATTCACCAACGCGTCACAGCTCTGTGAGCCCAGACCGCTACAAGTTAACTGAGTCTCCTGTGGGACCACAGCGAAGGAGCTCCCTCTCCAGGAGTCAGGTTCGGTCTCACGCCTCATCTCATGGCTCCCCTCAGCTTCCATCAAATGGTCCTTCTCAGCATACATCTGGCAGGTCCAGTCCATCTCGCAGGAGGAGGTCCATTGCCTCACCCTCCAGGGTCGCCCCGTCTCACAGGCACACGGATTCTTTCCCGTTACAGAACGGTGGATATGATGCTCAAAAGGGATGCAGCCAAGAGACGAGGAGTTCATCGCAAGCTTCAAACAAACACAGCTTGGACTCTGAAAAACTCTACAGGAATCTGGAATCTATCTCCCGCCGTGGATCCTTGGCCGTCCAGCAAGACCTATATGGGAGATCTCAAGCATTTCCTCAAACCACAACAGCTGCCAACAGCTCAGCCAACACTTGCAACAGCCATGAAGTATCACCGCACAGGAATGGCTACAGTACACACAGCCACACCCCACAAAGAGAGGCCTACTCCAGAGATAGCAGACTCAGTCCTTCTCAAGGCTCCTGGCAGGGGTCGTGTCACTCTTTACTCAGCCTCCCACCCTCTCGTGGTTCATCAACATCAAGACGAGGTGTGGACTCTCAGGTACTGGGTAGTTTACTGTCACATGCTGCAGTCACAGAAACCGACAAGGGCAACGAGGGGAATAATACAGTCAGAAGCAGGAGCAACATGAGGCGAGGCATGGAGGCCTTACTGACCTCTGAATCCAAGAAGGCTGCAGTGGAAGTGGAGGAGGTACGTATATCAGGTATTACTTATTTTTAACCAAGGTAGCATTATAGCTCCATGGACAACACTCTGGTCAACTACTTTGGTCGAGACGGAAATATCTAAACAACTATTGGATGGATGGTACAGACATTCATGGTTGCCAGAGGATGACACCAACTGACTTTGGTGAGCACCTGGCTTTTCCCCTGTCGCCACTACGAGGTACACATCCCTGGTCCAGAGTGAAATGTTTCCACAACAAGGATAAAGTGTAATAGCTTTGATGATCCTCTTCTTTTCCTCTGACTTCTCATCTAGCACCATCATCAGGTCAAAAATTTTATTTGTCCAGTGCAATTGTTTTAATTGAAATGAATGACTTTCCCATCAGCCTGAAGTTAATGTTGTGCCAGCATTAGCATTCAGCTCAGGGTACCATTGTGCGTATAAGTGCAGCCTCACAGAGCCACGAGCTGCACACTTTCAGTCTTATTATGTTCTCTCTCTCCATACCACGTATCACATAATAAATCTTCATGAATTTGAGGTGGGGATGACCATAGACGACTACATTGTTCTGGCTGATATTCCAAAGATTCTGCTGGAGTCAGAAGAGGAGTCACCAGGTCTTAGGAGGAGGAACCAGAGTCCCAGCCCATGCAGGGACCAGAAGCTTAGGACTTACAGGTTGGTGCTAGCATATATGTTTTCATGGTTGATTCATGGATAGCCATCACAGAATCCTACAACCATCTATTCTGTATTCCGAATGTATGCATTTCTTTAAAGTGTTCCATTGGCAGCTGGAAGATTAGGGGCAAAACTAGTGTAGCGAGTAGAAAAGACTTTGAAGATGTCTTTTGATCTGATCATAAATAATCACCTCAGTTATGACCAAAGAAAAGATTAGATGTCTGTGAGTTGCGCAGGTATGTTAAAGTTCAGCGAGAAGAAAAGGATGTAAATTGTGCATATTTTATGTCAATAATTATGTTTATGTATTAGTAAAAGACTTAAATATGTGTTTTTTCAACTCAGTTTCTCTACTTTGATCTGTTTCTGAAGGTATCAAGATGAAATAGACGTGTACAGTTCAAGGCTAGAGTCAGATGAGAGGGGGAGAGGCAGAGAGAGAGGCAGAGACAGACGAGAGAAATGTCGGGACTCTGAGAATGGACGATCATCTCGAAGGCAGTCGAACGCATCCCTTCATACACAGGTACGATGCAATACCTGCAGACGTGTTCGCAATAAAATCCATCTTGAAAAGACAGAGCTTATAATCCTGCGTCTTTATTCTATCAAAGAGTTCAGATAATCAAAGTGGAAAACACAGATCTTCAAAGGTGAAGGAGCGAGCTCCCCCTGAACGGCCACAGACGCAGGTGAGCACTGTCCCGGTGCTTTCTGCATTTGTATAAATCACGAGTGTTTGGAGGAAAATGGGTCATTCATACATTCATTCTAAAGTAGCTCCCTGATATTTATTTCAGCTCTTTTACCTCAGGGGCCCCTCTCACAGAAGCGCCTTGCTGGAAAAAAAGCCATTAGTTAGCACTCTTATGTTTTAGGGCAGCATGTTCATATGATTTATCATCTTTATTAATAGATTCCAGGATGGTTAAAGCCACTGTATCCTGCAGGGTCAGCACTGCACTGTCATGCCTAAAGTCGCTGAGTCAACAAACAAAGAGGAGGGATGGTTACAAAACGAAGCATTCCGCATTTTGTTATTTCAATGCTGTGAATCACATGCAACCGTGCAAAAGTTGCAGTAGTGCAGAACATAATACTTCCACTGATGAGAGCGTGGTCGACTGAGACCAACATGTATGTTCATTACTTGCAATGTCTATTTCTTTCTGTCCTCCTCATGATATATACTGGACAATATGGTGCTTGCATGGTAAGTATTTGTTGTTATTTTGTGCTAACATGCTTTAACAGCACACCTGCTTGCCTTATAAGTCAGTCTGATAATGTTTTATCTGTTCCTCTTTGCACGGTTTGCAAACTACACCTCTTCCTTTTTTACGCTGCTATTCTGCAGCATACTTCCCATTTTTCTGCCTTTAAAGTTTCATCTGCTGCTCTATGCAGTGATGTTGGTATCTCACTAAGTCAGTCTGCCTCTGATGGTTTCCGTTTCCTGTAGTTTCACAATGAAGTGTGAGACAGAAACGACTACAGAATGCTCTCAAAGAGCTTTCTCTTAATGCTTTCATTTCAGGTGCTGTTACTTGAAGGGGTGGATGTCCAGACTGGATGAACATGGCAAGGTAAGTGGAAGTTTGTGAAGTTGTTCCTATGATGTATTTTTTTAAAAAGTCATTGTCATTTTCTGTTTTAATTCCTGTTGTAACGACAATCTCACACCTAGAAAGACAGTACAAAACACAGAGAATGAGACACTGCCTCTACACTATCTATAAAGAAGTCAACATACTGTAGTAGTGGCAGTCAGTAGATGTGTTTAACACATGTACAACAAATGAATTTTATGTCAATGTTTACTGTGTTTTGGTCAGTGGACGAAACACTGGTTTGTTCTGGGTGATACTTCACTGAGGTACTACAGAGACTCAGAGGCTGAGGAGGTGAGACCCGATATGTGACGTAAAAGTAGTTTCAGAACTGTAAGAACATTTCCTTGATGTTGGCCTACAGTGATTCCTTTTGATATACAGACAGTGATGTGAAATGGTCTTACAAAGGTTTCGCTGTTGTAAAATGGCCAATATCATCTTAAAATGATTCAGTTCATTTTTCTTTGGTGCTTCAGTTCCAAAACTCATTTGACTAAATTTAAACTCTTCTTGTTGTGGTGCAGTCAGATGATCTGGACGGAGAGATCAGCCTGACATCCTGTGTGAATGTGTCAGACTGTGATGTAGAGAAGAATTATGGACTCCAAATACAAGTATGTGTTTACTGTGTTTTGCTCCCTGTGTTGTACAGTAGACCATCAGACAGATGGACAGTCAGACGCCCCCTCACATCTTCCCCATTTCCACAGCAATTACATGTTTGGCTGCTTCCTGTTTAACAGTGTGTGTGTGTGTGTGTGTGTGTGTGTGTGTGTGTGTGTGTGTGTGTCTTTGCTCTGTCTTTTGATCTCCTCCAGACAAAGAGAGCAGTGTTCACTCTCTCTGCTATGACCTCCAGAATACGACGGAACTGGGTGAAGTTACTAAAGCAGGCGATCCAGAACAACACGCAGTGAGTCTGAGGTCTACTAGGAGACACTGGTGGAGGAGGAATTCAGATCTCTTACTTGAGTAAAAATAGCAGTACCACAGTGTAAAATTACTCCAACATGTAAAAGTACAAGTATTATAGTATAAGAATTTGAAGTACTTAATGCAAATAAATATCCATTGTGTTTGTTATGCCTTACCGTTAGGCAGCCCTATGGAGCAAACAACACACCACCACTGACCCAACTCAAGCACAAAAAAACAAAAAAACACAACGCTAACAAAAGACATAAAGTCAAAATGCAACACAAAATCTCAGGTTGAGAGGCAGCTAGACCAGCAGTCCACATGGCAGAAGCCTCTCTTCTGATGCAGTCACAGGGGGTTTTAAGCACTTCAGTCCCAGGTTAGGTGCACCTCATTCATCAATCAGATGTAGCACACCTGGGCAAAGCGAGAGGACAGGAGAGGAAAAGGGACAAACAGCACAAGGGACACAGACAGCTGTAACAGCGTTATTATACATTAAATGTTTAGATTATTATTGCTGTTGCTGCACGATACATGAGAATATGTACTTATACAAACTCCTCCTATTGGGAGACTACTTTATGCTCTGGACAGGAAATACACATTGCAAACAACATCTCAGTGATGCTAAGCCTATAAAGTGACCTAACTTGCTTGGCATGGCCCACATTTCAATACTGTAAACTTGTGATTGATCTGTTCTGTCTTATACCCTCTAAAATAAAACAAATCTAAGATAAAATAAATCATAAATTAAAATTGTTGAGGTTCATTCTTGACCTTGGAAACAGCAGCTGACTAAATAATCTCATTTGAAGGTCCCTTTTTGGAGCTTCAGTAAAATAACTAATAAAACTGCTACTTCAGCTGCCAGTGCCTACAGAATCTGCCATCATTTGTCAGGTCACAACATATTACTACTTATAGTAATAATAAGTAATTATTGATGTGCTAATTACAAAATAGGACATCCTTCATGGTGAATAGCTGACGTTCATCATGTTATTCCAGCAACATGTGCGAAAATCCTCAGTCTCATTTAAAAGGCAGGCTTGCATTGACCTGAAAATTCCTGAACGCTGTGAAGAAATGCAGACGACGTGATTGAGTGAGTCTGTCTGTTGTGAACCCCTCTATCATCTTTCTTCTGATGTGTAACACTACCCTCCTGTCTTCCCCTCACTCTGACCTCAGCCAATCAGACACCGGCAGCGAGAAAGAGAACCCCCTCTCCCGGAGACCGTCGTCATGCCAACCCCCTGCTCGGTTCACCTGCGAGGGCTCCGGCTATGAACCGACCGCTTCCACCTGCACCGCCGCAGCTGCAAACTCCCACCGGGCCGACCACCAGCACCAAACTGCAGACGGGAATCTGGACGCAGACTTATCTCCAGCCAGTCAGAGGGAGGAAGGGGAGGGCTGGGACCGTGAGCAAGCGAAGCGATTGGAGCAGAGGAACAAGTGGTTTGAGGAGGGGGTCCTTTTAGGTGAGATGGGCAGCAGGTGGGACTCCATGGAGCTGAAAAGGGGGAGCGTGCCTGTCCCTGTTATTGAGACCATGGACTCAGAGGTCAACATGAAGTGGACAGAGTTCGAGAAGCTGTCATTCAGGGACATGAGCGCACCGTCTCTCATTGGAGCGCAGGCTTATCAGTCAGGCACCTCACAGGCATCACAGTCTCTCTTTAGCTCCCAGACTTATAAATCGAGCCCTGAAGAGGCCGAACAGTCTGTCACTGTATCAGAAACTAATATATCGAGCTCAAAGAGGGCTCTTCCATCGATGAATGGAGCCCAAGCTATACAAACAAATACAGCTGAAGCACTTCAAAAGGAGGTAAGAAAGAACTTAAAGTCACTCCACTACAAAAAGCAGAGAAGTAACATTCCTTTAAAGTGTTTTTAAGGCAAGAAATTACGTCAATATCCAGAAGTGATCCTTTCCCTCCTCTCTTTCCTGCCCTCATCCATCCATCTCCCAGGCCCTCTCTCTTCGAAAGCAAATGGAGACCATTAAGAAGGAGCGTGCCGCCATGGGGATAGAGGTGGACAGCCCATGCGGTCCCGGGGCCCCGTGTAGGGCCAGACTAGAAGCCATGGAAGTAGCCCATCAGAAAGCACTGCAAGAGCTGCAGGAGAAACATGCGAGGGAGATCAGGGAGCTGGAGGAACAGAGAGACAGGATGCTGCAGGAGGAGAGCCAGACAGCTGCGAAAGGTACAGCAGAGAGAACAGTTACATCAGGGACACTTTAGTACAAAGTAGGAATGCACTGCCTGCTTGCAGCCAGCCGCTCGCTGTATGTACTTATGTCTTTTAAAATCATATTGTTTGTTTATGCTATGTTCACAATTCTAGTAACTGTACGTGTTGTTCTTAATGCTGTGTGGTGAAGGCAGAGACAGCTCAAGTAACTAATTAACTAACTGTTAATCAAAGCAATGGAGGCACTGAGAACAGCTCACAGACAGGAGCTGGAGAGAGAGGTTGAGAAGGCCCGGAGGTCGGCCGGAGGGGCTGCACACGTGGATGCTGCATACAAAGACCACATGTAAGTTTATTACAGTCACTCTGTTATCATACTGAGAGAGTTCTCCATCTCACAGGCTCTCGCTGCAGGCTTAAGATGTTCTATACTTGACCATGACCCCGTGTATGGTAGCCCATTATAATTTACTCCATAACTCGTGTGTTTGTGCGGTTCAGGCCCGAGGCGGACGGCTTGCATGGTGAGTTAGATGTGCTGTCAGAACGCTACTCTCAGAAGTGCCTGCAGCTGAGCCGCACTGAGCAGAGCAGCAAGAGCCGAGAGACTGAGCTCGGTCGCAAGGAGAGAGAGCTGGAGCAGCTCAGAAGAGAGAACCAGGTTCATATACATGCCTGATACACCAGCTCATAGATTGTAAAAATAATTGCTATAAGTTCTGTTCTTTTTCATTCTTATAAGGTTAAATTAATAGGGAAACATAATGAGCCACAACAGTAAGAATCATGCCAGTTCACAATATATTTGCACACCATAATTTGCGCTAAAAATCTCTTTTCAGGAGCTTAAGGCCAAGGTGGTGGAGGAGATGAGCCGCATGCGTTATTTCATCACAGGCCAGAGGGCGGACATGGTATCTCTTGGCAACACTGAGCGCTCTGCGTCAGAAGTAGAGGTATTGATAGCAATAAGTTCAGTGGTTGTGACAAAATTAGAAACTACGTAATCTCAACTCAGGTGAAAGTAGGTGATACCAAAACACCTGAACCTCTTGCCGCATTTCAACCCAGTTTCGTTTATTGCAGCTGAAATATTAACTTGGGCTTGAAGGACAAATGTTGACATTACTGTCATGATGAGGAAGCAGAGAGCAGAGTTTGACATATGTGCTGTGGGAGTGTGAACCCACTTTAGTGAAACAAATTGATTAAAGCCTTTTTACTGTTTTGTCTCATATCCCCAGTAATGACTCCCTGTTGTAACACTGATACCCATTAACGTTTTGTCTGGTGGCCTCATTTGTGCCGAGCAGCTGTGGTTGGTCACATTGTACTGCAGCACATGCTGCCATCTACTGCCTGATTCACATATTTCAGAATACCAGTCTTACACATCACTGTATTGTACAGAAAGGTTTTATGGCTGGACTTCCTGAAATTCCACAACAATGGTGGAACTATTTACATCTTTTACTTCAGGAAAAATAACAATACACCAGTGTCAAAATACTCCATCATAAGTAAAAGTCCTGCATCCAAAGTATCATCAACAGAGTGTTACTGAAAGTATTTGTTATGCACACAAATGGTCCATGTAGTTGTACTTTTTTAATATATTATTGGATCATTGTTACTGATGCATTTATGTGTAAGAAACATTTAGTCTTGTAGTGGGTTGTGCTGGAGCTAATATTAATTATATTGTATACTGTAGTAAAGCAGTATAATCTATAACAATGCATTATATTTTCTAAACTGGCCATATATAAAATGACTTGAAAATACCTTAAACAATGCTTAACAACTTTCTATCTTCCTCTTCCAGACATTACTAAGGGCAAAAGACAGTGAGGTGCAGTACCTCAAAAAAGAAATCAGCTGTCTGCAAAATGAAGTGCAGTCTCTCACCAAGGTATGTTTTATGATCTGACCTCTTGTATTATACAAATGATCAAAAATAATACACTCCTCTATGTTGCACGTTTACATGTTTTATTGACACAGTCCTCCTTCCTTGACTTTGATGTGTCATCCATATTTGTCCCAACTTTTACTGCAGGAGAAAGACGCAGCTTATGAGCGTTATAAGGAGGCCTATGTAGAGCTGAGTAACACAAAGGGTCGCGGCCAGCTGGAGAAGGACTCCCTCAACGAGCACTTGAGACTGGCCAGCGCTGCACTTCAGGAGGGAGCGAGGAAGACCTGACCAATGAGGACAACCGCTAAAAACTTACCTTTCAGAACAGAGACAGCAAGCCAATGTCAAATATTTACAAAATATAACATCGCAATAATAATATGTCCTCTTATGACTCACATGATTTAGGAAAGTCACAATAAAAATCAATGCAACGATTGTGTACTTAAAAAACAAAAAGCAAAGCCTGTTCACATTAAATAACATTTTAATGCATTTGTAATTGACTCTGTTTATTGAGTCACGTACACAAACATGCAAACAAGAGTGAAGGCGTCACAGGTAGATCTGAGAGCCTCACATGATATGAGATTTCCAAAAAAATGAATTCAGTGAAAACAACATAAACAGCAGCAGAGAGAGGAAGGAGATGGGTGGAGGTAAAAGGATGCCCCATCTTTCTTCATCTCCCTTGTGCCAGCTGGTATGCACCCTGTGGATGGAAATAAAGAAAAGGTCACCTCCTTCATACTATTACCATTTGTCATCACTGCAAACACAAGCTCCACCCTTTGACATGAAGCTGACACACCCTTTAGACATGGATAAGAGCAAAAGGCCCAAGAAACTGCTTAAAGGTTAAATAAGGCGCGGCTACTTTACCATCTATTTTCTGAAGTTAGCTCAGTCATCGTCGTCGTCGTCCTCGGGGACAAAGATGTCATGCTCCTCCAAGAGAGCGGCAAAGTTCTTGCTGATCAGAGTTCCCACATACAGGAAAGGCACCACAACAACTGCCATGCGGAAAAGACCGAAAGGTGTCTGGAAAACATGAGGAGGAACAGTTGAGTGACATGAAAATTACGTTTAGACACACGGACAGTTCAGGTTACTGACAAGATTAATCGCCCACTCAGTTTGCTCCAGGATAGTTTGGTTCAGATTTGTGATTATGGGCAAGCTACATAAAAAAATCTAATCTTCAAAGAGACTATAGCAGAGCAGACAATCTCCGGCAGCCACTAAACAGCTGGATTCAGTAGACGTTGGGTGCAACAAAGCCTAAATTTGTTTGCAGCAGGCCAAAATGTGTACTTAATTTCCATAAACGTTCTGGTTAAAAAGGTGATTATCTACTACTACATCAAAGTATTTTTATTGGGAAAAGCTCTGAATTAAAGCACAATATCAACTGTCATAATTGGGGCTTTATAGCGGGTCCGAGTTCACTTCCTAATTTATAACTTGAAGCCCTGTTTTGAAGATGGCCTGTGTCAAAATCTAGTTCAAAGGCCTTCATGATCTCAGTCGGTACCTCTTCCTACATTAATGTGCTTAATCAAACTACCTGCAGCCAGTCCTGGAGCAGGCAGTAATCCAGCACACACAGGCAGAAAGACAGTGGAGGGAATGTGGGGTTAATATGTGCCTGTCAGCCCATTTTTGCACCACAGCAGGTTGATCCAGCCATGAGTGGAGCAATTCTTTAAATACTGCTTTACTGTTCAGTCCTTGTCTACAGCCTTCAGAGGGATTTTTCTGTTTTCTTTACGGTTATATTAAATTGTCTGAGAAAAGATAAAGAGGCTAATTGGGATTATCCGTTTGGTCTCTGTATAATATAGTCGACTTGATACAAAAGAAACCCTCCCAATAGGCCTACATATTCAGATGTTACGGTGCATTGCTGTGTTATTGTGTCTGTGCTGTTCAGCTGTGAGTTTATTGAAGTTAATCGAATTAATACATAATGTATTTGTAACATAAACATATACCCTGCATTTCCCTCGACCTTTCCTGCCTCGACAACGTTGCACTCCAAGATGTGTAATATTTAGGTCAAATTGTTACGCATTACACAAAACAATTCACCAAAAGCACATCTTCTAATTACATGTTTTTTCAATTGTTCATTAAATACACGCTTTAATCCAGCCTTGAACTGACTACCTTACTTCCTCAAAGTCCCTCTATGTTCGTGTAAACATGCGTTAATTGGCTGCCTTGACGAACCCGAGCACGCATTCTGCATTTCTATTCGCCATAGTACGTGTCAATTCAGGGGTAAATCCCGCCTACGATGTCAGTCATATTTGCCGTCGGTTTTCAGTCGGTAACCAAGGCAGAATAAAACTCACTTTATCCGGTTTGGGTAAGATTGCTCCCGACGCCGTTGATACTGCGGTCCTGCTTTGAGTCACCCTCGATATGTTAGATGTTTTCAAGCCGGTGTTACGGCTCATTATGCCCATATTTTTGGACAGTCGTAGTGGAAGCCGCAGTATACTCGTCGCCATTTTTTCCTGTGTGTGTGCTGGGCAGGGTGGGACGTGTCTTTGGGTGGGACTGAGATGACTTTTATGGGCGTGTTTGGACGTTTGACAGAAAAACACCAACAATCGCGTACTGGAGAATTTTGATGCACACTTTGCAATAATCAGTTGTATATACTGCAAATTAAACTGCGTCGTGTAACTTAGACATTTGTGGCAGCTTCCATTTCCTCCATCAAATTTACGTGGCGACACACCGTGGACGTCACCGACTGCTATGTAAATTATGAAAAATGAAAAAAAAATTAAAACGTTATTTATTTACAACAAAGGCAAACAACAAAAGCCATCACAGTATAAAACAAAGTAAAAATAATAATAATAATAATAAAAAAATCTGTACAAGACAGGGACTCAATGTGGTCCATTAAATTAAGTTCATCTTAAAGTTCTAATTACATCAAAATAATTTAAAAATGTTAAAAGCCTTTTTTTTGTTCTTCATAAGATAAAGTGCTGTATTGTATTTATTTGATTAATTAAGTTAATTGATAAAGGATTTGTCGAAATTTTACACACACACACACACACACACACACACACGCACATATATTATATATATTATTATTATATATATTTCCCCGAAGTAAAATAAAATGAGGGTGGATATGATCAGCGAGAAATGACGATTGCTCCATAATTGTTTTGCGTGCGGGCCAAATTATTTGTTTCCGGACATTTTGGCAGGGAGGTGTAACGTCACCAAACCGACCAGCGCGCGAACTGCAGCACTTCCTCGAGGCGGAGGCATGTGAGCGCGCTCCGCGGCGACGCGCGTGGTGGGGAAGTGGGGAAGACGGAAGAACGGGCGTTGAATAAACTTGCCAACTTCTCGCTAACCGGCCAGAAATACAGTTAGATATTATGTTTCATTAGAGTTGGTTACTTATTCGGTACGATTTTAGTAAACCAACAAAACGCCCTGTCTACATTCAGTCACCGCCCTCTCAACTCGGCACACGACACGACCAGGAGACTCTAGCAGTTTTTAAACAGACGTTGCACTTGCTGAACCGACCCGAAGTCATCCAGCGTTACAAAGTCACATTTAGCTGTTGTTAAAGTGCTGTGATAACCAGCAAATTGTGCTAGCGTCACACACAACCAGCTCGCTGGCTCAGCGGGACTCGAGCCTTTTCTCCTTGTGGGAAAAGTTGTCGGTTGTGGTGGTGGAGGAGCCAACGAGGCCTGCAGTTGAAGCTGCATGTGTGAGGACTGACTGGCGAAGAGTGACTCTCACAGCGTTAGCTAAACACTCAGAAACATGTCGGCCCAGGCACAGATGCGAGCGATGCTGGACCAGCTGATGGGGACTGGGAGAGACGGTGAGCACGGCGGGCCGATCGGTGTCTGATCAAATTGAGACATGAGTTTGTGTTGTTGCTAGCATTAGCCGGAAAGCTAACCAGTCTGCCGGATAGAGACAGTGAGGCATGCTTTGCAAACCAAGCTAGCTAACATGAGGATAGCCAGCCGGCTAGCTACCTGTTGTTTTTGAGTTTGTGTTTACATAGCAAGTTAAGTTGTTGCGAACATTGTTGCGTATATTTACAAATACTCATAACATTTTAGCATCCTGTTTAGTCGTGGCCGGTATGCTCTTCTCCTCGTGGCTCCGTTTCTTGCCACCAGATGTTGTCATGTTATCAGACTCATCCGCGCAGCTAACTTTACAGATGTATGACTCATCGACTCAATTTCATGATTCATCGAAATTCCGTACCACAACGATTTCATCTGTATCGTACATGTTTCAGTCGGGGGGGCTGTCTGACGAACGTGTTAAACCACAAGCTAATGTGTCTGTCTGTTGTTTTGGTTTTCTTGTTTTAAGGAGATACCATGAGGCAGAGAATCAAATTCACAGATGAACGAGTCTGCAAAAGTCACCTTTTGGATTCATGTCCACACGACATTCTGTCTGGCACTGTGAGTATACACACACCCACACATAGAGACGATTATCATGTACCATGTAGACTACGGCCAGAAAGTGTCAGAATAGTTGTCAGTGGTTTGGGGTCTGCAAAGTGAGCTTACAATGATACACTGACTATAAGCTGAAAGTGCTGACTTTGAGCTTTTAAGGTGAGCACATTTACGTTGTGTGAATAGCATAGGACTCATCTTTTGTTAAACATTGTCTTCTATGAAAGGACCAATGCTTCAGGTCAGTGGTTGAAAACATGTATACAAGATGTTTCACAGCCTTAGGACAAAAAAAAAAAAAAACCTAGAAAGCTAGAGGGGAAAAACAGCTGCAGTACAATGCCTGACAGAGCAAGGAACAGTACTGTCAGCTAAGATGATAATAATGATAATGTGGCCAAAGACTTCTATCATGCTCTATGTCATTTCATGTCATGGTTTAAAACAAAAGACTTGAAACAATAAAACTAACTTTCTTCCAAAATGCAAGCTTTAAGGTTCAGCATAAGAACAACAGAGATGCGACAGAGTTGCATTATGGCCGCCATCTGTCACTCTCTGGTTGAGAAGGTGGTAAGCAGTCCTGCTGCCCAAATAACACGACCTTGCCGGGAAGCTGCTGGATTGCTATATCGCCCTGCCCATCCTGAATATATAGCAGAGACGCTAAAGCTGTTTCCTTGTATTAACTCTGGACATTGTCCAGAGTTGCTCTTTCAGATGCATTCACACTTATGGGAAATACTCCGTTTAGTTTAGGTGGGGGGTGGCATCTGGGTAGACTGTGCAGGAAGAGGACTCGTCTGTAATAATGGTGGTTTTTGCCTGGATACCAATACTCCATGTATTTGTATGTATCCACAATGTCAATGAATGAGTGGAAAGCGATATACAGGCCAGCAGAAAAGAGTATAAAGCAGCGACACCACGTGCAATGTCATCAACACACACACACATTTTGTAGCAGGGTAGCAGTGCATACACAGTGAATGACAGTGTGTAAATACGGCTCTGGCAGTGAAAACAGTCTTGCCAAATTGGTGGACACATTTCTACCGTTGCACAGTATATACCATCGTACTGCCCAATATTACTGTGAGCTGATGTTTGGGTCATGGACCGAAGCCAGATTTTGGCTGTAAACGATTGAATGTAGCTTTTAATGTGTCCAATTACTTTCTGGTAATGTTGGGAGACTGTATATTAAAAGGGCTGCAGCTCCAGCACGATGCATCTGATGTGGAGTTAAAACTGAGAGTCAGCACTTTAACCTCAAAATCACTGCTTGCTTTCTCAATACTTTGACTGCACTGAACATAACCAGATAATATGGATGCAATGAAGCAATAGTCAATGCTCTAAAACATGATGACATATTAACATTAGGGAATTATTGGTTTGAGAAATCTCAAGGTGAGTGGAATGATGAAGCATATCAACGCAGTTCATTGATGTCTTTCTGATTTCTGTAGAGAATGGACCTGGGAGAGTGTATGAAAGTTCATGACTTGGCCCTCAGAGCAGACTACGAGATTGCCTCTAAGGAGCAGGAGTACTTCTTCGAACTTGATGTGAGTCTCTCTCACACACACACACACACACACACACACACACACACACACACACACAAACAAACCATTTTCTGACATTTTCAGCAGTGAAACACTTGCAAGTGCAGATTCCTGTTCAGCTTCTTTGTAACATAAAGAATGTAATTCTGCTTTTCACCTCACAGTCATCACAGTGCAGGGTTGTAACGTCTTTCCTCGTTGTGTTACATACCACTGTGCAGTGTTTTAGAAATCACATATCACTCGAGCTGGATTTCATGGATCATATTTCAGTTTCTCAGCCATAATTGTAACAACACCAACACAGCACCTTGTTTTTCTTCCTCACAGTTCTATTTTTGGTATCAGTGCCTGCAAAGCCTAATAGTACATATCCTGACTACCTTCCTAACCTCATCTTGGAGATGTTCAAACAATGCCAGTTAGTAATCAATCATGCACACTTTAGTTATACCACGCAACAAGGCTGCTTTACTGTCACACCAGGGATAGCAGGTTGGATGACAGTAAATTAATTCAGACTGTGTAAAGTGTAAATGAGATGACAACCATCCTGCTTTCTTCTGGATGGTTGTCATCTCCTATATGGTTCACCTGATGATGTGATGCTTGCAGAAGATGAGCTGAAAATTGAAACTGATGGCCTAGACTTGACTAGGGTAGGGGTCCAGCTTATAAGCGAGACACACTCTGGCTTTCCACTTGTGCTGCTCTCATATCCAAAAATATCAGAATTTGGTCAAAGTGGTGCTGTTGAATTGTGACTGACTGCATAAGAGTGATTGAGAGCAGGGTGAAAGAATGAGCAGTCAGGTTTCTAAGGATGATTGGTGTGAGTATCGCAGGTAAACCTTGTTGGTATATGCTAAATAGCAAGCACATAGTAAACATATATACTTAGTACAAGTAATAAATTACACATTAAGAATTCTCCAAAGTACCTATGGAATTTCTAAAGAGGTTGTTTTCTGACAAAGTTTTAAAAAGGAAATGAGTCTCTTTTAGTATATCTTAGCAAGTGTTTGAAATGATTACCATTATTTTCTATAAGTCTATACTTCACACACTCAAAAGGTCATTTATCTCATGTGTTTTCTCACAGGCTGCTGAACACCTTCAGTCTTTCATTGCTGACTGCGACCGCAGGACTGAGCTGGCCAAGAAGAGACTAGCTGAGACGCAGGATGAGATCAGCGCTGAAGTGGCTGCAAAGGTGACAAACTCACTGCTAGATTCTTGACAGGTTTTAGGGAATGCTTTATTCTTCAAGGGAATAACTCACCATCTGTTTGTCAAGAATCTGTGAAAAGTAAGCTTGGGGCTGATTTTTTACATCTCCTTTTCCTCTGCCATGAAAAGGCAGAACGTGTCCACGAGCTGAACGAAGAGATCGGGAAGATGCTGGCACGGGCCGAGCAGCTCGGGAGCGAGGGGAATGTAGATGAAGCCCAGCAGTTGCTGGAAATGGTGGAGAAGACCCGCGCTCTGAAGAAAGAAGCAGAGGTCAGAACTTAAATAACTGCTTTGTTGTGACTCATGTATAGTTTACTGATAACATCAACAGCGATGCCATCAGTGACTCATCATTCTGTGACTTAATTGTAACCAAAGGCAGTTGAACTCAGTCTCCTCCGCCTCATAACATTTCTTTCAGGATGTGTACAGAAACTCGATGCCAGCCTCCAGCTTTCAACAACAAAAGCTACGGGTGTGCGAGGTGTGCTCTGCCTACTTGGGTCTTCATGACAACGATCGCCGTCTAGCTGACCACTTTGGGGGCAAACTGCACCTCGGCTTCATTGAAATCCGCGAGAAGCTTGAAAAGCTCAGAGTAAGGGGACCGGCATGTACAGAACCATGATTCTCATGGAGTTTCAGCTATGTTTCTATTATTTGGTATTGCTCAGAACGTAGAATATAATCAGCTGCTAGTATTTCTCACTTTCCTGCTGTTATTGTTTCATGCAGAAAGCAGTCATAGAGAAACAAGAACGAATGCGAATGAGAAGACGAGAGGAACGTGAAAAAGAAGATGAAAGGGAGCGACAGTGGGAGATTGAGCGGGAGCGAGAACGAGAGCGGGAGCGAGAACGAGAACGCGAAAGAGAGCGAGAATGGGAGAGAGAACGAGACAGGGAGAGGGAGCGAAGGAGGTAAGAAACAGCCTCACTTCCACTGTCACAGGTGTACAGATAACAGCTCATTGTCATCTGGAAACAGAAACCGATGTGTGTTTCTGCCTTAGGTCAAGATCTAGAAGCGCAGACCGATACAGGTATGTTTACTTTGATTTTTGAGTTTTGTCTTTTTCAGAGGCGTGACTGACCGATGATTTCAAGCCTAAATATCTTTTTCTCAATAAAATTATCTTCGCAGGGATGGAGGCAGCTCGTCTTCCCATCGTTCAAGACGCCACCGCTCCTCCCGTTCCAGAGAAGAAGGTGGAGATCGGGATCGTGAGAGAGAGCGGAAACATCGACACAAGGACAGGCATCGCTCACGCTCCCACTCTCACAGGCGCAAAAGGAAGAGGTGTGGCTTTTATCCACCACTGAGACTCACATGAAGCATCACAAGGACAGGAGTGGTGGTCTGAGAGCGTAACTAACTTAACCCAGACACTAAACTGCATATACAATACACGTGATGTAACTGGTGTTCACATATCAGCTGTCACATTGAGAACACATGAACCAGATGAATGCAGGCAAAGTCAATAGAAAGTGACAAAGTTAGTTAATCAGTTAATATTTGATATGTGAATAGAAATTTGTTGACTTAGTGAGAAGTTCTCCTGACATGCAGTACAAAATAGAATCGGCTTCAGGCAAGACTTCATGCAGGTTCTTAGACTTTAATTTAGCGTTGAAACAATGAATCAATCAGTCGATCAACAGAACAGCAGTCAACAGCTGTAGATAACCGCTGAGTCCTCAAGGTCATCAACTGTCTGATTTCTTCTGCATTAAAAAAAATACTCTTCTGGGGCGCTCCTGTAGCTCAGTTGGTAGGGTGTGCACCCCATGTACTGAGGCTGTCAGTCCTCTGCAGGGGCCACAGGTTTGACTCTTGAAGTTTACTTTTCATGATGTTTTAAAGGTCCAGTGTGCAAGTGTGTAGGATTTAGGAGGATCATTGGCAGAATATAATGTTCATAGCTGTGTTTTCATTAGTGCTGACTCACCTGAAGATAAGAATTGTGTTTTTGTTACCTTAGAATAAGTCAGTTTTATCTATAAAGAGAGTGAGTCCTCTTCCACTGAGTCCACCATGTTCCTGAGGCAGGGCTGTTCATTTGGTTGCAATCTGCTTTCATGATGGTTCTTAAAATAAAATCTGTTGCTTTTGGTTTTTCCTCAGGTCCCCGAGAGACAGATCATCCCACACCCGTGAAAGAGAGCGCTCACCCTCCCAGGATAAATGTGGAGAGGGATGGCGTGACGACAGGGCAGAGTACAGAGACTGGGAGGACAGGGAGAACAGGGAGAATTCCCCCTCGGCGGACACAGCCAGAGGCAGGGAACGAGAGAGATCCCTGTCATACGAGCGCGACCGACGCTCCAGCTCCGAGGAGCGAGAGTCTGGCGAGATATGAACAGGAGGGGACACCTCCGAAGTCTTTGATTTGGATATATTGTTTAGTAAAAGGAGCATGGAGAGATGAGTGTGTTGGTGAGAGAGCGTGTGTGTGTCGGCTTTGTATGTGCGTTCATGTTAAAAGTGGGACATGTACATTCGCATGTACATTAGCAGGGGTGCATGGTGGAAATTTAACCTGGGGATGAGGGAACAACTTCAGTGGTGGCGGTCAAGGAAACTTGCAAAATCAACTTTTTTAAGACTCTGAATTGTTGGACTAGTGTGACCTGGAAGCAGTTTAGTCATTTTTATGCCATCTTGTTGATCTTATGTACAGTTATTTTGACAGCGATGGAGGGATTCGTGAGTGGAGAGACAGCAGCCTTGCTTTAAGTCTGTTTATTTCACTCACACGAAGTGCTGTTTTTTTTTTATCATTAGTTGGACCTTAAGTGTTCATCCGTTTTGTCGATGTGGATTCATTTACACGGGTTGGACTCATTCATGTTGCATAACTGTTGCAGTAATGTTTGAAATGACTGAAGGCACTTCTGATGTTTGTGTTTTATCCACTGCCTTCAAGCCATAACAATCTCATTTGGAAAATCTGATACACATCCCCAAGCCTACCCTAAAATCAGGATGCAGTGATGAGCTTCTACTTTGAAAATAAACTCACTCACCTCCCTGAAAGAAGTCATCCAAATGACATGACACGCTCAGTTGTCTGACGTGAGTACGTATAGATGACGTGTCTCTTTACATACTGACACTCTGAAGGCACAGGGACTTGTGTCCTATTTGCTGTGATACAACCTGGATGTACGGGGGGAACCTACTTTGCTGTGCCATCATTAAGTGAATAAAATTTTCTGCTTCCATTCAAAGATGATGTGTTTACACAGATTTCTCTTTAACTTCAGCATGTTGATGCATACAGTTTGCAGGCAGTAAAGTAAAATTAGGCATCTTATATTTGTCACACAACAAGAGCTTTTCTGTAGCCAGAGGATCTGCGTTTTCCCTCTCCTTTTAGCTTTATTGACACTACACACACACACACACACACACACACACACACACACACACACACACACACACACACTTTTGAACCCCAGCATTTACTGGCCATTTAGCTTATGTAAATTGTCTCAGTTTCCTACAGTGAAATCACAGGTGTGTCATGGCTCAGATGTGTGCCTACCTGCCCTGCCGATGAGTCACTGACCCACAGTCAGACCTGCTTACATGCTGCTGTGATTCATTTTTAGCTCATAATTATTTGTGGAGCGCTGAAATGCCGGTACGACATTTTGCTCTGAAGATTCAAACGGCGCCTGTCACGTCATGAGGAGTGCGCAAAACACCTAGCGGCCAGTAGGGGGCAGAAAGTAACTGCGTATGTACGGACAACGTCATGACGTCCCCTGCCTGTGAAGGGAAGACATCATGACGTCAGACGCATGTTCGGAAAAGAAGCGCGAATAAACATGAAAGATTCCGCACTGGATAGAATCACTGAATTGTCCAAACTGACGCTGTCTTAACGTCTCTGTCAGGATGTCGTCATTGAAACCGTTCAGTAAGCTGCCTGGTTTGAACACAGCGAACATCTTGGTGAGTTTGTGTTTTCTTAGCTTTCGCCATTGACAGCTGCAGTGTGTTTGGGGTTTGTGGATGATGAGGTGTTGTAGCTGCTCTCGGGATGAGCTGAGAGTGAAGTAAATACTTCACTTTCTACCGGAAACAAAGGCCTATTTCCTTTTAAACAAACCGCTTTTACAATATTTGAAGGTCATTGTAAGATCAATGTCCTTCCTGACATAACGATATATTCAGGTTTAAAGCACTTCACGTAAGTCTCACATGAAGCTCGCCCTGATGCAGCAGCTCAAAGTTTCAAAACAAAAGCATAACGCTTACAAGCATTAATGTAAGTACAGGTACAACATTTTAATATTGTACCTGATCCAAGTGACATGATATCTTTTCTGTTAACACCAGTGCATTATATTTAAAGAAGGTGTATGTTGTCGTCACATAGTCAAAAATAATTTCTCTCTGAAATGCAGTAGAGTAGAAACAAGTTACACACAATGTAAACACTGAAGTAAAGGACCAGCACCAGCTCAGTACTCGAGTACATGTAGGACACTTGTATCAGTGCAGTCCATCTGAGTTTAGAGTATTCTTTTGTACTTCTCTTTCATGGCGCTGTGTTACCTTACAATGATTTTGTGCTGACTTGGAGTGTTTTTCCTCCAGCTGGTGGAGAGCGAGGAGCAGTTTCAGCAGAGTTTAGCAGCTGCTCTGGTGGAGGAGACCGCCGTCACGGTGAACGTGTGAGTACTGCTGTCCGAACTGCTGAAGGCAGCTGCCGGTTTTAGGAAATGGTCATTAAGTACACAACTGGAAACATCTGCTATTCTGTTATTGAAACTAAGACTTGTTTCGTATTATTTATCTTGTGTGTCTCTCTAAGCAATAAAAGAAAAATACAGTATTAAAAACTCTGTATAATCAACAAGAGGAGGTGCTGCATACTTTGGGAAAATTTGAGGCTTCAGCTCAGCTGTTGCTGCATTTGTACTTCATTGTATAATCAGAGTTAGTGTAATTACCAGTTTCCAACTGGTAAATTATGTCCACATTGAGTCATAATTGCAACTGGAAAGCTTTTTCTCAAGGCTCCAATATCCAACTTGGTACTTAATAATACATAACGTAGTGTTATATGCACAGTATTTTTAAATCTCATACAACCATCTTGAGCTGTCGGATGACATGAACACACACGAGTCATAAACAAGTGTTTCATCTGTTCCATTCATCCATCCCACGTGACGTGTCGTCAACACAGAATTACCCCCTCTGTTTACTAACTGGTGATCATACTCAGCCTGACAGCGGTCTTGTTTCTTGCACCAATCAGGAGGCTCGCTAAGAGTCTGCCTCTGCCTATGGAGAATGAAGAGAGTCGGCCGCGGATAGACCTGGTGGTGTTTATCATCAACCTGACCTCAGAGCTCAGGTAACCTTCAAATCTCACCTGTTTGTCTTTCCAAACCTCTTGAACTCAGGTAAAATATCTTCTGTGCGTTCTAGTTTTGTTCGTCTGAATGAAACTCAATGAATCCTGCTTAGATGTCAAGAGTTCACAGCTGTATTTTGTGCATCAAGAAGTATTTATTTCTCTGCCTTAAATCACATATATTAGTGTAAAATCTCACCTGTTGTTTGATAATTATAGACATTCGAACTCAGTAGCATTGCATCCACTGTACTTCTTAGTTACAAAATGTGCTTCCTTCTTTTCATCTTGCTGCCAAACCCTTTAAAACCCAGACACAGACTCAGTACTAGTACTACCATACACTACTATTAAAGTACAAGGGCTGATTGTCATCATGTAGAAAAGAATGACTGATTTCTCTCACTTGATTTGGTCTTTATATTGCGTGTTTTATCAGTAAAAATTACTGTGATCTCCAAGTATTCATGAACTGTCAAAACATATTATGTTATACTAATTCATTCTGTGACATGTATTATTTTGTTTTGTCATAGTTTCCAGTCAGCAGAAGCTTCCCTGAAATATCTGGACCCTGGATATTTCCTTGGAAAAGTCTGCTTCATGGTCACTAATGGTAACGGCAATGGGTTAAATTATTTAAGTATTTTTTTGCTGCCCTCAGCTCTTTAAATCACATAAAGGAAGACAAAATGGGAGCAAAGAGGATGAAATTAGTCTGCGTTGTGTTGAAAAATGACCTGCTTTTAGCTGCCCTCTTGTGCATCTGTCTCTTGTAGCTCGTAACGCTTCGGTCCCCACAGTGCGTCTGGACGCTGTCAGGAAGCTGGCTGCATCCCTCCACTGCCCTTTGCTGTTTGCAGAGGATCAGGTTTGTGCCAATTTCCCACAAACTTTAAGGATGGTGTAAGACGTAATTTCAGAGACAAACTCGTGTGGCACTGTAAGGAAGTGTGAGGGCAGCAGGAGATCTACAGGCCTTAAAAATCTTTAAAGTCACTGAATCAGTCTCCAAAAACAGGCTTCAGGATGTATTAAGACGTCTGAATTAATTACTATTTTTTTAATCATTTTTATTTTTATCATTGAGTAATCTGCAGATTATTTTCTCAAATAATCATTTTGTCTGTCAAAATTATTTAAAAAAAAAATACTGTTATAATTTCCCAAAGCCAAAGCCCAAAGATATTCAATTTACTATCACGTATAAGATGGAAAAGCATGAAGTCTTTGCATTAGAGAAGCTGGAATCAGCACATTTTGCCTTTTCTCATGTCTCATCCAGCTCTTCATCCACCCTGTAGTGACGTAGCTGAGCTGTGGCTCAGTGTTTCTTGGGGTCCCTGTGCGGTTTCTGTAAAAACACCTGCATGTAATGTTTTTCCCTGCAGACACCGGATGGTTTGACCAACGCTACAGAACGGCTGCTGACAATCCTGAAGGTGGCCGCCGGCCTTGTTCCCATGGCGACTGCTCTCTACCTGTCCAACCTGACTCGCTGTACTGTGCCCACAGACATTGACCTGCAGAACTTCGATTAACTCCTCTGGCTGTTTTCTCGAAGGAGATGTCTCTCTCTGACTTTCATGTATATATTTATTTGTAGGAGACCAATGCAGCTGGACTCCAGCTACATGAGCATGTGACTTATCATTTTACATTTAATGTTTTCGCTTTGGCTTTTTCCTTTCTGTCTGTCTCCCTGCAATCAAAGGATACCCGCCGAGTCCTTAAAGTATTAAAGACGTACCGCACGCTTCATGATGTTTTTGAGGTGTAAACTAAATTATATGAGTGTACTGTGATGAAACACATCGATGCTGATTTCTCATCAAACTTATAAACACCGACTTTTCATGGGTCGAAAATGGCTCAACATGCCTGTGTGCTGTTATAAATCATCCTGAACCTTGCAAGGCCAATGCTGACATAAGGAGAACAGTTTGGGACTTACATCATTACATTTATAAGTTATATATTATTATTAAAAATAATAATAAAATTGGGATCATTCACAGGAGTTAACATGTCCTCTGCTTAGTATTTTTCAGTTTTGGCACAATGACTGACCACAGAGTGCATTCTTTCCCTTGATGATGATCTCATATAAACAACAGGGCACAGCACAGCAAAACATGTATTCAAAAGGAGACTGTGATAGGTTGAACAGTCTGTTGTGTTTTGCACGTGTGTTGCCTTTTAATGTGGTAGGATGGATATACACTTTGCTGCTGATTGGGTAACACCTCTGACACGCCCACCAAACGAGAGATTGATCAAAGCCTTCTGTGAGGAAACATGTCCTCTTCTTCATGGTTCTTAGAAACCACAGCAAAATGGTGCGCTCTGATTGAATGGGTCCCAGGACTGTGGCTTCTTGTTGACGCTCCCCCACAGACACACACACACACACACACACACACACACACACACACCAGAGAGCCTCTCTGAGCACCTAGCTTTGAATTTAATATTCTCAAAATAGGGGCCTTAAAAGCACTGAATTTTGTTTACAAAAGCGTTAAATCTTTTCTTTTGTTGGATTAAATTAAAACCATGACTTCATAAATAATTGTCAAATGTGTAGATGGACACTACACGTACAGTTTACATAAGTGCATTTTACGCTGTTGACTCGAGTGTGTGTGAGCTCTGGCACAAATCAGTCAATCTTAAGGGGAAAAAAAACCTGCATCTTTCTACAAACATGGTAACGTTGGCTCCTCGCTTCAGAAACAGTCTCGTTTTGACTCTGAGTGGCATCCTTGAGCGCAGACGATGACTGCGAGGCCCAGTGCTCTCTGTGCTGAAAATCTTTTCAAGCTGGGGACGCTGGGACTTAATGGCTTTGGACTCACATTTGAAGAGTGTAAAACACGTTGTGTGTGCAGCAGCCTGCCAGCAGCAGGCAGCTGATGCACAGTTCTGTGCACAGCAAAGCTCTTCACACAGCAGCAGCAGGTAAAACTGGCGCAGCAGAAACCGCTAATAAACGTAGAGAAATGGCTTCACCTGTAGGGCAGCCTGTGAATCAGCCAGCAAGCTGTGGCTCTACACCAACTCTTCAGGCAGAGATGCTTTGGATCTGGAAGTCACTCACACACTTCAAATGACAAAATTAGTGCAATATTTAAAATACATTTTCAAGATTGAGACCACGGCTACTTTCACTTGTGACAGCGTGTATCAGCAGATCTGGCCCCATTCATCCTTAACTGACTGACCGAGTCAGTGAGGTTTGATGAAAGCCTCAACAAGACAACAAAGACCAAACAGCCAGACCGTCAGCTGCGCGACTGGGCTGATGACCGCGTCCAGTCGAGATGCGTTCGGTCGCAGTGGTCACACAGCAGGTGAACTGGCTCAAACTTTCAAAGTGTCATTCAGAAGAACTTCGATCTGCTAAATTGCAGTCTGTCATCGCAGTGTGGGCTGAAACGAGAAAGAAGTATACTTCAATTTCATTTTATTAAGTATACTTAAGTAAAGCTTAAGTATATTTTTTACAAGTATATTTTATGCAGCAAGTATACTAATATCAATGTACTAGTAGTATACTTCTAAGTGTACTTTTTCAATACTTCTTGGGACTAAATTGGAACAAGTTTAGTTTATTAAAAGTATACTTTAAGTTTAAGAGAAGTAAACCTTGAGTACACAATTAGTTTACATTTAAGTTTTATTTGGTACTGCAAGTATACTACAAGTAAACTTACAGGTATATTCTTAGTTTACTAGTTATATACTTCTAGCACACCTTTTTAGTTTATAAAAGTATGCTATAGGTATACTGCTAGATTATTACTTATCTACTTCCAGCCCACTTTTTTTCTTTTTTTTTGGGGGGGGGGGGGGGTTTGCCTTTATTGTGACAGTGACGGCTGAAGACATGACAGGAAAGAGGGCAGTGAGAGGGGACGACACGCAGCAAATGAGCTGCAGGTGGGAGTCGAACCTGCATCCACCACAAAAATATTTTAATAGGCTACTATCAAAAGAATAGGCACAACTGCAGTCCAAATATACTTGAACATTATTATACTTTTCCTAAGTATATCTGGATCAACTACAAGTAGAAACCACTTAGACTTTTCTGTATACTTTTTAGTATAAGCCAAGTATGCAGTATACTCTCTTATTTTTAGTTTAAAAGAAGTATACTAATAGTATACTTAAATAAACTTCTTTTTTGTAAGGGCAGGGATGTGGTTTGAACTGTTGTCAGAGCTTCGTGCAGCCTTGTTAGCTATTAACAAACACGAAAAGTTGGCTGAGCTCAAGAACCTGGATGAGCAGTTTGCGGCCAGGGGAGCAGAGCAATGAGGACTGTCGGCTCATGTGTCTAATGACACTTCCTGACACGCTGCACTTCCTGACCCTGCCTGCTATGCCTGTTTTTGTTTTTAACCAATAAGTAAGTTGTGAGTCCATGGAGAGGGATGGGGACTAATAAATAAGCATCTTTTTGATTTTATGTTAACAGAGCACATGCACACACCTCACAAAGCTAGTCAGTATTAAATATGAATTATTTAAGTATTCTAAAATGTTTAATTAAATTTTAATCTATACTGATTTTCTTACATCCCCTTCGTACTTTGGCCAGTGTGGTGTCGGAGTTGACATGAAATCTTATTCCAAGTGGTAAAAAGGTCTTTAAAAAAGTCTTAAATATAACTTGGGGATCCCTGAGTAATGCTGTGTTTTCCCCTAAAGTGCAGATCTCTTTATACTATAATACATCTTGCTATGCTTGCTCATTGAAGACCACACAGACACCAGTTTCATGCACATTTCTGCAGACCTTTTATCACAGATGACAGTTTGATACAGTGGGGAAACAGGTGGAAATATTACTGTTAAAATTGCTGCCTCAGTTTCAGGGTGCTGGTATGGTGCACGCTGGCTGACCGTCATGCCTTACTGGAACACTGAAATAGAACAGAGCCATCGTTAATATCATTAGTAACACCTGTGGTTTTCCTACCATGACAAGTCCAATCTGTCTGCAGCAAATGATGGCATTAACTCTGTTCACTCATCTAATGGACTGGCTTCTAGCTATATTAAATGCCTATTTGTGTGTGTCGTTTAGAGACGGTACACTCATGGTACTCCCCCGCATGTGATTTTAATTATTTTGGCTGCTCTTCTCTGGATTGCGTGGGCACGTACAGTCTGTGCCTGTTTGACATCGCACTCGCTCTCCTATGGAGTCCGGTGAGATGATGTCATTTCCAGCACAGCTCTGCTCACCTTCAACCGAAACAGAGGTCTAATCAGCCAGATTGAGGATACCTGTGTGGGCGTGCAGGGCCGTGTTATTTATGCTTTGCTGTGATATCAACACTCATCAGTCTCTGCTGGCCAGTAACATGATGATGCACAGCTCCATTCAAAGCCACAGAGTGTTTCTGTCTTCATAGAGTTTATATTTATAAAACAGTGCAGAAGGCTTTTTGTGTACTGCATCATGTGTTTGTGTGACGCTTTTAGCAGGAAAAACTTAGACCCTGTGTACACCTGGCATTAATGTGTGGTGTGAACAAATGTAAGACACACTGAGAACGCATACTCCCACATCCTTTCAGCAGTGTGTATGTCCACATCGAATGACTGCCTGCTTCACTGACGTCTTGAATGTGAGGGTTAAGTACGGAGGTTACGCACTCATTCACATGCCAACGGCATCACATTAAAGAGAGAAACGGCAGGAAGAAGCCACCTAACACACTGTCTGATTTCCATTTGGGCTGAAGAGTCAGTGCAGTGTCTTTGCAAACAGAAGTGATGAATGTTTATTTGCACACAGAGCGGGAAGGTGTGATCCAATCACAAGTGGTCACTTGATTACGCTGAAACTTTGAATTCATGCATGCTTCATTGCTTAACATCTTTTTAAGGTACTGACGCTGTCTCATACATTTAAAATATTGTGCTTTGTACTGCCATTTTAAAATATCTTCCTAAAATAATGGCAATGATGATGATGATGATTATGATGATGATGATGATGATAATTCTATGACAGCACAAACAAAGTGCTTTGACTGTGTCTCATTAAAAATAACAGAATGGGCAAAGTGAGTCCTCTGTCTTGCTGAACACAGTCAGTGTTTGACCTCCGTTCAGGCAACAGTTGGTCAGCCTTCAGTGGGGGAGGCGCAGGGCAGACAGAGGTGAGGGACCAGAGGCATTGTGCCTGGTGTCACGTCTGCACGCGTGCACTGACACACTCACATCCAAACACTATTAATAGTTCATCATGGCAATTAGCCATCATACGAGTTAACCAAACACAGTTATGGCATCAAGTCAAGAAACTGGAAGGACAACAGGGGGTCAGTGGGACTGTGGAATGTCAGAGATAACACTGATAGCTTGTCCTCTCTTTGCTCCTTTAGTCATCATAAACAGACACACTTGAGCGGTCAACCAGCAGAAATGATTGCTTCTTTCCACTTACTGAGACAAATCCTGTGGTCATGGGAAACCTGACCAAGAGGTTTGACTTTGAGTGACCTCTGGACACATTTTGTGTTTTACTCCACCACCTTTACAATCTCTTAAGGTCCGTGGCGATCTGCAGAGAAGGTCAGAGCTCAGTGATATCTGCAACATCATCGTCAACCCTAGTCTGCCAAATCAGAAGAACTAGTATCACAACTGTGGGGCTCACTTCGAGTAGTGAGACTATTAATTAACTGATCAGTTGGTTGCTTTGCTATTTAGCACTAAATACAACAGAATTGAATTAGTTCTGCAGGTATTTGTTCATAAATTAAAGTAAAGGTCTAAAGGAGAGTCTTGTGGAAAGTGCAGCGATGGTGCTTTACAGGAAGTTGAAAGACTGATGAAGTCCCTGAAATGGCTCCTGCAAAAGACCGTGCACTTGTCCACACTGGATCAGGTGACTGGGAACTAAAAGAGAGGCTGAAAGATAATACGCACAACGTGACGGTCTTTGGTGACATTCTGCTGTGGGTGAAGTGTTCAAGTGGGGGTTTTTTGATATGCGTCTGTATCTGTGTGCTTTTGTCTCTGGGAGAGTGTGCGTGCATGCGTGTGTCCATGCACTTGATGTGAAGAGGTCTACCCTTGACCTGATTCCTATCTGACTTTAATAATGTGCTAGACTAGATTTTATATGACATGTCTTACCGAAGGCTTACGTTCTCTCATACTTTCTTATTAATTATGAGCATTTAGTTCTGCAGAACTGATTCTAACTCTATTTCCATTAGCATAGAGGACACAGGATGTGACTTTTTTTAATATTCAGAAGAGGAATTTTATTGGTAATATGTGACAGCGGTCTACAGTATGTTGTTAGACAAGAATCATGAACACGATGAATCTCATTTAACCGAAATAAAGAACGTATTTATTAGTGAGCAGTTACAGGAGGGGACACGATCACAGAATAAAACTACACCATCTAACACAATCTAGTACATTAATGCTACAATAATAGATTACATTTTTATTTCATTATGCATCTGTTTATCTGTTATGGTGATGCTGCAAAGGATTTCCTCTAATGGTAAATTAGTTATTATTCGTATACTGAGAATTAAACTGTTTAATTTTCAAAAAAGGACATGCATGTGGGACATTTTCTCGTCTGACCCCAGCATGACTCATGCGACTTTGTTCTTCAGCCAGTGAAGCCCAGCTCTTTGTAGTTGGCATCCATGTCGGCGATGACAGTGGCCATCACGTTCCTCAGGGCTTGCTGCCCGGCGGCATCGAGTCCTGCCTTCTCCTCCATGACTTTAACAATGACCTCACTAATCAGCTGAAGGGAAAATACAGAGAAAATCTGCTTTAAAATCAGGTTGGAGGATGGAAAACGTGGGATGCGATAGATGCAATATTCCCTCATGTGCACTGGACATCAGCCTCACCTTAAAGTTATTGATAGGGATCTTGTGCTTGGTGGCGTGGCTGTTGGCCATAGGCTTGAGGATGGCAGCGTGGTCGCCTTTGGCCCTCAGCAGCTCACCCAGTTTCTTCAGCACAGTGGCACCGTGGGCAGAAACAGCTGCGTTACCAGCCAGCTCACCCTTGGCGATGCCGGTAAACTTGGGGAACAGCTTCTGGGTGTCTGGGTGCTCTGTGAATAAACTGAGAAGAAAAGGAAATGTGAGAATTCACCAGAGATAACAGGGTCAGAGCTATTATTGAGGAAACTGAGATCATGTCCTGCGTATTTTTTTTTTTTTTTTTTTTTTTTTTACATTTCCCTGCTGTCACGTTGAGAAATAAAACTTAAAGACAATATAATTAAACAGTTAAGTAAATAAACAGAAACATTCTAAATTGTGACTTATAGCCCTGCAAACCACATGACATACAGGTAGGACTTGTAAGAGCCACTGACCGGGTCAGAACCAGGCCCCCATTGGCAGTGTAGTCTGCCTCCATCGGACCCCAGAACTTCAGAACAGTGTCAAAGTCGGCCATGATCTGGGAAGAAGAGACAGATCACAAAAACACTGATCTAACGAATAAAAAGCTTCTTTCGTAGAAAATCAAAGGCAGAATCTGAGAACAGCGAAGTTCCCTGATCACATCACGTTGCACAGTTTTATCTTATTGTTCTTATTCTATAGCCTTTACCAGAGAGACGCAGATTACCTCAGCCGCCCTGAGTCTGAGTCTGTAATGTAACCTCACTGTAGTTCTACATAATTTATGTGAAAGTGAAATGACAAGCACCTTTGGTTTTGATGCTTTGAGAGCTGTCACATGCTCTTGAAGAGCATATAAACAAACAATATTTTTCCCTTCAATAACATATTTTTTTTCTCTCAAGGTCAGTTATCTTTAATCCAATTTCAAGTATTTATCTTTCGGCAGCTTTAATTCGATGACCTTGGACCTTGAAAACTGTTTTATTTCTTCTAATTTCATGAGTAAAAACCTTCTCGGTCAGGACATTTGTCTGCATCCTGAATACGAAGTAGAGTCAAGTTTGTTTTACCTGAATTCTGAATTCCTGAGTAGCAGTTTATTACTAAATTTTACTGTAATCAAACCATTATTATGTGCTTTTAAGTTGTATTCAGTTTTTTGTCACGTTCATTCTTAACACACTTCAACAATAAATGGAATTATTCTAAGATTTGAGTATGAAACAGGTAAAAAATGACTGTACCTACCTGCAAAGCAATCAAATATCCTGTGTGACTATACCAAATTCTTCTTGACCTGACCCCCCTCCACCACCAAAACTGACCTTTTATACTCCCTCCCTCTGTCCCGTCACTGAATTATTCCAGCCCGCCCATTTGTCTACCTCTCTCCCTGCACGTCTCTTCAAATCTCTTCACAACACCTCCGAACTTAGTCTGGAAGCTTTTGGATTGTCTCCAATATGATTGTGACTCAGGGAGGCTCCTCGTTTTCCATATCATCTCACTGAGCCTTTGTATGTCCTTCCTCATCTCATTTGAGTAAAAGACATCAAATTGACCCAAAAAGATATTCAAATATTTTGTGTGTGTGTGTGTGTGTGTGTGTGTGTGTGTGTTTAGGTTCCCACAGTCAGTGTTTGGGTTTGTGTTTAGGAAAAGCAACATTTAAGGGAAACTGAAAACTTTTAAAAATATCCAGATTTCTGGAGAAGATGTTGAGTGCAGCAGTGAGTCTTCACTCAGGGCTCCACGGTGATTTCAGAGCAGCTGCTGTGTGACTCAGCTTTGACTGTACTGGCTGTTGTTGAATCTATTTGAATTTGCCAGGTGTCAACTTTCTGGTCAGTTTGGAGGCTGTTGAATTGTATTGTGTTAAAGACATTCAGTCACAATGTCTGCCTTATTCTTGCCCATTCTGCCCCTCTGTCCCTCCTTTCAGCCACAGTGAATAGAGGGAAAGGGGTTACTGCAGGGCAGGAGAGGGCGGCTGGATGAGGCAGTCAGGTGACTGGGACAGGTGGAACAGTCTGAGGGCATCTGGTGGACAGGTAGAGAACTGGCAGTGAGGGGGTCTGAGGACGTGGGACTGTGGCTGAAAGGAGGGGCAGAGAGGCAGAATAAGGACAGCTGAAGACAATGTAACGCATTCAAAGGGGTGTTACTCCTCATGGAGAAACCTATTTTCTTTAGGTTATGGTGTTTTTTAAGATGAGATAAGGTGAAACTTTATTGATCCCGCGCTGGGGAAGTTGTTACAGACAGCAAGAATAAACAGGGAGAGGTAGAAAACGAGCAAATGGACAACAAAAAGGATACAAAATAAAATGTAGTTGATTTTTTGTATATAAAAAAAGTGCGTACTGGGCTGTACATTAGCACTATGATAATTCATTAGATGTATGTTTGACAGATTGTTTTCTCATGTGACAGCAAAGGTTTCAAGATGGTACTTCATGATAAGAATGGGAACGATCTTATTAACTTTCATACAGCCATTGTTTCATGTTTTTATAATAGAACAAGAAGGTGGTTTTGTGCATTTATCGTATTTAGACCAAGTACAGGATAGAAGATACTGTAGATTATGGCTCTCAAATGTATCCTTAACTAAGCAGGCAACATTTCAGTTGAGTACGATTCAGTTTACTTTATTTCACCAGGTTAATCCACTCAGATTCAACACTGCTTTCCAAGGAAGCCACTAAAAAAAGTAAAAGATGTAAAAATAATAATAACAATCTGCACAATTTGCCTGATTAAGAAATGGTTAACGTGGCAACAATCTCAGAAACTATCGGCTATCATCTGACAACAGCTTAGCCTGAGATGGCAATGGCCGATGTTTTAGGGCTTCCGGTGTAGCCAGTGGATATTTGGATGCCAAATCACAGATCCTACCCTCTCTGGAAGGCTCTGAGAAATGTGGCGGCAATGTTTATGTGGACGCAACGATGAACTGATTCGATTTTGGTGGTCAAAGGTCACTGTGACCACACAAAACACATTTTTGACTAAGTCATTAGTTCATATGCTAATTCTGACAAAATTCACTCAAATATCAGGATAAAATGATGAAGTGATGACATATGAAATCAATAAGGTCAAAAGTCAACTCCACTGTGGCATCATAATGTTCTGCAGAAACTCTTCTCTGTCCATTATTCAACACATTAGCTCAGGACAGAAGGGCAGATTGTGACCATACTTCACATTTGGTCAGACACTGAACTGATGACTCTGATCTTTGGTGTCCACCTTCAAACTGTGCTGATTGTTTAGATCTTCTGTGCTGTCGGGTCGAAGGTGTGTGTGAAGCCTCCACCTTTTACAGCAGCACCATCCATATTTGAAGCACTGCAGTCACCACCAGCTCATTGGCTCTGCTGATATTGATCTTCAGGTGATTGTTGTTGCTCCATGTGATGAAGCTCTCTATCAGTCCTCTGTGCTGCTCTGGTAAAGGAAGACAAAGTGAAGACAGCATGTTTCTCACTGGACATTATTCACTGGAATCACACGTGTCAATATAATGAGAACTTACGTTTCAAAGACACATAATATCTTTTATGAAATTCCTTCAAAGCTACCAGCTGCTAATTCTTGTTTTAAATCACTTTTATTCATTACTCACTAAAAGTGTGTTGCCTTTGATAACTTTGAATTCTCCTCAGCCTCTTTAAGGTCAGCCTCAGTAGCCATTCATCCTGTTGCTATTCTCTGGATATATATTCCCTCTTTAAACTGCTGTAACCTGTGAGGCCCTGCACAGACACACAGGTGGATTCATTTGTTGTGGTTCATCAGACCTCTGCTTGCATTGAAGTTGAACAGAGCTGCGCTGGTTTACACCAGACTGCCACCAGACTTCATGTATTAATAATAATGATAAAGGTGTAATTAGTCCTGCCCAAACAGCAGCAACGAAGCAAACAGGAGGAAGGTATTAATCAAGCGCAGTCAGCAGCTGCTCCCCCACCGAAATCAAACATAATGATACAATAGATAGGACTGATATCTGACAATAAGACTGAAATGACTTCGATGCATATTGATTTTAAGAATATCACTGTAGGTTTATTAAGCTCTGAATGCTTTATTAATATCCCCAGAGTCAAAACTAAACAAGAAAAAGCAGCCATCAGTTTTTATGTCCCACATATCTGGATTAATCGCCATATCCAGAGACATTACTATCAAGTTAATGATAAACTTGATATCTGCTTCACCCCTCCCTTCTGTTAAATCAAGACTTCAGACTTTTGTGGCTGCCACTGACTTTTTAATAAATTAAATGTATATATATGAATGTAAAGTTTGCTGCTCTCTCTGTTTACTGTGTGTGTGTGTGTGTGTGTGTGTGTGTGTGTATACATGCACACATAACGTTATAATTTCATGCCATGACACTGTGCTTCCTTCTTGTTTTTATGAATTGGAAGTTACGGTTTTCCGGCGCTTGTGTGTCAAAGTTCGTTGTCCATTCGGCCCTCTGGCGGTGGTTAAAGGTCATCGTCACAGTCGGTTAAAGGGAAGCCCCTCCTCTCCTTCGCAGTAATTGGTTCAGACTGTAGAACCACATGTCCGTTTATCCAATAGCAGCTTCAGCTCGTATCACGTGGTTTTTCAGCACCCGGAAGGTGACAGTGACACAAACAGCAGCTTGTATGAATTGGACGACCAGTTTCGTTTCTGCTGTTAAACTTTTTTCTTACTTTCTATCGGATTTAATTGCGGCGGTTGTTCAGCAGAGGCGTTCTCAAAGATGATACACGCTTTGAAAGGCGTCAGATATCTTCACTCCAGTACAGTGAGACGAGCAGGTAACAGAGAAGACGAAGTGAAATGAGTCGTGGTTTGGGGATGTTTGCGGTGTTATGAGTGCTTGTGTCTGGACAACAATAACAAATAACAATACATATAGAGAGAGAAATCATCATTTTTTTCTCAAAATGATTTCCACTTAATGTGACAGTGTGATTCAAAATCGATACTAAACATTAGTATTGGTATTAAATGCTTTTTGTAAAAAACATGGAGTTATTTACATGGCAGCTATTGAAAAACAGTCATCATTATCTATAAAAAAAAAAAATTATATCGCTATAAAATAGAGCAATCAGTTTTGCCAGTGTAGTAATAATTTTACATGGAAGAAATTGACAAACTGCCATTATTTTCTAATAAAATATTTCTGTAGAATAAATTATTTGCACCCCAACTATCAAAATGTGCTCCGTGAAACCAGTTTTGTATCATTTGTTAATGTTAGTTCAGGTTAATGTGGGCAAATCAGCATGACGGTGTTTAAATAGCCGTAAGTGTTGAAAGGAGTGAATGCCAAATTATTGATGCTCTTTAGTAAACACTTCAATAAAACAAGCACAGACGGACACTTTGTTTACAGAGCAGCATATGTTACAGCCTTTCGTGAGTAATGTGTCCAGTTTCAGAGCTCTCTGTGCCGGTCCCATGGGGAGAGATCAGGGCTCAAGTCTGGGGTCCCGATCACGGCCGTCCTGTGCTGTGCCTGCACGGCTGGTCTGACAACTCCGGTACATTCAACACCCTCATTCCCTTCCTACCAAAAGGTAATTGTGTCCGTTACTTCATGTGTACGTACAGTATGTAGCGTGTATCGCTCGGCCTGACTCAGTCCTGCTCTCCGTCCCTCCTCTCAGAGTGCAGATACGTGGCGGTGGACCTGGCAGGTCACGGTCAGTCATCACATCGCGCTCCTGGAGTTTTCTACTCTTTTCCTACATATGTGATGGACATCCACAGAGTCGTTGACGGTGTGTGAGCCACTCATTCAACAGCAGCAGCTTTTGCTGAGATCTCTGCAGGGATGTCGTGTGTTCAGGGGGTGATAAACTCGCCTGTATATTGGCTGATCTGTTGTCCAAATTTAGGATTCTGAGTACATTTTAATTATGAATGACAAGTTATTTAGTTATTGAAGGTTTTTCTTTTACACTTTGAGGAGTTTTGCCCTCGCAGGGCTCTTCACTCTCAGCTCTTGCTGGAGCTGTCAACAACACGTTACTGTTTTCTCGAACATGATGATGGCAGCCGAGTTGTCTCCATGACAACCAATATATTTCCACCCTCTGAAGAAGGCTGCAGTTGAAAGCTCCTGTTCAGATTTTACATCATAGATCTTATGCGATGTTGCACATATTTTCCGTTATTCTATAGTGTTAAAATAAGCAGGAGTAATGTTGTGATATATTTTAGCTTTATCGTCGAGCTCTGGTGCCTCTGTGCTGCAGTTAAACCACAGCAGTGATGTTGTCTTTCAACTAAAAACAGTCTCCATATGTGTGATGAGATACTGAACCTGGTTGATGAGCTGTGAAATTAACTCCCACAGCTCTGCAGTGGAAAAAATTCTCCATCATAGGCCACAGCATGGGTGAGTACAGCTTTACAGCAGAATTAAAGCAGTTTTAAACGCTTGTGATATTTTATATTTATGTGTACACCTCTTATATTTCACATCAGGTGGCAACATCGCCGGGATGGTGAGTGACAGTGTCAGGACAGGCTGTTTCATCCTGTTACTGTTTGAACACAATCCATGCTCTGTGCAGACTCTTGCCGTACTGTGTGGTGTTAAGTTCATATTGTGTTTCCCACAGTACAGCGCACTGTATCCTGAGATGGTGGATGCTGTCGTACTGCTGGACTCTTATGGATTCTTACCTACAGAGCTGGTACTTCAATAGTTTTTACATCCCAGACCACAGTTATCACAGCTATCTGCACAACAACCACTCACAAAAACATCTCTTGGCTAACCTAAATAAAGGTTGAACTAGATGACAGACTGTTTTGCGAGAAGCAGACAGTGTGTTATTTTTATGTGGCTTGCTGCCTCATCTGCAAGAAGAGCACTGCTGCTCTCCAGGAATATCATCTCAAGGTATCTGCAGGCTTTGAAAAGTCTTAAAAATCATTGAATTTAGAGTCATGAAAAATGAAAACGTCTTCACTGTGATTTGCAAAAGTCTATTTTCTCATAATGGGCAAATGTTGACTTCATCCCGAGGCATTCCCAAACTTTAAAAGCTCTTAAAAAGACGCAGAAACCCTGACTTTACTGAACAATGCAGAGCAAGAGGTACAAAGGCCAAGGAAAGGTGAATTTACAGAGTTCAAATTTATTGTTGGTGAACAAAACACTCGAGTGTTTTCGGAGCTCCTTGAAGAGAGAACAAGTCCCCCAGACTTGGCCCCCAGAGTTTGAGAGTTTGAGACCTCCGTTTTGCTCTAACACACTATATGACTTCATTATGATGCCTGAGTTGTTTGACGTTTTGAAAGGCATCACATTTAAGAAATGCCTTTAGTCACAAATGTAATTAAGTGTGACACATCTTCGTGCTTTGGGTCAGGGCTCAGCATTCACGTCATATTACTGCATCACTCCATAATACCTCACAAAGAGCCGCGCTGTACAATCCACTCTTTTGTCGGTGGTTTCAAATTGCTTAGCTCATCATTTCTGTCATCGTCTCTGTGTGTTTTCTTGCAGAAAGAAGTGCCTAAAGTGATGAGGCAGGGCTTTGATGAGCTGCTTCAGTTTGAAAAAAAGACAGCAGAGAAGAAGACAAGAGTTTACACTTTACAAAATGCAGTAGAGAGGTGTTACATGTTCCAATTTACAGTGTTTTATAGAAATGACCGAACATCCACTCACCCAATAATGTTTCTCCAACTGTTGTCTAAAGAAGCCTTTTATGTTCTTTCAGGCTCATGGCCGCAAACCCGACTCTGTCTGAAAAGTCTGTGCACATCCTTTTAGAGCGAGGTGCAGTTCAAGTGGAAGGAGGTATGGCTTTCTTTCCCTCCTCTCTGTTTGTTTTGGGTGCTCCTCTTAGAAAAAAAACACGAGTTCACTCAGTGAATAATCTCACTTTGCTTTTACTCCTCTGCTGAAAATGTGATGTGTGTGACTCTCAGGCGTGGTGTTCTCTCGAGACTTTCGCATTAATCTGGTATGTTACAGCCGAACCAACTCATCACTTTGCCTTTTTATTTCTCCCACATGTGTCATACGCAGCCCATGAAATATATGTACAGCATGTTTTGTTTTTCATTGCAGAAAAACGTCGTGCGCATCAGTTTTGAGGAGAGTCTGGAGATGCAGTCGAGGATTCGAGCCTCTGTTCTAGTTGTTCTGTAAGATATTCCTCCAGCTCACCTTTCATTATTACATTTACTGAAATCAGTACCATACCAGGTGCACCTTACTAAATATACCTGCCATCTTTTTCTTTGTCTTTCCAGAGCAGAAGACGGCTTTGAGAAACTATTTCTTGATTCAGAGCAAAAGAAATTTGTCTCCGTACTTCTCCAGGCCTATAGGGACAGAAATGTGAGTGTATTTTTACAGTCTGCTTGTGTAAAGTAGCTACACTTGCATCTTTGTGTTTATTTTTAGCTGGTAAGTGTGTGTAATTGTGCATAGTAGACAGACAGACAGATGCACAGATGCTAAAGCAGCAACAGTGCAGTACGAGCTCAGTGTCTTAGAGGCAGCAGAATTTTTCTGTGAACCTCAACACTGACCTACATGCACAAACTTGGTCAAGTGCTGCAGAGGAAACAAAGGATGTGAATCAGCTCAACATCTCCAGTGATCACTTTCTCTTTCCAAGTCAGCTGGTGATAGAAAGATTCAGTAGATGTCAGACTTTCCACCGTGCAACAGATGTCACAAAACGAGTAAACGGCCATCAGATTCCAAATGATTTTTAAAGCAGCTACAATCAATATTTCTATAATGATGATGCATGAAATGACAGTGTGAAAGCTGTCTCTAGTAGTGATGAACCTACAGAGAATCATCACCTGAATCTGCTGTTCCCCTTGGCTAAAGCTTTATAGAGAGTTTGAGCTTGTTTTTTTAATCTACGGCAGCTTTACTTACTTTACTTACTCGTGTTTTGTACTGTTTTTTGTTTGCTTGACTAGCGCTCTTTGTTTTTTAAAATCCAGTTAAAATTTGCAATATATTTGGATGGAAATCCAACCACAGTGGACTATTTAGCAGCTGATGAGACACACCGTTCACTCAGGAGTTGGTGGACACCAAAAACAGAGCTAACAGAGAGTGAATCTTGGACTTGGAGACTGGATAATGTTGCTCCGTAACTGCTGGATGTATAAATAAGCAGCTGTTTTCGAACACGTTTGCCTTATGAAGAGGAGATTATATGTCAGTGTTGTGCTCACAGTTCGTTTCTGTCACCTCCATGTGGCCCGAAACAATCAATGATTGCAGGACAAAATGTTCCACTTTGATTTCGTCTCTCACACCTATTGTCTCTGCCTCCTCCTCTCAGCACTCGGTGGTGACGGTGCCAGGTGATCATCACATCCATCTGAATAATCCTGAAGTCGTTGCTCCACTTGTGTCTGACTTCCTGCGGACCAAAGTGCTCTCACAGTCAGCCGCCAAAACAAATGAAGACACTGCCAAGTTATAGCAAACACAATTAAGCATCAGTTTTGCCTCAACTCACATAACACTTCTACACGTTCTTGTGTTTATTCTGTTCAGTCGACACTCGGTGTTTTAACCCGAGTCAACCAGCTGCATCAACCGGTTGCTTCGTACTACTTTTGATTAAATGATTAAATATATTTTGATAGATATTAATGTGTATTGTTGTTAATACGAGTGATGGTGGCATTGTGAGCAATATAAGCCAGGTTTCACACCAAGCTGCTTTCTTGAACTCCAGATGGTGTGTGAAGTAGTGAAGGAGGAGTGTTGACTGAGATGAAGAGACAGATCAGCAAAAGACAGCTAAACTGTGCTTTTAACGCCGTTTGTTTTGTTTGCTTTTTGATCCAGCGAATAGGTGTCATTCACAACCAGGTGCACTCATTTCAGTCTGTATTGGTCAGTCTTTAAACAGAAATGACACTCCTGTAACACATCACTGATTATCAGAGACTAATTAAGCAGTAAAGTGTAACATTTGAAAACATGTTTGGCTGGTGATGGGATGGTGCAGTACGATACAGTAGTACTACAGTGATCCAGTATTTCTTTCCTTGGCAAAACCTGACTCCTACATTACTCACAATGTAACTCCACAACCAACAGTCCAGTCAGAGTGGGTTTGGGTGCTAGTATTTATGCTAGTAGCAGCGAATGCATGTAGCTTTGAGCAGCTCGCCTCAAGCAGAGAGGAGAGTGGGCGACAGAGGTCTGATGAACTCACATCATTTTTTTCATTTTCAGACTTGTAGTCTTCAGCCCCAACTGATGCCGACTCAAGTGACATCACTGGAGGACATTTATCAGACTCGACACTCTGACACTCTGAAGCTGCAGTGTTCATTACACACCAGAAAACAAACTTTTTTAAAGGATGAAAACTTTTCTATTTTCACATCTTTACCTCAAGGGGGAAAAAGTGCCATGTTACCCACATTACAAACGTCTGTCCTCTGTGTACTGTATACTTCATTTTAACACTTGATAGTCAGATCAGTTTATATCAAGCTTGAGCTGTTTACTCTCAACTGTGCTTTTGTTGAATGCTAATATTAGTGTTCTAACCTTTTTGCATTTACTGTCAGTTTGTATTGTCATCAAGGTGCCACTTCAGTTGTAATGTGTATTTTATTTTCCTGTCTAATTGAGTATTTTAACTGTATATTTTTAGTATATTTTAGCACTGAGAATAGTGGTGGAGCGGTATTGGACTGCGTTACATTGAGAGGTGGTCCCAATATTTCCTAATATTTCCCTTCCCAGCACTAGATTATGCAGGTTTACCCAATAAAGTGACCATAGATTGTACAGTATATGTATGTTTTATTCTGTATGTGTGCATATATTGTAAAATCCTGATTCCAAAAAAGTTGGGACATAAGTAAAAACAGAATGCAATCATCTGCAAAGAAACTGTGTTTACCAACAGCAGTTTTCCAAAGTGTTCCTGAGCCCATAAAGTAACATCCTTTATCCAATCGTGTTCACAAAGTGGTGAACCTCGCTTTTATAAAGTTTCACTCTATCATCCCAACTTTTTTGGAATTGGGGTTGTATAAAAGTACCAAATTACATGCTATTAAGCTCTTGGCTAAAAGTTCAGGTTAATGTTTTATTTGGAATCAGGCGACAAACACACGTAGGTTCTTCAAGTGATGGTGAATATCTGGCAAACAAAACCTTTGTGAATCGCTGCTCCGCTTAAGTCTTATCTACATCATGACAACGTTCTCCTTTATGACTCTTCTCAGTTGTCTGATGTCCTTCAGGCTGTCGAGCCAGCCCAGTCTCATTCCCAGGTCGTCAGATACTGAAGTTTTATTTGTCGACCTGGGATGAGGATGCGCTGGCTGAACTCTTCTTGGCTTGGTGCCTTCCTGCTGCCCTACACGTTTGCAGGCAGTGGTTATATCACCTTGTACCTGCTGTCTTTGAGGAATGTTTGAAATGCACTGTGGCACATCAGACGTCTCAGATCTCTGCTGCCTGGTGTTAATATTTTAGCAGTTGCACACTTTCTCTGAAGTGTACGTCCTCATGTTTAATCTCAAAAGTTAGTGAGCTGTGGGAGGAAGGAGTACGGCAGTGACAGCAGAGGATGAATCTGGACTCAAGTACTGTAACAATATTTTGTTGATGGCATATTTTTAGTAATACAGCACTGAAACTCAACATGTTAAGAAAGGCTTTTACTTTGGAGGATTATCAGTTCAGAAAAAATATGACACTATGATTTCTCAAGTCTTTCAAAATGATTTAATCTTGCATCATTTTACTGTTGACCCTCATCAGTAAAAAGCTCCTATAATAGATATAATGCACACATGTAAAAACGAGCTTTAGCTCATCAGCAGCGCTACCTTTGTATTTTTAGTGAGGGGATCACTTACTCAGCTGACTGAAAGACAGATGCGCACGGCTTTCCTCCGTCTGTTACGGCCACCTACACCTAACTAAAGAATTAAAAAATAAAAAGACACGATCGTGCAACAGAAAGAGTAAAATAAACAATCTTTGAATTAGTGTAAGATTATGAGGTAAGCATTAATTTACCTTTGTCTGGTAGTGGTTGCTGTGAGCGTGTGACTGGATGAAAGCGACACATTAGAAAGTGCTTTGGATTAAAGCAGTGCATAAATGCAATTAAGAGTCCTTTAGTACTTTACTGATAAAAGGAACTATTCAAAAAGGAAAATCAATAGAAGACAGATGCAGCAAGATGCTGCCTGAGTTATCACCAACCCCACAGATGGCTGGAAGGTTATCTGCACTGCCAAACACAAAGGGTTTCCAATCCTGCAGCAAACAGGCCTGTCGGTCCTCATCAGAGTCACTGTCATCAGCCCGCCTTCAGCACTCATAAGGACAGGAGCTGAGCTGAAGTGGAGGGAGCTGCTCACAGTTCCACCTCTGCCTCTTAGTTCTCTCTCAGTGACAAGCAGCTGCTGAGGCACAGCATCAGGATTATGACTGGGAACAGCAACAGGGCCGGGGATGGGAGCATCAGCAGGAGCAGGAGGATACACTCCTCGCCATCCCTGTCAAACATGTTCCGGTGGAACTAGCTGGATGACCCCTCCACCCCTCCTCATTGTCAGTGGTGGGTTAAGGTGGATACCCTCACCTTCATCCACAATACTAATCTCACCCTCCCCTTCGTCTTCTTCATCAGAAGTGATGCAGATTGGGGGAAAGCAGATTGGCAGAAGGATGACTGCACATATATCACTAAGCCTTCAACACACAGGAGGCCCTTGAAACAGTAATGCCCAATATTGTGCAGTTCTGCATTCATGGGACACTTTTGACTACATAAATTAGAAGTATGTTCTATCTAAACTTCTATATATGTTTATGTATATCCTGACTAAACATGGCTGGAGATATCAGCCTGTTTTACTGTGTTGTATTTACGAACATAACTGATGGACACAAACTCCTTACAGTGTTGAGAACCTTCATAACTCATGACCTTAATGTTTGATTAATTCATGACTGATAAATATGAAATATGTTGACATGCTTTGGAGGTGCATGAGCGTTTATTCCTCTTCTGAAGAGGAGCATGACTGAGAAGCATTGATGCCATAATGCAGGTTTTTAAAGGTTTCAGAGGAAGGATTTTCAGTCAGTTGAATCTTTGAAGGGCGTACTGCAGAAGAACAAGTCTTGACCTACTTCTGAGCTAACCTGTGTCTCACAAGCCTCTTCTCCTCTGAGACTTTCTTTGATCGGTCTTTATAAGAAGCTGAAACATGATCCTGGGGAATTCTGACCTTCCTCTAAAAACAGGTAACTTCAACTGTACCTGAAGAGAAAGTCAGAGTACACACATCATCCTCTTACCAGAGAGCAAGAGCCACAGCTCCTAAGAGTCCTAACAAACAGGCATGACATCGAATCCTCCCGTGAGTAGAGTTATCAAACACACTGATTGGTTTTTTTTTCAGCATCCTCTCCATCGGACTCACATCGTGCATCTCTGTCACTGTAAGATCAACCTGTGGAAAGTCAATTTTTCATGAGCTCGGAAAAACAGCCTGTTTTCAGCTTTATGAAGATGCACTTTCCAGATAATCCAAGTGGGTTTTTAAATGGTTTAGTTTAAGAAATAGGAAAATTTTCTCAACCCGTAAAGGACCAAAAAAAATGAAAACAACCAAACCTGTAAACAGTTTTCATTGGACTGGATTGGTATGAAAAATGGTAATCTGAAAAGTAAGTAGTAACCGAGGCTGTCAGACAAATGCAGTGGAGTAAGAAGCTCAATGTTTGCTGTCATCAATGTTCGTAGTGGAGTAGAAGTATGAAGTTGCATCAAAGATGTGGAGACTCAAGCTAAGTACCTTGACTTTGCACAGTAGAGCACAGCAGACTACTTGAGCTCATGCCCTCAGTTACATTACAGTTGCTCTCGTACGCTGGATCACGGCTCCACAGTCAAAGCGGTGCGTAAATACAACGACAGAGATTCTACTTCCTGTTGCGCCGCCGCCTGAAAGACCGTACTGAGGGAACACGGGCGACGGGAAAAGTCCAGGCTGCCACCGGAAACGTTTTCTGAAGTCCGGGCACGAGTCTACGCTGTTCTTATGTTTGTTCAGAGATGCGAGCAAACTTCACGGAGCGTTTGACACCCGTCAGCAGCTACAATGGCTAAACAAGGTGGTAAAGTCACAGTCTGAGGATGGTTAAACAGCTGTCTGCCGTCACAGGTGTTTGTTTACAAAGTAAATGTGGCGTCTTCCGGCGTCCGAGCAGCGCTTTCTAGCGCGTTTGAAAGTGTCAGCCAGGCCCGTAAAGGTCTGCAGCGGTCAGTCAGAGTCTTTGCTGTTGCTCGTTTCTGTTGAAATCTTTGTGTGTGCGAGCTGCAGACTCCAGTTTCAGAGCTCTGTGCACCTGAATCAAGTCCACTGTAGTCTGCATCGAGCCTGAGTCACCAGGCTCTGACCTGTCAATCAAACAGGCAGACAGTGCCATGAGGGAGGACAAACGCTGATTTTCTTGTGTTTGTGCTGTTCAATGTGTCCAGTTTCAGAGCTCTCTGTGCCGGTCCCATGGGGAGAGATCAGGGGTCAAGTCTGGGGTCCTGATGGTGGTCATCCTGTGCTGTGCCTGCACGGCTGGGCTGACAACTGTGGTTCATTCAGCACCCTCATTCCCCTTCTGCCAAAAGGTAATCTATTACTGATAGCTTTGCAATGATTGTAGGGATATGGTCACAAAGTTCAGCTGATATACGTTAACAATAACAATAATAAAACTAAGTAGTTTGTGTGAATGGTACGGCTGCAGCACCTTTATCCACAGCGCTCTGCAGTTACTCATGATAACAGCAATATTATTTGTAATTACAGAGTGCAGATACGTGGCGGTGGACCTTGCAGGTCACGGTCTGTCGTCACATCGTCCTCCTGGAGTCTTCTACTCTAATCCCGAGTACGCGGCGGACGTATACAGAGTTGTTGACGGTGTGTGAGTTCAAGAAGCTGCAGAATCTGTTTCAACCAAACTGTGCAGCTCATGTTCCCCTTTATACGAGTGTTTTTATACCCAATGCTAAACCACAGTCCGACTTGGCAACAAAAAACCCTTCTCAGTGTTCTGTGATGAGATACTGAACGTGCCTGTTTGATGATCTGTGAAATGAACTCTCACAGCTCTGCAGCTGAAGAAATTCTCCATAATAGGCCACAGTATGGGTGAGTGCAGCTCTACACCAGCAATGTTCTGAGGCCGTGTTGTACATTTTCCTGCGTTACAAAGTCATTTAAAGAGCAAATCACATTTTATTTACAGGAGGGGATATTGCTGGACTGGTAAGCGGCTCTTATGTGTCTTATCTGTCTCTTCTCTTTCACACAATCTTCAGAGACTGTTTTGCTGTGTTTTTGTATCATCATGCGGTCCAACTTGTGTTTCCCACAGTTCACTGCTCTGTATCCTGAGATGGTCGATGCTCTTGTACTTCTGGACGCTTTCGGGTTCCTACCTACAGATCCAGTACGAACTCTGACACCCCAAAGTCTGCACTCATCATAATGTATCTATAGATATTCAGCTTCAAATTCTGTTCATTATGAGCATCGTTCAGGTGGTGCCAATGATTCCTGCAGTGTTATTGCACTGCTCTTCTTTTTCAGCCTTTCTTTTCACTGATCTCGTGTATCTCATATCACAAAGCAGAGCTCTGCTGTGCTTTCCGCTCCCGTCAGTCGTTTTTGACTTTCTTGCCTCGTCCTCTCTGTGTCTCTTCCTGCAGACAGAAGTACCCAAAGTGATGAGGCAGGGGTTTGATAAGATGCTTCAGTTTGAGAATAAGACAGAAGAGAAGAAAAGAGTTTACACTTACGAGAGGGCAGTTGGGAGGTATTGTACCGCTGCAGTTGTCGGTAACACATACAGGAAATCAGCTTTACAGTCACGCCGTTTGCTAAAAGTCTCTTATTTCTTTCAGGCTGTCGGCTGCAAACCCTTCTCTGTCTGAACAGTCTCTGCACATCCTTTTGGAACGAGGTTTAGTTCAAGTGGAAGGAGGTGCGTCTTTATCTCTCCTCCTCTCAGAGAGGAATAATCTCACTTTGCTTTCTCTCGTTTGCTGTCAGCTCAATGTGTTTCTCTTCTGCAGGATTTGTGTTCTCCAGAGACCTGCGAGTTAATTTTGTAAGTCTCTTTTAACCTCCCAAACCCTCCCTGCTTTCTGCTCTCTGTTAACTTTCCACCAGAAGTTAAGCATTCAGCTTGAACAGCAGAACATTTGTGTGTTATTCTGTGTTTTCAGAAAAACATGGCGCGCATCACTTTGGAGCAGAGTCTGGAGATGCAGTCGAGGATTCAGGCCCCTGTTCTAGCTGTCCTGTAAGATATTAATCACTGCACTGAAATTGATGTTTGACATTTGTAACAGCTGACGCACAGTAGCCAATGTCCTCAGCAGAACTACAGCTAACGATGTGCACAGATGTGTCAAAAAAAATCTCTGTCTATATCGTTCACCTCTTTTACAGCTTGCATTAAAATGCACTTTGGGTGATTGGATTGGGTGTAAAATTTACAGTCGGATAGTGATTGACCACATGAAAGTACATGTGCATGCAAGACTCACTGAGGACGGGTTGTAAGTTGGTTGGCCAAACCATTCCTGGAGGTGGTCAGGGAAGCACTGAGACAGCATTAAACACAAGTGTCAAGTGCCTAAAGGTCTTGACCTTCTGCTCCAACTGTCTGGCCAAGTACAAGCACATATCTCCTCTGAATACACAGTCTTCTGCAAACGAATCAAAGTTAGATGGTGCATACGTCAGTCTGACACCGGTCTCGACTGCGTTCCCGGTGGTGACCACAGCTGAAATAATAGCAGCTACAGAAAACGACATTCTTCGCTGCTTCGGCATTCTAGCTGTGAAAGACGGCTTCTTCCCCCACTTCAAAAAGCAATCAAAGTCCATAAATAGCACAGCTTCATGGCTGGCTGCTTGTTTGTTTGTTTGTTTTTTTGGACCCACACAACCGAGAGGAGGGTGTAAGAAGGAAGAGGAAGAAGAACAAGAAGGACAAGACACTGGAGATGAAGTCATATCTAGATACAATCTGGATCGACGTCACATTTTAATGCAAGATGTAAAGGGGGAGGTAGCTCTGTCAATAACATGCTTATCTCTTCATCCTACAGGACACGATCTTTCCTCAGATTGAACTAAATATGTGCAAAACATGTTTTTCAGATCAGATGGAGGCTCCGATCGGGTACTTTCTGAACCAGCTCAGAGTAAATTTGCCTCCACGCTTCTCCAGTCTTTGCGGGACAGAAACGTGAGTTTCCAGCTGCACAGAATGAAAACGCTCAGTGTGTGAAGTGGTTTGTTGGGATTGTTCAGCAGACTTAGTGGTTATTGATTCTGCGTGAATCTGCGGTTAATATCCCTCTGTGTGTGTGTTTCCCTCAGCACAGGGTGGTGACAGTACCAGGGGATCATCACGTTCACCTCAATAAGCCTGAAGTCGTCGCTCCGTTTGTGTCTGACTTCCTGCGGACCAAAGCACTCTCACGCTCAACCAGCCACAAGTTGTAATCTACAGACACACACGAGCACGTGCGCTGTCACACTGAAGTCACGTGCTATTGTTTACAAGAGAAAAATGTGTGTGTGTGCATTCACAAAAGCATTAAAGGAACCATTAAGTGCCATCACTGCTTCCTTAAAGCGACGTCATTCTTGTTGATACGAGTCGGTGGGATGGAACATAAGGTGGTTACACCTACAAAGTACAGTGTGAGGTCACCACTGCAGAATCACTATTTCCCAAGAATTAATCATTTTCAAGGAAGTTTAAGAGCCCATTTCAAGGTAGAAGCAGAATCCAATACAAGTTTGGAGGAGCCCAATTTCAAGGTGTCCTCCAGGAAATGGCTGAGCAGCACAGGTATACCACCCAGATCCTGATGCAGAGCATCCCGTCTCATGATCAGCTTAGTTTGTAGATGACGGTCTACAGAACAAGGAGAGAGGAAATCCTTGCATGTTCTTATCATCATTTACTTCACTGCTCAGCACACATGCTAAAAGAAAGTAAGATGCAGAGATTATGTGAAGCCTGTGGTTCATTTATGAAATCTCCCAGGAAGAGAGTCAACATGCAACTCTGCCTCCACCTTCTTCAATCCAGACCAGGACACCAAAGGATCCAAAGGAGGTTTGCACAACATTTAAATTCAAAGGGTTTGAAAAACTGTGCTGTCACACAAAAGGGGAGCGAGTGGACGCAAAGAAATACTTTCTTAAGCCTTAGAAACACGCTGGAGCCACCAGTTAATGTTCAGCTCATTGAATCTATTCCAGGTTCCTTGAGAGAGACTTGTTTCAGTCTGACTTCAGGTCTCATCACATACTGCTTAATACACCACATCCCATTATGGTGATTTGTTATCAATCTCAATGACATTAGCCTTTAATCCCTCCTTCTTGTCCATATTCTCCCATATTAGATCAGATTCTGCTGTTTGTTGTTGGTGTCATGGTGCATCTGATTGGGGGAGCGCGTATCTTGAAGTAGAGTTGGGCAGCACAGTGTATTCAAGAGATGATCTCATTACAGAAAGAGGGATGAATGGCAGTATTTCTCTCAGCAAACACCAGATTTCACTCTCCCAGATTTATTGTCCTTGCTGGAGACTTCCTGGCAGGCATTACTGAGGGAGGAATAGCACAAAGAAGTGCAGTATTGTGTCTGGGTTGGGTAAAGGTAAAACCCGCCTACTGTGTGTGGTGATTGGCCCTCGCTGCAGCTCCTCATTCTGAATATCCAATAAAATCATTGATTGCAGAAAGTTATGACGTTGCTTTTAACTTCCAAAGGTCAAAGGACACTTCAGGATTTGTTTCAAGGCTTTGTTTAGATGAGGTTTATTGCAGCACTGGAGGCCAGACATAAACTCAGGATCATCAGACACAGAAATGTCATCTACAACAACACAAGCAGGTAGTATATAACAGGAAATGTGTGTCAGGCTCTTGTTTTGGAGCTGCTTTCTCAGGTTGTGTCATTCTGTGTTGTGTCCAGTTTCAGAGCTCTCTGTGCCGGTCGCATGGGGAGAGGTCAAAGGTAAAGTCTGGGGTCCTGATGGTGGTCATCCTGTGCTGTGCCTGCACGGCTGGGCTGACAACTGTGGTACATTCAACACGCTCATTCCCCTTCTACCCAAAGGTAAACTATGATAGACTACAGGAGGATCATTAAACAGCTTTTTGATGTATGGACAGTTACAGCTGTGTTTGGAATTGGCTGTCACCTCAGCTGTATGACTCACTTCACTGTGCAGAATGATGTATGTGCACAGTTTGACTCCAGAGGACTGTTTTCACATTCGACAGCTGAAAGTGGAGAGTCGCTCTGTGCTCACTGATAATCCAACATGCTGACATTTAGCAGGTATAACATAGTTAGTTTTGTGTGTTAGCATGCTAACATTTGTTAATTAGCACAAAGTGCAGCTGAGTTCCTGAGTTCTCAGCGTGGATCTTTTCATCTCCCTTTCTGCTTCCTCTCAGAGTGCAGATATGTGGCGTTGGACATGGCCGGTCATGGTTTGTCCTCCCATCGTCCCCCTGGAGTTTTCTACTCTTTTGTTGCGTACGTGGCGGATATCCTCAGAGTCGTTGATGGTGTGTGATTTCTGCAACATGTCACATCTCTTCAGGACTCAGGTGCATCTGTGTGACTGTTAATATGTTGATGTTGATGAATTTTTTTTTTTTTTTTTTTTAAATAACTCAAACAGGTCTTCATTGGACAAAATTCTCCATCATAGGCCACAGTATGGGTAAGTCCCACATTATGGAGACTGTGCAAAATGTAAATAATACACCTGATTCTCGTGCTTTATACTGATACTGTGCTTTGTGCTTTTTCACATCTTCTACCATATAACCTCCTTATGTGCTTTCTTGTGTTTTATACTGTTTCAAAATGAAAATCTTTGTGTTTGGGGCAGTTGGTCAGACAAAACAATCAATTAGAAGATGCTACCATGGACATTTTTCACTTTTTTTCTAGACTACGTGACTAATTGATCTTTCAGAAAAAAATCTCAGCAGATGAATCAATGCCTTAAATATAATAATTGTTTTCAATCAATGATCAGAAAGTTAATCAGTAACAATAAAAGACTTTGACCAAAGCTTTGTCATGATCGTTTGTTCACTCCCCTCCAGGCGGTAACATCGCTGCAATGGTAACTAAGACTCATCACTTGCAACTTATCGCTGTGTTCTCACAATAAACAGAGTGTTCTGCTGCGTTTTCTTGAATTGATCCATATTATATTTTCCACAGTTCAGCGCGCTGTATCCTGAGAAGGTGGATGTCATCATACTGCTGGACACTTTTGGATTTATGCCTACAGATCTGGTACTTCAACAGTTTTTATTATGATTATATTGCATATGACGAGCCTTTCAAGTGAAGATGAGCTTATAGCAACAACGTCCGTGGAAATATTATTGCTTTGTTCCTCAGTTATCTTCATGTTCCACTGCTCAGTAGTTTTTGAGTTCCTCACCTCATCGTTTCTGCCTCTTTTTCTGCAGAAGGAAATACCCAAAGTGATGCGGCAGGGGATGAGTGCGATGCTTGAGTATGAAAAAAAGACAGAAGAGAAGAAAAGGGTTTACACCTATGAGAAGGCAGTTGAGAGGTACCACTCCAGTTTATGGCCAGTTTAAGTTAAACAAACTGTCATTCATGTAGGAAGTCTGACATGAGCGCCACAGATGTAACACATCAAAGTGTGTTTGCAGGTGTTGTGGAGCACTACTCAAAGTTGTATAAAAGCCTTTTGTGGCTGCATGAGGTCAGATAAATGTCCTCAGGTGATGTCACTTGAGTCAGTGTTTGGGCGGGACTGAATACTGCAAGTTTGAAAATGAATAAAATGTGGGGGTGTGACCTCTGACACCTGCTTTTCATCTCTGCTTGAGGTTAGCAGCTCGACCTCTGACTGGACTTCTTGACAAGGAAGAAATAAATACAAGAAAGAAAGAAAGAAAAAAAGACCATATGTCTGCTCCTGTTGCACTGATTTAATCATTTTTTAAACTGCCCATAAAGAGTCCAGCATGGTGTTTAAATGCAATGCTAAATCTGTGTGTTACTCTTTCAGCAAAATACAATAAAAGTATTATCTCTTTCAGGCTGTCGGCTGCAAACCCGACTCTGTCTGAAAAGTCTGTGCACATCCTTTTAGAGCGAGGTCTAGTTCAAGTGGAAGGAGGTGCGTCTTTATCTCTTCTCCTCTCAGGAAGAAGTAATCTCACCTTGCTTTCTTCATCTCCTGGCAGCTGAATGTGTTTCTCTTCTGCAGGATTTGTGTTCTCCAGAGACCTGCGACTTAATTTTGTAAGTCTCTTAACCTCCCAAACTCCCCCCGCGTTCACCACCTCCTCTCTGTTAATTTTTTTTTTCCACCAGAAGTTTAGCATTCAGCTTGAACAGCCGAACATTTGTGTTTTATTCTGCGTTTTCAGAAAAACATAGTGCGCATCACTTTGGAGCAGAGTCTGGAGATGCAGTCGAGGATTCAAGCCCCTGTTCTAGTTGTTCTGTAAGTTGTTGAAAATCGATGTGTTGCAGTATAATGTTACAACTTTTCCCCTTTGACATTATGAACATGTCGGTCCCATGTCCCTTTGTGCTTCCTGATCCAAACATTGAATGTGCCTTCATAAGATCATCAAAGGACGCCACATTAAACCTGTTCAAAATCTCTGTGTTTCAGAGCAGACAACGGCTTTGGTGCAACAGCTCAAGACGCAAACCAACAGAAAATTGCTTCCGCACTTCGACAAGGATGTCATGACAGAAAAGTGAGTTTGAATCGAAATGAGACGCTGGAAAAAAACGTGATGATTTAACCCTTGTCTAGTACGAGAAGGATGATGGTTGAGCGTACAGACAGTAAAATACGCCTCATCCGTGTGGAGTGAATTACTAAACTGCATTCATTGCATTTGATATGTGCGACAAACTTGACTCACCTGCACCAACGGGCTAAAACAAGCCACGTTCATGTTTCAAACACTGTTCAGCAAGGTGTGTGTGTGTCTGTGTGTGGCAGACAGCTCTGCAGATCTAAAAGTAGCACCACAGTACAAGCTCAGTGCCTCAGAATAAGAAGAAATATTTATAGATTTGAGGAAAAGGAAAGGAGGAAAAGCACAGGTGTAATTAATAACTTTACCTATGAATGCATTCCATTTAGGTGAGCTGGAACTGAGCCATCATTAACATTATATTTGTTTCACCTGTGCTTTTCCTGCTGACAATTCAGAACGCCAGTACACCTTCCCAACATTAAATCCCAAATGTTTAGTCCTCAAAACTAAAAATATGCATCAATTCCCAAAACATTATACAAGTTATACCAGCAAACAGATGTGAACATATATTAATGTGAGCCATACAGGATGGGCCAATGTTAAACAAATCCCCACAGGCTGAATTCCTCATTTCGATGAGCTGGAGACGTGATGCTCAATGTGAAAATCCAGTCAGCTTCTGTTGAAGCAGCACTTTGTCTAGATTATCTCCTCTATGTGGTTGGGTCACTTTTCAACATCAACACTTGATCACTGTCACAAATAAGACTTGATATGAAATGTTTACCTGAAATTAAATCAGTAAAGTAACCTGTTTTAAGAAAAATGTCTCAATACAATTTCTAAAAGGGATTTTTGGAAATTATGGTAAATGTCTGTTTTCCTCTAACAACGTCAGAGTCTTTGAGCATGAAGGTAAGAAGTTAACACTGACCTTCTGGACATGCTGCAAACTGGTCAAGTACTGAAGGGGAGAATCATTTCCTGACAAATAAAAACACTAAAATCTAAGAATAAGACTACTTTTGTATGAAGTGACTCAAACGTCCGTCCTTTCTCTCCGACTCAGCACACGATGGTCACAGTGCCGGGCGATCATCACGTCCATCTGAATAATCCTGAAGCTGTCGCTCCTCCTGTTTCGGACTTCCTGCAGAGCAGAGTGCTCTCACAGCAGCTGCCTGCGTAGTGAACAGACACACACGTTATGACCAACACACACACACACACACACACACACACACACACACACAGAGTAACACATTCTCTTTGTGCAGTTTTTCACTTCAAGTCTCCTACACTGTTAACATAGTACTGTTTTTCCACCCTGATGTGTCACTATGTGAACAATACCATACATTTCTGAAGTGACTTGCAATAATCTAAATGTGCAAACCTCCACTGAATATATCATTGCTGATGATGTCAGTTTGCAGCAGTTTCTAAATATGTTTGCTTTATTTGATTGTGTTCAGGTGTCATCATTCACAGTGATGATCGCAGGTGTTTATGATCCCCTCTATCTTGCTTCCTGAAATTATTACTAATTTGTTCATATAATGCATTTTCTCAAGTTTTAGATCCGATTTCCTAATGTTCCTCAAGTCAGTGAGTGCTTGTCTACATCTTGATGAAGTCTGGTGGACTGTGAAAACACCAGGGACAATGACGGCATAACATTTAATATTGATCTTTCCAAAAACCCAAGTTACACAGGGCTTCAATCAAGGCAGCAAATAAGAATCAACAAATTAAAAAGTCCATGCAAATGAATTAGATTATATGGTAGAATACATAAAACCACTCCCAGTAATATTAGGTAAAAAGACAATACTTCCTAGTTTTATCCCTGTCAAAGTGTGATATGTTGTATTGTATAAATATATTCTGACGTCGTTTGACAACCTGATCTGATTCAAATGAGCTGCAGCTGTCAGAACAGAGATCTATCCATGTAAAAGCTCTGAACTGAATAAAATCCTGCATTGTTCAAATAATAAGAATTTCTTTATGTGACTTGCAGGACGTCACGTGTCATCGTTTCTGTGTGAGGCTGATCTGTTTAACTCGGCTGTTTTTCATGCTGCTTGTGCAGAATGAGCTAAAATTGGCAGTCATTAAAAGGGATGACATCCTCTGACAACTTCTCATTATGTAGGCCACCCTCTGTATTCAGCTTTTGTCTCGGAAACCAGCAAGACCAAAAAAAAAAAAAAAAAAAAAAAAACAACCAAAAAAAACCCTTTTCCACCCTTTTACTCAGGGGAGTGACTCCATAAAACACTGCAGCTGCCGCCACTCAGAGCCACTATGAGAGGTGCTGCTCACACAGAAATGCCCCCCCGCTCTCTCTCTCCCTCAATGTCACATAAACTGTATGATGGCCTTGGTGTTAAATGGAGTGGAATTGATTTTACGCAGCGAGCAGCAAGGCGGCAAGCATCCAGAGACATCTGAAGGGCTTGCCCCCCCCTCTCCTCCTCCCACTCCCCCACCCCAAAAAAAAAAAGATTATAGTTATATAAGTTTCCCTCCCACTCCCTCCATCCTCTCAGCCATCAGCAGGGGTGTTGTCATAGCAACCCCCACCCCTCCTTTCCAACGTCAGAGCCAGGAGCCGGAGGATGAAGCCGCATGCAGCTTCTGTCTCTTGTGCCTCTCAGAGAGCACCTGTGATTTTGGACGTCTCACATGCAACAGTCAGAGCTGCGGCGCTGGAGACAATCTGATGATCGATTTGACTCGCAGCTGCTGCACATCGCGCACCATCAAACACAGAAAGACTGACTGATTCAGCAGCGTCCGCAGGTAAGCATGACGGCTTTATTCACTATCGCAGCACTATTTTTCGGAGGGCAGCACCTGTGCGTGTTTGCAAATGAAATGATGGAGGCGGTGACGGACAGCGTGCTGCCTGTTGGAAGCTGGCTGTGTAATGTCTTGATTCTTGTGCCTCTTTATGAGGAACAGTTGGGAATAATGGGACACTGAGATGCTGCAGTTTGTCGTGCGTGATATCTCACCCTGTAGAGAGTGAGTGTTTGCAAGGATTAAAATATCTGAGTAACTCTGCTCATCCACCCTTCCCCAAAATCTCTCCTCCTTCCCTCCCCTCCCTCTGTTATGTCTTTTCCTCCCTGTCTCCTCATCCATGTTCTGCCCTTTCCTCCTCCACCCTTCCCTCTGACAGTAGCTATGTCGTGGCTGTTCTTGGACTGGTTCGTCCCCCTCTACCTGCTGGTGTCAGTTTTGGTGCTGGCAGGCTTCGGAGCATGCCTGTACTTCCTAGAGCCCGGGCTGCAAGATGCCCACAAGTGGAGCAACAAAACAGTCCGGCATCACCCGCTGGTGGCCAGTGTGAACTGCAGAGATGACGATAGCAATGCCCTGATATGATCAAGAGGGCGGACGGGCGGCAGGCCATCTGGACAGGGGTGCTGCCAGGACACCAGTGGGATGGGAGCCAACACCTTAAAGATGGAGACAGAGAATGGGAGAGAAGGATGTGAACGATGGAGAAGAGACCTGACCTATCATTCCAACTTTCCCCTGATCTCTAACATTAAGCTTTTGCTGTAGAGATCAGGGAAAACCGAAGCTGAGGGGTTTTAAAGAATTTGCAAAATGAAACCAAAATGCACAAGGAGGAGAAGACTACACGCAGGTGATTGGAGGACATGTTGCCCTTTAGAAATGTGTTCGAAACATGATGTAAATCTCATGCCATCTTATACTTGTGCCAACTTTTACATACGTTTTGTAATTCGACAATCACTTTACATACATCATGAAGTTTACTTACATTGTGCATTTAATTAGTGAAGTGAATGATATAAGTGCAATGAATCTGTTGCCAGCAGGGAGGGTTTTTAATCCTCTCTCTGGTGATGCCGGCATGGCAGCTGCTGAGAAGCATGTGGATTGTCAGTGTCGCTGTGCCAAAATGGTGTAGTAGTGACTTTATTAGAATAATGTGTACTGAATAAATGCAAAACCATTTATTTGAGGTGCCAGAATTAGCCTAGATGGACCAAGATTACAGACAAGTAGTATTTGGTAATGCTCAAAGTGTCTATTTTTTGTTTTCATTGTTTTTACTAGACAGCATGGTGAGGAAACCGGGTGTGTAACAGCCCTCTTTTATGCTTCCTTTGTTCATACAAAATAAAACTGTTTAATCCTCAATTCTTTGGATTTACTCTGCGTGTTATTATGAAGTTCAAAATATCTGAGTAAAATAATAATTTAAGATTTGTGCAATATACAGTATCTACACCGGAGGTGGAAAGGAACTAAGTACATTTACTCAAGCGCTGTACTTGAATACGACTTCCAGGTGCTTGCATTTTACTTGTATATTTCTATTTTATGCTACTCTACACTTTTACTCCAGATATTTTACTCTTCACTCCACGACATTTAATCAACTGCTGCAGTTACTTTTGCAAACCCTTTAGAAAGGATAAGCACTCAGTCGGGTCTGTGAATCATTAGCACCAAAGAGACTTTTCCCCAATAAACTCATCACACGATTTCATTTAAATAACTGTTTGAAGCGCAAAGACGTCAAATTATACAAAACTACACACACACACACACACACATAAAAACAAACAAAAAAAAAACTGAGAGCTAAACGATCAAAACTATATATCTTTCACTTTCACAGGACTTTTACTTGTTATGGAATATTCCTACATTCATGTATTTGTGCTTAAAGGATCTGTCTTCTTCTTCTGATCTGCGCTGTGATCGGGCAGACTAAGACCACATTCAGACCTCGCAGACAGCGTCCTGTGAACCAAACAAAATGAGAGAGCACAGTGGGAGTGAAACAGTGCCGCTTCAGTGTGGAAGGAATGGAGAGAATGGCACTTCTGTGCCCACTACTTCCTACTGCTGTGTTCCCCGTCTCGCACTCTTTCACTTATTTACTCACTCGGTGTGTCACCAACAGAGACGCAGCTTCACACAGCAGGTTAGTGTCTGTTTTCCTCTATTGTGATGATAAAACATGTATTTTCATTGTAAAGATTTGTTATGTGACAGTGCAGAACTGCCGTATGTTTTCATATTGGTGCATTTACTCAAGTTCGATACTCAAGAAACAATTCTGAGGTATTTGTACTTTCATGTACTTGAGTATTTCAACTTTATGATACTTAATTCTTCTGCTCCACTACATTTCAGAGGGACATATTCTACTTTGTCTGCACTATACAGCAGCTGTTGCTTGTTAATTTGCAGATTGTGTACAGAACACATGTGATAAACTTAAAGGATATGATGCATTGTTACATATTAAACTACCTAATAGCAAGAAAATTGTCTCCACCTGAACCAGCAATACTACCTACTCTTTAGTGCATTAGTATTAACAATACTCATACAACACAGCTCCGTGTAATGAGTACTTTATGTGCAGTATATTTTGCAGACACTTGTGTACTTTTAGATTGTGTTATTGGCACTTCTTACGTGCATTGAATAAAAGTTTCTGAGTTCTTCTTCCACCACTGTCAGATTCTAACATGTGGAAAACCTTACAGATCCAAATGTTTGACATCTAACACCCTGATTTTCCTGCATGTCTTCACTCCTGTCAGTTGAATCCGTCTTTCTTTCCACCTCTTTCCTCACAATTTATATAAAACAGAATGAGTGTTTTTGACCGTCTGGCACCTTTGATCCCTCAAGTATCTGCATCCTCCAGACAAACAAAGGAGCATCCCCCTCCTCTCTCCCTCTCTTCACCTGTCATCAAAAAGAAACCCATTCAAATCCCATCATTTGACGAGAGGGGCCTCATCTACGAACAACACAACACAAAACAGACAAACGCTGACAGGTAAATGAAGCTTGAGCTTGTGTTCTAGCTCAGTTTGACGTAATATAATTTATGATATGGTAAAAATTATCGTACTGAATTCATTTTTCTCCCCTCTTTTGGCTCCAGATCTTTTCTTCCCATTTGTTCCTCCAACACATCCAGTCGGCCCTCCTGGGGTAAATCATGTCAGCACTCACAGAGGACCCATGGAGAAAGAGCCTCAACTCTCCCAAGAGCAAAACCCAAAACATGCAGCTCTCCAGCTCTCTCTGCAAAGCCCAGCATCTCCATTTCTCCTGCTCCAAAGCCAAATTTGTCTTCCACTCTCTCTACTCTGCAACCAAAGCCAAGTGATTCTCTTCATCTCCCCGCCTCGCAGTTGAGTGATCCTTCTCCGTCGCTGCACCAGCCTCAGCCAAAGCCAAGTGTATCTCCGACTCTGACCATCCCAACACCCAGACTGAGTCCATCTCCAACTTCCCTGTGCCGAGGGATGAGTTTGGACAGCCAAGGAGGCAAGCAGCCATCTCCCGTTGCTAAAGAAAGACGCGCGAGGTCAATTACCATATCGAACGCTAAAGTTGAGCCCCAGTTCAGCAAACAGAGCGCTTCAAATGAGGCAAAGCATGATGTTCTTGACCAAGAAGCTTTACTGGACTTCACTCATCCCTTGTTGAGAAGAGTTCATCCCATGACATGCAGAGAGCCTCGACATCAGACATACTCTGAGTATCAGGGGCAAGCAGCCACGTCTCAGAATTCCTGCTTATTGCAAGGAAGAGTTGGTTTAAATAAAAAAGAAAACAGTGCAAAAGAGAAACCAATGCCTCCGCCTAGGAATTTAGGCATGACTGCTATCCATACACCAAAGTCAAACATCAGACAGCAGCAGGAATTTCTGCCAAGTGGAGCGACGGGTACACAAACATCTCTCTCAGAGTCTGGGGGGATTAAGTTTGCTAGTGTTGTTCAGAGAGAGTCTCAGTCAGTGTTTGATGGACTCACCACTCAGTCGAGCCTCAACCTTCACAGGAAATGTACAGACTACCCTCTGAGTAGAAGTGAGGGAAAACACCAATCATATGAGCGAGTGTACTCTGAGAGAAGCACAGCTTTACCAGTGGCTGCCACACTGTCATTTTCCACAGAGGCTCCCTTGAGTCGGTCGACTGTCTCACCCAGCACCGAGACCAGAAGAAGACGATTTGGCTTGAACAATGGAACAAAAGTGGATGCAACATTTCTATCAGGCTCTAATCTCGGGAGCCCTCAGGAAGAAAACAGTAGACAGACAATTACAGGAACTTCATCAAAACTCTTACAGCAAACCAGCACATCTCAACACATCAGATCTCCTCAGAAACAAAGATTCTGGTCAAAAACTCAAAGTCAGATCACAGAGATGGATGTGAAGAATGCAGCGAGTCAGTCCGACTGTGTTACGAAGGATTATAGCTGCCCGTCAAGAGACATCAATCAGAAAATGGAGGCTCCTCAGTGTGCACACAGATTAAATGAATCTAAGATATGTCCGATGGGATCTCATTCGCTGGAGGCCTCCAAACCTGCTGCTGTTGAGTGCACCACATCAAAAAATACCTTTTCAAGACCCACTATTACATCACACAAACACCAGTTAGAGCACAAACGGCCTCCTGGGCCAAATCAAAGCCACAAAGAGGTGAACCGCAGTGACACACGACTTACTCAAACAGATATTGTTGCACCATCTGATCGTCATGGGGTGCCCACAAAGCTACCAGAATATCCCTCAGAGAAATGTGCTGTAAGCTGGCCAGCATCTGTGGCACACTGCCCATTTAACACAAACAGTTTTGGCTTCAGGTCAAAGGGGGTCTTTGACCTGACATCCCAGCCACAGCACAGAGTGTACCAGAGACCAGATGAGACAACAACAGCTTCCCCTCCACTACAACAACCAAATTACTCCCCGGCAGACAGAGCATTTATCATGGAGGAACCAGAGGACCCCTATTATGTCACCATGTATTACCCAGGTTCAGTGTATGTGGGTGAGTACGCAGATATCCAAACCACTTGGAAGACTTTTGCTGAACAAATTGCTCAAAGCATTTACATGACAGGGACTCTCTCATCTGTCGTTTTTCATCTATTTAGAGTTAGAATTAAATAATTTTCTTCTAACCAATGGGGGGGTTTGGGGCGGGAACTCAGCTGAGGGGGTGGTCAGAGTGGATAGTAGAGGGATTTAAGACATCGCTCCTTATCAGCGGAGTAACAGACATGCTGAAGAGAGACGTGACAACGTTGGTTAGCAGACTTCTATCAGAGTGACTAGTCCAGAGGGGCCATGCCAGTACAGCTCTCAACAGAGACGAACAAACACAACATGCAGAAAGAAAAGCAAAAGCAGGACGGAAGGAGAGGCACTCGGAGATAAAGTGTGAGTACCGTGACACAGCAGAGGTTCTCCTCCTGTAACACTGGGAGGAATAATTTGACTGGAAATCTCAGTGCAGTGGTTATAAAGGCTGGTGACCGTTTGCAACAGGCCGTACACTCTGTGTTCATGAGCTCTGTGTCGTCCAACCGCAGCTGATTGTTAGATGGTTTCATTTGAAAGGCTTTCAGGGGCCCCACAAGGTGAAACTGTCCAGCATTTGTTTTGCAAAACAAACCCAACTATAGGTCCACTTACTGGCTTTTTCTAGAGCTTTCAACTGTATCACACAGTCTTACACAGTCTTCATTACCTGATAGAGTTTGCTCAGTTGTCATGGAGATGGATCTGTTTATGGGAGCTTAGATGTTATTTACAATGAGGTCAGGCATTATTGTTAAACCATAGGTCAAATGTATCTAAATCCAGTAACTCAAGCATTGTATTGTATTTGAGGCAATTTTTGTAATTTCAGACGGCAACATTGCATTTTCTACTTCACTGCATTTGTTCAGTCAGCAGATTAAGAGTTTACACACAAACATGGTGAAATATGATGATTTATTATAAATCACACTACCCACCAGTATGTAAAACAGTTAAATGAGATCCATCTACAACAGTTACAATCTTAAAATGCTGCTGACATAACAATGCATTAGTTCTGATATTCCAATAATAGCATATATCATGCAACTAAATAGTACTTTTGACTCTTTAAGTACTTACTGTTGACAAAACTTCTGTGCTTTTTATTAAATTACATAGATCATGTATGAATCACTTATACATGTAATGGAGAGTTTTTACATTGAGGTATTGGTACTCTGAGGTACTCTTTAAGCTAGTGGAGTGTGCAGTAACTGTGCAGTAACTTACCTTACAAGTATCATTTTAAAGTACTTGCACTTTACTTCAGTTTTTCTATTTTCTACCATATCAACTCCACAACATTTCAGAAGGAAATATTACTAGTACTTTTTAATCAAATGCATTTGTCTGGCAGCTATGTGTTAGGCTTTACGCCTCGTAAATTTGTTAGGAAACAAAGATGCAGACCAGAGAGCGAGATGTTAGAAAAAATAACATTTTTTATAAACACAAGGGGTGTATCAAAAAGCGTACTCATAAGCAGTGGGAGAAAAAACTAAAGGAGCTCTGACGAAGCAGGTTTGAGGCGAGGCACGCGCTGAAGCGGCAGGTAGACACTGAAACACAGGAGCACACTGTTAGTGGCAGAGCAGAAGTAGTCAACATTAGCAAGCTCTCTAGGAGAGGAGGTAATGAAGCGTTGTACTCATGATGAGACGAGCAAAGACACCACCAGGGATTTCGGCAACATGTAGGAGACAGCTCTCCGTTTATTCTGTGCCTAATCAGGATCATGCGCGTCAGGTGAACACCTGAGGAGGCGGGGCTGACTGGGTGTAGGTGAACACCCAGCTAAACAGACAGAGGGAGATTAGACAGGCAACAGTAAGAAAAAAGGAAACACACTGGAAAACAAAAAACAGGTCTGTAGGATCATAACATTATGGTTACTAATACTATTCCAATAATACAATACACAGTGGTATTACAATAACAGGGGCCAACAGGTGCCTCCACAACTGTCACTTTTAAGGAGGCTTATGTTCAGCTGATAATACAAACAAACAGAAGCAGAATGTGATGATTTTCAAAACAGCGAAACCCCATATTTAACTGAAAATAGTACAAAGACAACAAATCAAATATTGAAACTGAGAAATTTCCCAGACCCAGAAATTTTGCAGGACTTTGCTGGGACCGACCCAGAACTTTCTGGGAACTTATCTGGGATTTTCCCGGAACTTTCCCTGATATTTCTTGGAACTTTCCCGGATTTTTCCCAAAACTTTCCCAGAATTTTCCCAGAACTTCCAGGAGTATGAAGTAGCTTAAAATGAAAATATTACAGCACAAGTACCGAAAAACTACACTACAGCAAATGTACTGAGTTGCTTTCCATCACTTGAGGTTTTACCGGAACTTTCCCAGAGCTTATCCAGGATTTTCCCAGAAATTTCCCAGAACTTTCACAAAAAATTCCCAGGAACTTTGCCTGATTTTCCCTGAACTTCCTTGGAATATTTTCCAGTTTTTCCCTGGAAAATTTCCCGGATTTTTCCCAGAATATTTCCTGGATTTTTCACGGAACTGTCAGAAATTTTCCTGTGAAAACTCCAGGAACTTTCATGGAAATGTCCTGTCAAATTTTCGGAACTTTTATGGAACTTATTCAGGATTTTCCCGGAAAATTGACAGACCTTTCATGTAAATTTCCCTGGAAACTGGGATGGGCCAGGAACTTTCGGAAATTTTCTGAACTTTCCCAGAATTTTGCTGAAAAATTCCAGGAAAATTTCCCAAAACTTTCTGGAAAAATTCCCATGAAAGTTCCCAGGAATTTTCCAGGAAAATCCTGGTGAACCTATACAATATTTACAGTACATACAACAGTCTGAATACTACCAGGAAAACGCTTGGCAAAACAAAAGTAGATGGACTTCCAGACTGCATGGAAAGTGAACAATCATAACACAACCCAAGTCCCACAACATGTCAATATTTGATGTGACTGACCTGGAAATTTTGTGGGACATCGCTGGGATGACCCAGAATTTTCACAGGACCTTGTCGTTCCCGATAAATCCCAGGAAATTTCCGGGAAAGTTCTGGAAGTTCCGGGAAAGTTCCGGGTTGGTCCCGGCAATGTCCCGGGAAATTTCCGGGTAAGTTCCGGGACCGATCTGGGAAAGTTCCGGGTCAGTCCTGTGTCAGAACCGGGTACCGGTTCGGATCCTGGGTTGGATGCTGACAAACTGATTCATGCCTTTAATTCAAGCTGTCGCAACCCAGCTGTTATTATCATTATGATTATCATTAGTGTGTTTTTCTCCCAGGTCGCATCCCGTGTACTGATCACCTGGGTGGTTGATACTATTATCATTAGCGTGTGTGTGTCGGGTCGGATTGATTGAGTACTGACTGATTCACTGTTTTGCAAATCATCACATTCTGTTTCTATATACATTTTACAGTGTCCCGACTTTGATGGACTCTCTGGTGTTTGTTAAAATTAACCCCACATAAGTAGGCTAAGTAATCCAGTAATACACAGCCATTCTGCCTCCACAACTTTCATTTTTGTTACCAAAGACTAAAGACTTTTGGTGGTTTAAGTATGCTTACATTTAGCTTACAATACGTCTGTACTTTTACTTAGGTAAAATTATGAATGCAGGACTTACACTCATACTCGGGTGTTATTTACACTGAAGCACTTCTACTTTTACTTGTGTAAAGGATCTCAGTACATCTTTCACCACCACACTTCACAATCCAGAATTTTTACATTTTGAAAAGTTTCTGCACATTTGATTGAGCACAAACTTGATTTATTTTCTCTCTTTTCATACTTCGAATCCTACGTGTCACCTAAAAATAGTGTGTATAACTGTCAGAAGACCCTACCAAAAAAAAAATGTCCCTTGAGGTAGCCACACTGCGCATGCGCGCTGCATCTCGCCACTCGTTCTCCTCTTGTCGCCTTGGTAACGGTAAAGGGGGGCTCACGGCCAGAGGGAAGGAGAGAAGAGGTACCCAGACTAATCACATGACCGCTCCTCATCGTGTTATCTTAGTGGTGGGATATTCATCGTTTGTTGTCGGACCAGAGCGGCAGTAGATCTCACCGTTCTCCTCCTCGGGCTGATTGCAGGTCAGTTGAACGGGAATCGGTGAGTGTGACTGAACATCAGCGCTGAACGAGCCGACCGTTAGCGGGCAGTGGCTAGCAGCTAACACGGAGCAGCCGCTAGCTCCTCAGCTCAGTATCTACCAGCATGACGAGAGAGAGACAATGGGGTCGATGGGCTGTGATGGAGCTCACCTCGCGTGTTGCGTTAAAACAGATGAAATGTGCTTAACGTAAATATAGAGCCGCAATGGGCGTCAATTTGCGCGGCCATCCTGAGCTAAAATAACGTTTTTAGTAAAGAAACAGCTCGTAGCTTTCATGACAGCAGAGCATCATCATCCATCCTGTGCTCCAGTCGTGAAGTGTGATTTGCCTGCAGTGTTTTAAGCTCACGATTCTGCATATCTGGTGAATGTACAGTGTGCGTGAAGGCAGCACAGAGCAGGAGGGCAGGCAGGCCGAGAGATGAGCAGGGCTGCATGAATACTGAGTGTATGAATCAAAGTGACAGCCACTGCCTCGGTGACCTGTATGATCTGACTTGAAGCATGGCAGCAGGCCGCTCAGTGTGCACGCCCTGGAGGAACGAGGTTATCAACATCTTGGCTCTGCTTCATGCCTGTTACTGATGCCATCTGCTTGCACTGTTTGCTTCACACAAAGGGCCAGTTCACAAAAACATTTTGTAACTTCCCTCTCATTAAGTTAGACTCTCACCAGGGCTGCAATCAACAGTCATTATTGATGAATCTGCTGATTATTTTCTGTAGTAATGATTTGACCTGTATATTTTTAATGAATAGCTGAAAAACACCCATGAGAATTTCCTGGAACTCCTTGTAACGTCTAAAATCTACTGTTTTGTCCAACCAACAGACCAAAACCCAAAGACATTCAGTTTACTGTCACGCAGGACAAAGAAAACAGCAAAACATTCATCTTTGAGAAGCTGTAACCCCACACTTTTGTCCTTGTTACTTAAAAAAATGATTAATTGATTATCAAAGTAGTCGCCATAAAATCTTCTGTCGATCAGTTAATTGATAATTCAACTAACTGTTGCTGCTCTAGTACTCACAACATTAAAAAAGTTACGTTCATGGATCTATGTATCTGACTTTTTCTTCAAATACTGATAACTAAACTCTGGGTATCTGCCTGTGCTGAGTACCATAGCCCTGCATCTCAGCTGGCAGGCGCGAAATGGGCTGCAACGGCAACATAATTCTTGTGGGTAAATGCGCCCATCTAAGTTCCATGTTCACTTCAAGTGCTTCTTTTCGCCACCGACAGGCTCAGATTGTTATTCTAAGTGTCTGACAACTCCATGGAGAGGATCCCTACAGAGATAGACCTTTTCAGACAGCCCTTTCTGACAGGAAGTGAAGCCATTACAGCTCTGTTTTTTCCAAGCCACCAGACTCCTCAGACAAAAACAGTAACTTTACCTTGCAAAACATGGGAGTTGCTGGTCCTCCACTGCCTTGATCGGTTGAGTTTGTTTGTGTTGTTGTGTGACTTTGCCATTTGAAAGCGTTAGTCCAGATCAAAACTAACGTGTTAAAATGCAATAAAATGGCTGATATACTAATATATCTGCAATAAGCTAATATATGCCAGTATACGTTCTGGCCTGTCTGTCTTTCTTGCCTCCCTGAGTACCAATCTGAGCCATCTCTTTTCACAATGTCCCCATTACTCAGGAGACAGACAGCATAAAACTAGAACTCATGGCTAGATGTACATGAAAGAAATATATTTTAGTCATTTGAGTGAGCCAACCCTTAAAGATTACTCCAACATCTCATGTCTCCGCTGTAGAACAAGTGAAAGAAGGAGAGGCTCTACTGGCCTACTTCCTCGTGATGTCCCAGCACTTCTGTTAATGAAAAATTCTATTTTTATCTTTCTCTCCTTTTGTTATTAGACATGTCAGACATTGTTCCTCCAGAAGTGAGACCCAAACCGGCCGTCCCTGCCAAGCCCCCAAATGTGGGGGCTCCTTCCCCCTCCAGCCCCTTTCCACCCCAAGGCCCGGGCGCCGGAGTAGGCGTTTCAGCTGCTCCTCCAAGTGGCATCCCAGTCCCCATCGGGAGTCACGGCCCAGTGCACATTAGTAGTCATAGTGTGGGTCATGGTGTGGGCCACGGTGGGAGTCACACTGCAGCACACAATGGAGGTCACGGTCATGGCGGCTCCCATGGCTCCAGTGGATCCACTTTGCTGGGCTACATTGGTATTGACACCATCATTGAGCAGATGAGGAAGAAGACCATGAAGACAGGCTTTGACTTTAATATCATGGTTGTCGGTGAGTCGCAGAAGCCTGTGAAGTAGGTGAAAGATGAATGTTAGCGTACAGCTGTGAAGGGATATATCCTCAAATAAGATGAATTTATTTGTTCTTTTTTGTTCTTGGTGAGAAACAATCCAAATGATTCCATCATATCTCTCTTTTTTTCTTACTTTGCCTCCTCTTCAGCCTTGTTCATGACATTTTCCCCTCTCGTCTCAGGTCACAGCGGTCTCGGAAAGTCCACTCTGGTCAACACCCTGTTCAAGTCGCAGGTGAGCAGGAGGAGTGCGGGGTGGGCCCGTGATGAGAAGATCCCCAAAACGATCGAGATCAAAGCAGTGTCTCATGGTGAGTACAGTGAGAGGGCTGCTGCTCTCTCTTTAGAGCCAGACATTTATAGCAGCATTTAATTTGACAGAGAAAATTAATGATCTTTGGCCATGTTCTTAGTCCCACATAGCCCACTTACAGTATATCAGTGCACCCTGCTAGCTGTCAAGTCAGCTCACCATTTATTCTAGCTGAGCTGCAAATGCACAAGCCAACTTCTGCATCCTCCGAAGGTACTTTGTGAGAGGCTTTGATAATTTGTTTACTGTGGCTGCAATTACTGTTATAACTGGTGGTTCCCTTAAAATTAATTGCTCTGGAATAATTATACTATATATCATAAAAAATCAGTGTGTAAACCTGCCTGAATTGAGTCTTGTTGGGGTAGTTGGCTCTACCAACAGAGCAGGGAGAAAGGTTTGTTTAGTTTATCTCTGTCTGCAAAAAATTAAAATTAACCAGGCTGAAATTTGGAAGACAGATCAGCCACAGATGACAGATCCATTACGAGGATCAGCCGACTAGATTTCTGCCGTTCCAGTGTTTTCCAGTGCAGTGTCATCATGCAAGTCCAAATATACTGGATTTCAAGGCAAAGTGACCGTCTCTGTGGTACAAAATAAGTTTTGTTAAAAGGTGGTCAGTAAGGACAGGCAAACAAATCCAAAACAAGGAAACAGGAACAAGAAGGCTGGAGCACTGAAAGTGTGGTCACATTACAGCTCTGTCAATGAAAATGTCCCACACTCAGGATGTGAAGTCACTCTTCTGATGCGGGTAATAAATGTGATCAGAGTGATCACAGATAGTATATAGTGCATGAGAGTGGCGCCACAGTTTGTAGTCTGGAAGTGTGATAATGTATTGAAGAAAACACACTAGAATAAGAACATGTCCAAACACAGTGATCATCAGTGTTTCTGTTGACCAGAGGAGAATCTGCTCGCTCTGCTTTGTGCTTTGTACCAAAAAGACTGTAAACTGTCGAACTCACACTGCTGAAAAAACTTCTGAATATGTTTTTGCATGGAAGATGGACGGACTTATGTCCTCTATCACTTCCACTGAAAGCATGTTAGGAAGGAATCTCTTAATGTATGAACAGGAGGAATGAACAGAACCTGTTGCAGTGTTTGTACCTGACTATAATCTGAAGACAGACTTGAAGAAATGTAAACAGATCCTTTAAGGGCTGGCTCAAATTTATCATCATTAACAGCTCCTACGTGTACACATAAATCCCCACATTGTAGCGTGTCAGTGGGCATGTGTTGTATTTATCTGAGCTATACGATGAACTTTAAAGTGTCTTTAGCATCTCTCTGCATCAGCAGTGATGTGTACCACTTCACTGAGCACAGTTATCTGTGCTGGAGTTCAGTCATGACTGGCTTGACCATATTCCAACATCTCCTCTATGTCTATGTCACGACTAATGGTTTTCAGTCAACTTCCTGTATAGATTATTCTGGGCCCATGGACTCCGGACAGATGCTAACAGCTCTTATTTGACTCAAATGTATCAACGCTGGGAGAAATGGCCTGAAGTGTGAGGATTTTAAGTAGAGATGGTGTTTTTCTGTCACGCAGCCTGTGGACAGACTGCTGATCCTCGTTCAGAGTATATTTGCTCACACATGTACAGTGGATGCATCAGAGCCTCTATTTCGTCTAGCCTGACACAAGTTAGACAGTTGCATAATGGTACAGATGACCTTATCTGAAACCTAAAAAGTTTGCTGCCATAACACCAGACAGTCTCCGAACTGAGAACTGTGCTGCTATGGTAACAGCGAATGACCCCTGCTGACAACTAACACAAAGAAGTAAATATGACTCATGTTGTGGTTCGCTAACAATGGTGTCGAGCGAGGGATCGTAATTGTTGTTTTCCTTATAAAACACAAGTAATTGTGACACAACAAATAAGCGCTCTGCTGGACTATAAAGGCGTGAGCAGCAGGCCATTATTTTGAAAATAATCCTAATTGAGTGAGCATACAAAGCAAACGTCTCTTATTTAAAGCTGCGATGTTTAGCATTTGAAAACGTCTGACTTTGGTGCCCCTCCCCCCAGTGTTCGGATCAGATCAGTCACGGTGGCGGTCAGCTCTGTATGCTGTTTATGGAATGGCTTTGGGGACTGTTGTATGTAGCACACAGTAATGTGCTCCTCTTGGACTGGAGAAGTGACTGGACTTGTAGACATCCTTGATGATTTAACCGCACCGGGGAAACAGTGGTGACAAATGAAACCCTGAAACAGAGCGCAGTGTGTGGCTGCTACAGTCCACATGGTCATACACACACTGCCTGTGGTTGACAGTGACCTGATATCATTATGCTCTTGCCAGTGAAAGACACAGCAGACGTGATCACACAGATGTGAAAAATATCTCAATCGGATTATTTACTCTGTGCTGTGTTTCTAGCCTGGATGCTATTTCTCTGTTCATTCCAAACATAATCATTTGTTCAACATGTTGAATGTTGGTTTGCACATGGAAAGCAACAGCTATGATTTGTTCCCCACTTTGTGTTTTTTTACAGTACTTGAGGAGGGTGGTGTGAAGATGAAGCTGACGGTTGTCGACACTCCAGGCTTTGGAGACCAAATCAATAATGACAACTGGTGGGTTTTCCAACTCCTGGTTCATTAACGCCCCGTAAATGTCATCATTACCGCCTTAATCTTACCAAAAACAATCTTTCATTATCACCTTTTAAAATTGTTCCAGTGGTTCAGGAGTGTGGGAATGGATTTAGTTCCCCAAAACTACACTGAAAATGGTGTTAATCAAGTAAAGTGTGTCGCTGAAGTCATCTTTTTCCTCTCATGCTATCCACAGCTGGGAGCCCATTTCCAAGTACATCAATGAGCAGTATGAGAAGTTCCTGAAGGAGGAGGTCAACATAACCAGAAAGAAGCGCATCCCCGACACCAGGGTGCACTGCTGTCTGTATTTCATCTCCCCAACTGGACACTCGTGAGTTAAACTAGGATTAGTGAAGTAATCACTCAAACCCTCTTTAAGTATCTGATCTAGAACGGGATGCATTTAGTAAGCTGTTGGAAGAGACACTCTTAATCACATACAGCGCACAGTGTTCGCATCCCTTTATCCAAAAACACTTCAATTCAGACTAGCAAAGCTCCAAATCAAGTGTGCTACTTGATATTGCAGACAACACACACCTCTCTCTCTCTCTCTCTCTCTCTCTCTCTCTCTCTCTCTCTCTCTCTCTCTCTCTCTCTCTCTCCTCTGAACACCTCACAATTAGCTCCCGCTGACAACTGTGAAATTGCTCTTTAATGGATAAACGGATACAGTCTTTTGTGTATTACAGCCAGCGTATCCCATCCTTCTTAGCTGGGGTAATTGAGACCGACAGCATGTTTTGTGTGCAGGCAAAAAAGAACTGGGACACAACCCTTGTCCAATAAAAAGCCCACTTCTCAGTCGCATTCACCCTGTAAGTCTTTTTTTAATTGCTACAAGACCAGGGAAAGGTAATTAGACGTATGAAACATGACAAAAAATCCTGATTGTCACTGTTGTATGCAAGCCTTCTGAGAGAGTCACATCTAAATCTACCTATTTACTCACTTTCCGTCCCTGTCCTCTCTGCTCTCTATCTGTTCCAGTCTCCGGCAGCTAGACATCGAGTTCATGAAGCGCTTGAGTCACTCTGTCAACATTATTCCTGTCATTGCAAAGGCAGACACAATGACCATTGAGGAGAGGCAGGAGTTCAAACAGCGGGTGAGTTTCACCAGCGATCCTACCGAAGCTAGACCGATAAATCAGCCTGGCCTGTACTGCAGCAGCTCGTTTGCTCAATTCAGATATACCGTAATGGTACCTGTGTGTATGGTAGTTCTGTTGTGACATTTCTTGATAACTGCAGGCACTGACACCCGTAGTTCTAAATGCCAGGATGGAAATGCCAAAGATGTGTTTAGGGTATTATACAAACAGCGCACAGAGGATTGACAAGTTTGTTTTCCAACTTCGAAACGTCCTCCTCAGTACATATTTTGGTCTTCAGAGCTGCTCTCTTCAGTATTTCAACATTAACAATGTGTCAGATGACTGTTGTTACATATGCGTCGTGTCAAAGGTGGCGCTGTTTGAGAATCACCCACCCAACACCCAACCCAGCAGTTCCACTCATCTCCATGGAGCATTTTAGCATCTTTTGTGCCTCGTATGTTCAGTCAGCAGGGAGACTTTTCAGTGAAAAAGCTCACACACACAGCCAGATATCTCCCTCTGGAGGCGGTGGAGACCAAAAAAAGAGCTAGAAAGTGAAGTGAATATTACATCCACCAGGTGCCCAGAAACACAAATCCCTGTTTGTTGGACATGTAAATAAGCAGCTGTTTGCTAACTTGAACATATCAGATTTCTATGGTGATCATTTGTTAATGTGTTTACAGCCAATGCCTATTGGCTGATGTCATCTTATGGGATTATTTAACTCTCAAATAACGGTATTTGTATCTGTCAGATTTCCCATATTGGACGGCTGCAGATCCTCCAGCCTCTCCATAATGTTGGGTACACGAGTAGTCTGAAGACAGCAGTCACATGTTCCTAGTTTTGTTTTGTGCTGTAGGTAAGGAAGGAGCTGGAGATGGGCGGGATTGAGTTTTACCCGCAGAAAGAGTTTGATGAGGACATGGAGGACAAGAGCGACAATGACAAGATCAGAGTAAGTGGTTCTGTTCTTTCTGTCTCACACATTTGTCCCCTGATTGTCTTCTTCCCCGTCCCTCCATTCTCTCACACTCACGCACAGCTTCCTCCAAACAGAATGCCAGGGCACTGGAGCATGTCATGTATTTGTGTCATCTCGTAAACCTTGGGCAGCTCTCTTCAGTACACTGAACCGTGTTGAAATGTCTCTGTTCTTAGGAGGCGATGCCCTTTGCGGTGGTGGGCAGCGACAAAGAATATCAAGTGAATGGCAAACGCGTTCTCGGGAGGAAGACAGCGTGGGGAATTGTAGAAGGTGGGTGGTGTAACATTTGGAGTCCCTTTGTCACAGAAATAGTATTGATGGGCTCAGGTAAAGGACTTGACATATAAGATGTGACATTTGATTCTGTCCAATTTCTTTTGGTTACAGTTGAAAATCCCAACCATTGTGAGTTTGCTCAGCTGAGAGATTTCCTGATCAGGTAAAATATTCTTTTAAATAGATTATTAAAATCCCTCTGCCCACAATGAAATAAACTTCATTTAAGGAGGAATTAGAAACTTTGGGATTTGCCATAATTGGAAACTTTCTGTGTGTCATAATGTATAAACAATAACATGAATCGTGGGTAAAAGTAATAGGGTTACAGCTAATGATTATCAATAGAGAATTATCTGCTGATTGTATTCTTAATTTATTGAATCATCATTTTTATATGAAAGGTCAGAAAATAATGAAAATAAATTTCCCAGAGTCTTCAAATTGAAGATATTCAGTTCACCATGACAGCAAACCAAGAAATCCAGCAAGTATTCACGTTAGAGGCTGGAACCAGGACTGTTTTCCTCAAATGATTAATCGATTACACTTGTTACTGATGATTAATCTTCTTACAATCAACTTATAGATTTGATGATCACCTTCGTCATGTCAACGTTTTTTTGTAGCTGACACATCACTTTTATGAAAAAAAAATGCATAATAAGAAGTTATTTCAAAATAAGGATGCATAATTTTGCTTGTAACTATAGAATTTTTACATTTTCCGAATCTCACTGGTTCAAATTGCGAGCAGGGTTCAGTTCACATTCAACCTTTACTGGATGCTTAGTAGCCTGCATATTACTAACATATTGGGTCTTTATTAGTTACAAAGCACTTATTAAACTTTATTCTACATAACATTCTACAACTACTCGGCCATGAACTAAGAATTTTTCTTCATTAACTTCCCAATTACTAATGTTACTACCGTGTCCTCACTGTGTCTCTGTATCTCTCTTTCTCAGGTCTCACCTGCAGGATTTGAAGGAGGTCACTCATAACATTCACTATGAAACCTATCGTGCCAAGAGACTGAACGAGAATGGAGGTCTGCACCCCATATCTTCCAATGACACCCAGGAAAGCAACCTGTAGTCAGTCAGTCAGTCAGTCAGGGGAACAGTTGTGACAGAGTGAGAATAACAAACAGTGCAATGAAGCTGATGCAGAGGAATCTCTAATTGTTGTCACCACAGCATCGCTGCATGCTTGGAAAACATTTAACTCTGTAAAAACCTGTGTCATTTTTTTCTGATTTACAAATTCCACCCATCGTCCACAACACTTCCTTCCCCACGCCACCCCGACAAACACATATCAAACCCTTATAGTTTCATTTGAAAGTCAGGACAGTCCCACCCAGAGACTTAGTGCCATGATACAATTAACATTTTATCTACTGCCAATGCCTTGTCATTTATCATTGTCCGGGTAGTACAAGCTTAGAAAGTGCCATGTTATTATGTGTATATGAGGTCAATTTTTAAGTTCTAGTGTTGTGTAGCAACTGATGTCTCAATTCAGATGACAGGATTTGCTCAAAATATTTAAATCATAATTCCTGTGTAGTAGTGATCCGCTAGCCAGCTCTGCAGTTGACTTTGTACAAATTGCTTTTTCAAAATTCTTTTCATGTGTAGAAAGAGTCCCTGTGGCTTAACTGTCAGGTGGGTTTAGCAAACATTACAAGCTGTGCTGTCTTCGTTTACACCCACCTTCATGAACAAAACAAATGGAATTTCTCTAATGTTTCCTCGCCCTGTTGGTGTTTGATTTTCCATGTAAAGACAGTTTGTGTGGACAGACCTGCATACTAAGATGAGAGAAAGCTGCAACATCAGTCACTATGAAATGCAATTCTGTGGGCGGCAGTGTGTGTGTAATTAGTCCACGAAGTGCATGACTGGGCATACTGCAGATTCTGTGATTCCATGATTCACCGTAATAGCACACACAAACTGAATACTTGTGAAAGAAATGTGGTCCAGTGCATTTGTGTTTGTGCTCATTTGCGCTGCCTGACTGTGCTCTTGCAATGACAGTGAAGATAATCATGAAACAGATCAGTGGTTTTATTAAATATTACATATTTTTCCCTGGATTCAGATTGACTTTGTGACGTATTTTGACAGTTGAATGGAAATCATACACACTATTTAATCTGATAGCCTGAAACATGTAAATTAACTGGTATTACTTATTAAAGAGTAGCATGGCCAGCGATACCATAAAAATAACTCATTTACAAGTTTACTTGCTTCACAAGGGTTTTTTGTTTGTGTGTTTGATTTTTTGTTTGGTTTGTTTGATTTAATGCATTTTTCTCCTCCCCATACCCACTGCCCATTAATGAAAACAATATTTCCTACCCAAAAGAAATACAACCACTCGTGTTATCAGTATACCTGATGATGAAAAATATTGTCACTTTTTCTTCAATGCCTTGTGCCATGTAAAGCTTTTGTCATTACACTCTGACTTGGTTATCAGTATTTGCATTGATGGTGTTTTAAAACTATTCATTCTGGTCACCACGTGGTGGCAGCACTCTGCCATGTATAAGCAGTGATTGAGTATAGCAAGAAACAGGCACTTGGACCAGCTTTGAGTCCTCCTGAGACATTCCCACTGCTGAGATTTTTAGGTAAATTTTTACACAGTCCAGGCTTATTTCCTGATGACGTTTACAGAGTTTGGGTCCTCCACTGCTGTCAGTAATAACCAATTTATCTCTCCAGATCAGGTTTACAAGAGGCTTTAATAATAGGTATACACTCAGAGTGTTGGTGTAATTATTCCAAATCAGTCTAATTTTATTAAGTTGTTAACATGTTTACCAAGCTTTCATTCTACTGTTCTGCCATGTACTGTCTACAGCAGAAGAGAAATATGCCAAAACTACAAGTTATTCAATCTTTCAGTATCTGTCAATCTCTTTGTTTGGAATCAATTTTTTACAATCATGAACGTTTGTGTGGTTTTGATATGAAATGTGATGTCTGCAACAAACTGATAATAGTTGTCTGATGATAGTTGTTTTGGTGCAGTCAAAGGTTTCAAGAAGAAATTTTAAACTGTTCATGTGTGCATGCTTGTGTCCACACTGCCTTGTTTGCTTCACTCATCACTGCAACTTTACATCAACGTATCAACTATTTCTGAATGTGTGATGTGTACATTAAATTGCTATATCATGAGGTAAAGCACTGCTGTCTTAACTTCATAACTAAACTGACAGCCCACAGTCCATATATCACTCATCTCTTTGAATCAGAACTTCACAATGTATATTTAATAACCATTTTTCTGTTGCCGTGATACATTGAGATATAATTTTCAGTGGTATATTGAGTTATTTATACATCAATGTCTTATTATTGTAATTTATTCTTTAATAAAAGCACATTCTCATGTTTGTTTTTTGAAAAATTTCATGTCTCAACATGATTAATGACATTTTATTATTTACTGTACAGGACACCTGATTCTGAACTTACATGAAACTCAAGAGCCACAATGAAGGTTGCACTGGAAAAAATATAGTTGGTTTATAGCTGAAACTGATTGTTTTTTAAAAAAACAAAAACAAAATGAAGCAAGTAGGCTGTTCTTAGTGGACAGTTAGTTGTGATTAATGTTCATCAAAATTTAATTTGAGTGTAACGATACATTGATGAACTTCAAAATCACTAAAAGCTGCAGTGATCTTATCCCACCGCTGCATCTGCTGAGGTGTACTTTATTCATAGTGTGTGTCTGGAGGGCAGTCCCTGGAGAGGACAGCATAATGAGCTTCTGTCTTAGTAAATCAGGCAGTGTATACATGCAGATTGTGAATGCAAATTCAATTCAAGTTCAACTTGGCTCTCAGTGTTGTAACTGTCTCACAATTTTAGATATGGACTTTCCTACAAATGTGTCATAAATGGTGGGATATCATGAATATGAGGCTTTAGTTGGTGAGTTAATCTTAAGAAAATCACGGGAGCAGTTCAAGAGAGTTGTTAATTGTGAACATATAAAATCACAACTCTTCACAAACAGTGGGGTTACACACTAATGGTGTGATGGAATATGTTTCCCCCTCGGCTGTGTGAGTTGTAGATTCCCCTCCTGCAAGGCAAACTGTAGAGGTCGATGGGAATGCCAGTCAAAAAATGGGCTGCATGAGTGAGCTTATTCTTAAGAAAATATTAATGTAGTCCTTGACCACGTGTTTATGCAGCTCAACATGCCCTTGTTAAGTTCCATTCTGGTTTTAATTAAATGCACTCCAAAGCATGCTGTGCCATCACATGTCACCACACGAGTGGCAGCTAGTTATTGCAGCTCTGACCTCCTTTCTGTGTTTTTAGTGTATTTTTGTGTTCTTGTCTACACCAACAGTGTATATCCCTTCCTCGGCTGATGCTACTGCAGCCTGTGACTTTTTCCCAAGTATAACAGCTGCAGACTTCACACCCACAATCCCTTCTCATCTCTGCAGACTTTAATCATGCTTCCCTGTCTTCCATTCTCCTCACCTTCACCCAGTATGTTAAATGCCACACCTGGGACAATAAAATATTGGATCTTCTGTAAGCAAACACAAACACACACAGCTCTTCGCCCTCCCCCCCTCGGTCACTCAGATCACAACCTAGTGCATCTGCCTCCTATCTACCTTCCTATACCTATGGTGAAAAACAACTTCCAAAGACAAGGTCAATGGGGAAATGGTCGAAGGGGGCCAGTGAGGCGCTGACTGCTTTGAAACAACCAACTGGGAAGTGCTTTGTAGGCCACTTGGGGAGGACACTTACAGTATAGCTCAATGCATTAGAGACTATTCAAAATTGCAGAGAACACTGTTCCTACTGGAAAGGTACAATGTTTCTCCAATATCAAACTGGGTGACCCCTGAGCTAAATGTGCTACAGAATGAAAAGGTGAGGGGGTTTAGATATGGGAAGAAGTAGGCAGAACCTATAGACTGTGAATAGGCACTTAATTTGTTTTTCAACAGATCTGATTCCAGCTGCACCCCCTCTCCCACCCACCACAGTAAAGACCAGTCTGCATTCCATTATACACTCCCTGACTATTCCACAACCCACAATCCCTCCCCCAGGGAATCCAGGACATCAGTTGTACCCTCCTCACACCTTGACTACATTCCATTCTAAAATCAAACAAATTACATACCCCTCCCCCATCTCCCTCAACTGGGGCCATACCCTACTGACTCCCTAACAGCTGACCAGGTGAGAAAGGACCTCAGAAAGATCAAGGCAAGAAAGGCCACTGTCCCAGATGGTATCAGCCCCAGACGGCTCAACGACTTTGCAGAGCCTTAGTATGGACATAGTTCCAGTTTTGACGAAAACTTCCTGTGTGGTTCCAGTACCAAAGACTGTTGACTCCAGGAAGACGAACCACTTCAGAACAGTAACCTAAACCTGTCACCTAATGAAGACCATGGAGAAGATCATACTCAACCACCTCCAGTGCCTGGTGTGATCAACTAGGCATTGGGGTGGACGACACAGTCATTTACCTACTGCACAGATCAGTCTCCCACCTTGAGATCACTGGGAGCACTGTGAGATCATGTGTTTTTGTGCTTTTTTTGTGTTTCTTCCATCACTTGTCCAGGTCCATCATGTGCACGTATGGATGTACAACTGGTGAGACTAGTGATTTGCTTTCTATTATTTTTCTGGACTTTTTCAAACTACATCGGAAGATCCATTCAGCCACAGCTCTATTGTTTATACACAGGAACAGTTGTTAACACTGTGCAACACGAGGGTACTCCAGGTGGAAAGACTGGAGATCTCAGTAGAAATAAAGAGAAGAAAGAGGGGATGAAGAGCTGGAGAAAAGTGCTGTGACAAGAAAAGACAGTATGAACCATCCATACTGTTCCTTATTATGGGGAATGTGACATCTTTCCCCAATAAGATGGCAGAGCTGACGGTGCTAACCAGACTGCAGAGGGAGTACCAGGAGTGTAGCATGATACGCTATGTTGGCCGATGCTGCAGCAGCATGCAAGTTCCTACATATATTTTAAAAATTGCTGTTATTCCATGTTTAAACACTTAGTTAAATCTTTTGAGAACATTTCTTTTTCTCTTAGTTTTCATTACTCATCCTTATTCTTCTATTGTGTATATTTTATGTTTATGTGTATGTTTACACTGCTGCCGCAACAAAATAATTTCCCAAATTGGAATTAATTAAGTGAAAGTCTCAGTCTAAGTCTATGTGGGACACTGTTAAGGACAGTTTATGACACTGTGGTGGCATCTGCAATTTTCTACACAGTGGTCTGCTGGGGCTGTGGGAGCTCTGAGAGGGACAGAGAGACAAAGACTATGCAGACTGGTAAGGAGAGCTGGCTCTGCTCTGGACCGCCCTCTGGTCACTATTGAGCAGGTGGGTGAAAGGAGGATGTTAGCCAAGCTGATATCAATCATGGACAACCCCCCCTAACCCCCTGCATGACACAGTGGGGGCCTTCAGCAGCTCCTTCAGCAACAGACTGCTGCATAAAAGCTGCCTAATAGCAACTTTAGAAGGATGGCTAATTTAATTTTGTAATTTACATGTATATATAGTTGATTTATTCTGTTTCTTATTGATTTCTCTTATTGATTACAGGCAGAAACCTCCAACTGAACCAGGGTCTGGGTGGGCATCCATCTGCCTCGACCACTCAGGTTGAGGGGGGGGGGGAGAACAGTAATGATTATAGCAAAAATAACAGCTATAATAATAATAGAAATATTATTTGTAATGAAAATAGTATATGACAGCATTATGTATATGTTGACAGTATGACAGTATATGTATATCTTTATATATGATGGTATATGACAGTAAATGTACATAAAAATAATAAGAGGGACAGGAGGAGAGAGGAGCTCAGTGTATCATGGGAAGTCCTCCAGCAGTCTAAACCTACAACAGCATAACTAGGGGCTAGTCCAAGGCAAGCCTGAGCCAGCCCGAACTGTAAGCCTCATCAAAAAGGAGAGTTTTAATCTTCTTAAATGCAGAGAGGTTGTCTGTCCCCAGACCGAAACTGGAAGATGGTTTTACAGGACAGGAGCTGGCAGAAAACTGCATACAGGAAAATGACATGGTTATGGGTGTTAGTTTTGCTATGTCCTGTTTTATGTTGTAAGTTTTCCTCATGTGTCACCTTTTGCTTTATTTCCTGTATTTTCCTGCCACTTCCACTTGAGGCTCCTGCCAAACTGTTGATTTGTTTCACCTGTCCCACTTTAGTCTTCTCTCCCCAGTGTATTCAAATGTCTGTTTTCTCTCAGTCTATGTCAGGTCAGCGTTGTTCCTTGTGTGTCAAGAGCTCCAGGGCTTTACAGTGTTTCCCATTGTTTTCTAGTGTTTTGGGACTATTGCTTTGTTGTTCCCATGGTACCCCACTTGTTTTTGGATTTTCGATTTCTGCTCCCTCGATGGTTTTGTTATTTTTTTGGATTTGAGCTGACACCTGCTCCTAGTTTCCAGTCCGACCCTGTTGGTCACACCTGAGCTGCAGCAATTCACTGAACCAGAGCTGCAGCTGTCTCTAGTTCCTGTGCTGCAGTCATTCACTGAGCTGGAGCTGAACTCGTCTCCAGATCCTTCTGCTCTGCAGACAGCCTCGTGGCCTTCAGCTAGTTGACCAGGCACCTAACATGGACCCAGCCAGTTCCCTGCCTGACCTAGTCCTGGAGTCACTGTCTGACAAGTCCTTCAGAAAGAAGCGTGGCTTCCACTGCTGTCATGCCTCTCAGCTGCCCAGCTCCTTGTCCTCACCCCTGCTCAGTGTTGTGAAGGTTGTGCTGCTCAGGGTCGTGGAGGTCCACCACCCAGCTCCCTGGCAGATGTCGCTCCTGTTCCTGAGTCAATCACTGCCAAGTATGCTCCTGGTTCCCTCTTGGCAGTCCGGCCGACATCTGCTCCTGGCTCCCATTCGACAGTACATCTAAAACCTGCTCCTTGTTTCCAGTTGGCAGTCCAGCTGACACCTGCTCCTAGTTTCCAGTTGAGAGTCCCACCAACATCTGTGACTGGTTCCTAGCCGATGGCCTGGCTTACACATGTTCCTGGTTCCTGCAGCCATCAATTGAGTGAGAACTACAACTATCTCCAGTTCTTGCACTACAACCATCCACTGAACCAGAGCTGCAACTGTCTCCAGATCCTGTCCTGTTACCATTCACTGAGCCAGAGCTGTAGCTGTCTTCAATTTCTGTGCTGTAGCCAATTCCTGAGCCAGAACTGCAGCTATCTCCAGTTCCTGCACTGCAGACATCCACTAAGCCAGAGGTGCAGCTTTCTCCAAATCCTGCTGTCCTGCAGCAAATTCCTGTCACTGCTGAGCTGCAGCAGTCATTAGTTCCTGAGCTGCAGACATCTCCAGTGCCAGTGCTACAGCTATCTCCTGACCCTGCTGACCTGCAACAATCTACTGTGGTGGGGTTTCATTAGCTTCCTGCTTCCCTGGCCCTACCACCTCCCGACGGTCTCCCTGTTGCTTCCAATTCCAATTTTGCCCTGTCAGGTCCTGCTGCCATGTTGCCAGCCTCCAGGGGGGTTCTGCTTTTGCCACCAACCTTCTGCCCATCCTCTGTAGTTTCCCCTAGTACACAATACACTGACCTTTTTGGCTGTCACAGTCCTGCCTACCTGGCCTGCTGCTGCTTCGGTTGTTGTCACTCCTCCTCTAGAGTCACTCTTTACTGCTGGACTGTCTCTAGGCAGGACTCTGTCTCTGGTTCAGAGGGAACCAAAGAGATAAGTGGCCTGGGGACTGAACAGCAGCAATGCAGAAGACCTCAGATGAACAATTTGGGAACTGGGTGTCCACTGAAACAGCAGAGTGATGACTTGGCTGGGTGTTGGCAGAGATGGCCCACTGGAAATTTTTCCAGATCTGGCAGAGTGTCGATGGAGACAGCCAACTGAAGATCTGGAAGACCTGGCAAGGCATCAGTGGAAACGGCCATCGGAAGATCTGGATGACCTGGTAGTCCATCAGTGGGGACAGCTGATTAGGGATCTGGATTATCTGGCTGGGCATCAGTGGAGACAGCTGACTGGGGATCCGCTGATGGTCAGTCATGGTGCTGGGCAGCTGAGACCATGTGTCAGTGGGAAACTGAGAAAGTCAATAGTATCTGGAACCATCGGAACCACATCTTTCACTCGTGGCTCCACAGTGGTAAGGCCCTGAATATAGCAAAGTGAGACCCTCTAAACGATGTTTGCCATACATCAACATAGCTCCTGGTGCACTGAAGGCAGGGGAGGCAGGCAGAGGGATAGTTGGCTCAGGGGAGGTAGTTGGCAGGCTAGCTAGTTCAGGGGAGGCAGGCTGGAGACTAATGATCTGGAGGCAAGCTGACAGGGAAGCAAGTCAGAGTTGAACAATTCCGAGGTGACCCAACTGAGAGGCAGGCTTGAGGCGAGCAGATTGGGTTGTGTGTTGGAGGACAGCAGGTCTGAGGCCAGCATGTCACAGGCTAGCAGGTCCATGGCAAGCATGCAGAGGCTAGCAGGCCGTGATGCAGGCTGGAGGGTAGCAGGCCAGAGGTTAGTTGACTGGTGTGCAGGCTGGAGGCTAGCAGGCAGGAGGTTAGCTGACCGAGGAGCATCCTGGCAGGCAGGGAAGCAGAGGGGCAAAGTTAAATTTAGAGTAATAGTAGCAACCTCACCAGTCAAGGCTTACAACACACTAGCTGCTGTGCCAGTAACATAGCTGCATCCTTCTACTCAGTACTGGAGGCACTATGGCAGTAGTTTGAAGACAGAAAATGCTTCATCTACTGGGTCCATCTTTGGCCAAATATGACTAAGGTTTCACAGAAGTGAAGGACCAAATGAAAAAAGACCAGGCAGACAGCAAGCGTTCGAGGATTTATTGATAAGTTGAAAGTTCAAAGGTAGTGGTGGACTGGTAATCTTGCATACCAGGCATTTTCCTGGTGGGCCAGTGCACCTTGGAGGCAAGTCAAAAAATAAATAAATAAATAAATAAAACATTGCTAATGTCTGGCCCATAAATCAAGGGCAATGGCCCATTGGTTCATTTTCTATAATGACACAAGGGTGTCCCAATCACCTGTCTTACTGGTGATGATAAATTCAATTAATGACAATGATAACATCATCATAAAACTATCATAAAGTAAGAACGTAATGCACTCCTGGTGCTTACTCAGTAAGTCAATGCTATATAGCATTGCATAAGCTATTTGGTATTGTTTTTGCAGCCTAGCATAGTTCCCTTATGCTGTCACAACTTTGGCTGTCTCTTCTAATGTTAACTAGCTAATGTAGGTGAGTGGCTAAGCAGTGAGTGATACTGTACCATACCATACTGTATCCTAATATTACTACAACTATTAAGCTAAGGGTTCCTTTGATAGAGATCCTCAAAACGGCTCAATAATAGGTTACATCGGTAGCACTACTGTGCCAAAAATGAATGTCTGCTTATGTATTAGCCTAGTACAGGGACAAAAATCATTTTCATTTCCAACAACAGGCAACAAAGTTGTCCTATGTTTGTTTTCAGGTAACTATTATGATATACAGTATATGGTATGGATCACTGTTATTACTATCTGAGAAGCAACATATGTTTCCATGTAGCCCACTCCAGACCTTTCTCCACCTTACAGTATGTTCAGTTTGGTGCTACTGTCCAGTAAGCACACAAGTTCACATGGTAGGCCCATGAGCGCTTGTGTGCATGTGAGAGAGGTCAACTGCAGTTCAAACCCTCAAACAAGCAAGCACTACCTTCATCTAATTGCCCTAACACATACACAGGTCTATTACTCCTCTCTGAACATTAATATAAAACAAAAAGGTGATCTGTTTACAGTATAAACACCTTATGCAAGAGCCACAATCATTTTGACTCTTGAAATCTGTATGAACTGAATATTTATTTAGTATCCAATGAAATAAGATGGAACAGCTTCTGCATTCATTGCATACACAACAATTTGTTCACTGCAATTATTGTTATTACTGTTTGCACATCTTTGTCAGGAATTCCAACAATTCTGAATTTATAATCATGTTGATACCCCATCCAATGAATTGTAATCATCTCTCCCTCTCTTTTTATGACATTGTCTAATCAAGTCAGGTTGTTGAGGTAGCAGTGGAGGAGAGGGACAGGGAGGAACGGAAGCTGTGAACTACTCGAGTACGGACACTCTGCACTCCACAGCCCAATCTGATCATCCAGGAGTCAGTCAAGAGCCAGGGAGTACACCAGACAAGCTTTGTAGTGAGCTGAAGGAATACTATAGTACATATATTTAAGGAATTCTATTAAACTAACTGTGGGGGGCTAGCCTGGGCCAAAAATGTCAGGGCTTTTCTCAGCCCAGGCCTGTTCATAGGCTTACCAGCAGACGGGGACAGGTTCAGGTTCAGGTTTCAGGTTCTTGTACAGATGGCTGGAAAGCGAGGCACAAAACAACACCGACAATCTGGCACTGACTCTCTTGAGCTGATGTACCAAACTAGAGGGAACATGCAAGTGCATCTTCTACTCAATGTGGGAGTAAATTAAATCAGTGTAATATCAAGGTTACAATTTCATGATTTTGCATCTGAAAAATGTCTGCCTTCCATTGCTAATCTCATGTATCTAATATTATTTTGTATAGTTTGATGTATTAATTATGAGAAAAGTACATTACAGAGAAAACAGCAGCTTAACTACATTTATACATCTTTGTTCTGTGAGTTGATATCTTGCCCTTGAGGTTTGTGAAAATCCAATATGCATTGTTTTAGATGTTAATGATTGTGGCTCTATCCTGTACATACCAATCAATATAATCTGAATATGCGCAGACAGAGAAATGACATGTATTATTCCCAAAGGTCTTCAAAAAATATATAAAGATATGGTTTGTCAAGATATTTTGCAAAATCAACAACACACAGACAGACCAAGGCCAATTATAGCCCCAGCCCAGTTCGAAGAACAAAAGATACTGGTTTTGGGATCCAGGCATCTTTTTTTTTGTAATTTTGTTGCTTTTTCTGGGTGGTAAGTAACAATCTGTTTCACAGCATGCTAGAGCAACCAAATTTGATAAACAGAGTTTAAACCTCATTTACTTATAGAAATCACACTTACTGGTCAGATGATGGCAGTATTATAATAACTCAGTTTTACAAGACTGAGGTAACTAAGACCTACAATCCCAGATTTTTAGGAAAAATCAATTTTTGTACAACCTTGATTCCAAAAAACATTCTGGTGCTGTGTAAAGCACAAACAAAAATAAAATGTAATGTACTTTGCAAATGAACTGTGTTTAGCAACAATATTTTTACGGCGTGTTCCTGGGCCCATGTAGTAATATCCTTCATACAATCATGTTTCTCAGTCATGGTGCTATCACCTGTTACCAATGAACCTGTTTCCCCGTGGAATGTTCCAAACAGGGGTTTCCGCATTCCAAAACTTCCCCAGTCTTTTGTTGTCGCAATTTACTCGAAATTTGTTGCTGCTATCAAATTCAGAATAAGCATATATTTACAAAAATCAATGAAGTTGATGAGACAAAACTTTAAGTATGAGCAAATTATCACCTTCTGTTGCATTTATGTTTTACACAATGTCCCAGCAGAGGTTGTACTTATTTTCCCTTCTAAATTTCTCAGTTTTTAATGAAACTTTGTACACACTTTATGTGGTCTGACTTTACGACTACTGAAGTTATATGAAAACTGAACTATGACAAAGACCTGTCTGTCTAACACTTTGGTTCAGAGATACCTCAACAACTACTGGCCAGATTTTCCTAAAATTTAGGATGTTCACGGTACCCAGATGATGACTCTTCATGATTCTGATGACCCATTGATGTTGCTTTTAGTATCATCGTCCAAATTTCCAATTGACCAACTGTTTATTTTGTAACAAGTAATACATGTAATAAATGAAATTTCCTTGAGATATTTTTGGCCTCTTGGTGATGAATTATACATTTGGTGATCCTGTCTTTTGTGAAGCATCACCATAATCCCAAAATCTTAATGAAATATAAATATAAGAGGAGACTGCCATGAAATTTGACAAGCACACACAAATCACTCCATTTTCAATACTGCATGACCTTTATTTCTCTAGTACCACCAATCAAGTAAAGGTCAGAATGACACAAATGAGGATCATTAATTGGATATGTCTTATTTAGTTTAAAAAATGATAAGAAATGACACCAAATATGACTATGGTTTTACCCAATTTTTGTGAATTTGCACTCAAAAGTTCTCACTGTTGCCTTGTCACTTCCTGCCATTTTCTTTGAAACTAGGTTTATCTTTTCCCAGAGGCAGCACAAAGAGGGGCATTACAGCTTGCCCATATGTTTATTCTTATTATAATATTACACAAAATCTGCAACAGATTCAAGGCATGAGTAGAGTCCTAACAGATTATATTATATAAGATTAGATTCGACTTTATTGTCCTCGTCAGAGTGCAACACAGAGACAACGAAATGCAGTAAAGTGGGTATTGGCTACGATTCTATGACAAGAACATCAGGAGATGAAAGAGAGATTGCAAGTGTGAACAGGCTGTCTTGGCATGTATAGAACATGCCAAGACAGAACTATCAGGATGCTGAGTCATTAGCATTTGAACTGCATTGTGTGGTTGCGTGTGTATGTAGTTGCATGTGCAGGGTTATGTCTAAGTCACTACGTAATGAGCAGAGACATGAAATTCACTGAGCAGATTCATGCACCCCAGAGGATGAATCATCTTCATTTTCTACACTTTATGAGCCGTGTGCCAGCCTCAGACAAAAAAATGTTCCTTTACACAGACAACTCAATTTAACATGCAAACAGCTCATAAAAGTAGCCAAGCATGTTCGTGATCCAAGGTCGGCCGCCCTTCGTTATTTTAATTACCTAATAGCCTTTTCTGCTGTGCCAGCCCCAGGCCCCCAGGGCAAACTTTAACCCCGGTAATCGTATGGATGCAAGAAAAACAAAATCATCTTGATGTTGTTTTTTTTAACTGAATCATGTTTTCACAGAAGCACAGACAATGGAGACTAGCTGTGTTTCGGAAGAGAAGCGCTTGGAGAGAGTGGCTGTTTTTCAGTGCAAGTACAACTCATTTTCCACAATGTAGTGTTCTGCTATCAAGAAGCTGCTGGCAGCAAATTAAAACACTAAAAATAATACATACATCTCAACCAAACGATCCAGTTTTGAGAAGCAGCATGAAATCAGCTTGCAATAATTTGTAAACATACACAATCATCAAGGTCACTGCAGCCACACAATCACACAGGAAACAGTATAAAATGCCCACCACTGCCTCTAGATGTCACTAGACCAAGGACATATATCGGCATTTTTTCTTTTTCCATTTCAGCTGAGTTCCTTATGTAGCTCTATTCTTCATACAGAGAGCATCAGCTAACTGACTGTGACAAGTTAAAATGTCACACTTTGATAATTCATGGATTCTGCACAAATTCTGTCTAGTTTTGAGGTATGGAAATTACCCAACTGTATTTCGCTAGTTTGTCATTGCATGTCTGATTTTTTTTCCTTGACAAATGTGATTTATTGTGCGCATGGATGGAAGAGATTTATATCCATTTTTCTGTATATCCATTAGATCCCTGACTTTCAAACAACACACCTGTGTGTTGCCTGTAAACATTTTGCTAATCAGTATTTTAGCAGTCTACTCATTAGCTATGTTTTTGAATCTTCAGGCTATATTCACTAAAGAGGAGCACACAGCCTGCTTAATGTGGACAATCAAAAAATGCTATTGTATTTTGAATTGTACGACGGTATACTCTTTATTGAAATGCCACGGCCAAAAGACAAACCTGTAAATGAAACCACACGCTGTGTCTGTTATATCTAAACAGCCTGTTCATGGTCTGTGAGGATGTTAGCGAGCAGAGCTAATGTCAGTGGTGTTTTTGTTTGTAGTGACAGATCTGTGCTCTCCTCTCACTTCTCAGCAGCTATTGTATAGCTATGCAGTGACGGTGGGTGCTGACCCTACTTGAGCAGAGCCAGACAACATTCATAGAAGCGTTTCTCTTCATTAGCTGTCATTGTCATTACCTGACATCACTGTTTCACCTATTTGTTATTTTGAGCCACTGCGCCCTCAGCTGTCCTGGTGGGGAACTCCTTGTCTGTTTTTCTAGTGAGGTTTTCTTACTGCTGCTGAGTCTAAAGGCCCTGACACATCATGAGTGTCTCTGGCTGATTAGCACTTATAGTTTTTCTGTTGTGTCTGGCTCCATTAGCATAGTATGCCCTTATCGGTGGCTGATTCATCATGTTGAACCGGGTTTGAAGGAGTCTGTCTGTTGACTGTCTGTTAAGCATGGCAAACTGTATGTTTAGCTTCTCCTTTTTCCTCAATTCCGCCTTTTCTTTCATCTTTCAGATGCAAAAGTCCAAGGCCTGACAGCAACAACCTAAGCAAAGCATACCAGTGCCGTCACCTTGTTCTCTCCACATTCTTCACGTATATCTCTACTAAATAAAGGCAAAAATTACAAAACAGCAGAGCTTATGTAGTGCAGCTCATCTGCTCCACAGGTGCATGAACTTACAATGAGAAGACTGTGTTGTGTTTTTGCAATATGAAAAAATGCAAATAAAAAACGTAAATATCAGAGTTTTTCAACTGTGGATATTTATTCCATTTTCGTGTGGAAAACCTCATACAAATTCTTTGCCCATTGCGACGTGTTCACTTCTTTGTTTTCATCAATTACTGCCGATTCTGAGAAGTGAAAGATCAAACAAACTTTAGGGTGTATTATTGATCTTCAGGCTGTTTCATGTTATCAACTTGCTCTGTGTGCTGCCTAATGGAGCCTGTGTTCTGCATATAGTTCCCGAAATGAAAGACCTGCCATTAAGGAAACTCTCATTCTAGAGGCACTACAGTGAAGCCAGGCTGGATTTGTTCTCACATGTAGATGACAACAGAGGCTTGCCTAACCTCAAGGCTTCTTCCACTTAGACTAGCACTGCAGACCTTCTCCGGTGTGCCAGAGCGCATGAGAGACTGTGAGAAAAGCACAGGGCAAGGGAGAGCACAGCTACCAACCCCTTCTCCAGATCACATGGATTTTGGAGTATGAACATTCAGCCTGCAAGTGGACAACCTAAGACACAGATTACAGTAGATGGGAGGGTTTTTCCATGAGGACAGGAATATTTTAACGCTTGTGATTTGAACATAACCACAAATCTCCCTCTGCTGGCCGCCTGGGGAACTACCAGTTTCATACACAAGTGAGTCAACAAAATGGCTGACCTGCATAATGCTGTATGATGTCAGAAGACTGCTAAAAACTACAGACCATATGTTGTTCACTAATGTGATGGATGTGATTTTTAAGAGGCTAGAGAAAAAAGATCTGTCCTCGTGTTGCTGTGGCCTGAAATCATACTGAAAAAAAAACCATAAAAAAATAGAAATACATTTTGAAAAATCCTATTATTTGCAGAAAATTACCTTTCCAGATTGCCACACTAGCTGCGTTGGTGCTCTCCCAATAATCGAGAGCGTCTTCTTGTCTCATGTGTGCCATTTTAAACACTTTTTCAAATCACTATATGACACGCAAACCACTCTAGGTCACTCACATGTACAGGGCAACTCAAACACACCCACACACCTGTGATGCATAACCTGCAAACATACAATAACACCATTGTCTGTAGTGAACAGACAATTTTTCAGACTGTTGTTCACCTGACTCCTCCTCCACCATATAATCCCTCCCCCTCAACCCCGCAGTCTCTGCCTGTGGTGGACAAATCACACCCCCCTCCCTTCTCATGCTAATGTTCTGCTCCCTGTTGTCTCCTACTTCCAACCGGCGGCTCTGTGAGGTCGTCTCAACCACACTGCAGTTTGGCTCCTCCGACCAGAGGTGCTGTTGCTCTGAAACGGGCTCGTGTAACCCCCTCGTGTAAGTCCTGGAGCTGTTCATACCTACCTTGCCGGCTTTAGCTGCCGACTTCAACACCTTCGCCAGCGGAGAGACTAACACTCTGAAGAAAGCTAAGGTTGAGACCGCGAAGGTTGGTCAACGCGACCGAGTCTGTCGACCAACCGCCACCGACGGCTGACGTATGAGGATTTTTGTGTGCACGAGAAGAGGAGGAGTCTATTCGTGAGCGAGAGCGGAGAGCGGTCGGCTGGGTCCGCGACTGCACAACTACACAGTTGTTTCGGCACTGTAGTTTTCCCGTTTTATGTTGAATCCGGTGGACTGACGATACCACATCCTGACCGCAACGGTTGTGCACAGCAGAGTCCGGAAGAATTCGACGGCGGCTGGAGGAGGAGGAGGAGACAGCCGGCGACAGACCGAAAATCGCGGGAACATCGCTAGGCGACGCGAAGAGTCGGTGAGTCGAGGTATTGCAGCTAGCATGCTAGCCGAGCAGCTCTCACTTACCATTATATGCAACACAAACAGATGATATGCTTCTTCGAATTTGGCCTTGTGAATACATAAACTTGATCATGAATTGTAAAAAATATTTATTTTTGTGTCTGGTACACAGGTAGCAGGTTTTACAGTGAGCCGTACAGGTTGGGACTGTAGCGGTCACTGAAAGTAACGTTAGCTAGTGCTGTCTACCATACTAGCTTAACTGATAATGTATTGTGCGGATTGATTTTTTTAATAATATTTTCCTTTTGTCCTTTAATGCAAATAAAAGTTTGTTGTGTTTTTTTTGTTTACAAAAAACTCACATTGCGAGTACTCCTCTAAAGCAATTGCTAATTTTCCAGTCGCGTTAGCTGCTTTTGTAAAATTGCTGAATTGCTAATGAACATTAGAACATGAATTCGATGATATTTTTATTTTAGTATCACGTCTTTTGGGGGTTTTTTCTCTCTTTTTTTCCATCTTTTCATATAGCTGATCATGTGGCATGACATTATTCTTATTGCTAAGCTAAAGCAACTCAGTTGAAGATCGCATGTGTACCAATACACATATGAGCAAACAGAAAAAGTGGCCCAGTTCTCTGTTGTTTCAAATATGAGATGCCCTCACACCACTCATACTGATACAAGTGATCAAATAAGTTTTATTATAATTCACTGAGTTCCCCATTTAGCAACTTTAAATACTCATTTGTGTCTTTGATATATGTGCACATCACTTAATTCCAAGTACTATACGGCAGAGCTGATGCTTTGGGGGAGGGGCAAAAAGGAAGACCAATTTTGATCAGAAGTTGTCTACCCTGAGATAATAAGTACTGTAGGTAGTCAAAAGATAATAAATTAGCTTGGCCGCTTTAATTATCGCCCTTGGTAGAGCTATAATAATGAGTTTTGGGCTCATTTTAAATATTTCCATAATTTAGTGAAGATCATGAGAGAGTCTCCCTAAACTGAAAACACTAAATTGGGGCCTCAGTAGCACAGAATACAAAAATGGGCTGTAGTGAAGAGGAAACTGCTGCATTCTCTACATTGTGCAGCCAAACCCCCCTCTTGGTATAAGGTGGTACAGTCCAGTAATTTTCCATGCACCACACTGTCCTAGGATGTGGGTGTGGCTTAATGTCAATGGTAATACAAGAGTTTAGCAGTTTTTCCTTTTGCCTTGTGAGTTTCTAAGAGAGAAATACATTTTCATCTCTTTTATTTAGATCAAGGGATGCACAGACATGTGACCAATTGAGTGTTTGCTGTGTGAACCTGAGAGCCAAAAGTCAGCCACAGATTGGAGAATTTGGCAGTCTACACAATTGCAGCGTTATGATATTCATGATGTTTTTTAAAACAAGTCAGTCAAATTAATCCACACAAAGTCAGCTGTTTCTGCTTTGCATTTACCTTTTGGGAACATGGTACTGCCCCGTTTCTAGTTACACCTCCCCCACTTCACCCAGTGGCAGTGCTCACATGGTGCACTTGTAATTCATTACACAGTCTGTTTTTTTCTGCTGAGGAGGAACCAGCCTTGAAAGGCTCCACCTACATTTTTCAAAAGCTTTCCTGTTGATGTTAGGAGTCGCAAAATTTGTTTACCTCTCATCCAATAAACTCAATGAGAATTTCCTATTAATCATACAGCTTCGTTAATTTGCAGTGCTAGCAACATTCAGATTTATTTTAAATGAGAATGAGGAAAAATTAAGGTTCTGCTTGGTTCTGGTTTAAAACTGAGACCTCCAGATGTCCTTCATATTGGAGAAAAAGAGTTTATGTGCCTAGCGGTGGCACTTTTCTCAGTCATGGTCTAAACTGATTTGTTGCCAAATCAATGTCAGTGCTGTTCAGCTGTTGGTCCATGATCCACCGTAAGTCCAAGGACACCCTACCTAAAGAAGATTTTTGCCTCTGTATGATCAGTTATACATGTCTGTGGTGAAATCAGATGCATAATTGAGATGCATGCGAATCTTAAGGGAACAAATGGTTGTCTGGCCTGATGTTCTGTCACTTTTATGATTCAAAAGCATGCCATGGATGAGAAATCAGCCATTTCATATTAATATGTATACACCAACATAAGGCAACCTGTGGACATGCCATGTACATGACAGCTTTTCACTGTGCTTCACTGTTTCACAGCATTTGCAATATATGTAACAAACTGTAGCTGTACTTTTTGAATACCATGAGTATTAAGGCTCATTCTGTAATGTTGTTTGTTCATTAATTTCAAAGTGTGCATTATTTGCAACTTAAAAAACATGGTTAGCAGAGTTCCTGCAGAATGATAATGAAACAAACCCCAAATGAGTGTGAATGCAAGTATTGTAACAAAAAATAATTGATTTTTTTACTAGATAAATCTGAATTCAATTTACATACGGAATTGATTCCTTTGTAATGTTTAAAAAAAATCTGCAGTGTGCGTTTTCCCATCCCATCATAAATGAAGAGTTCTGCTTTATGTTAATACCTTTGTGCATGTAAATCACTACAGGAGTGATAGCAACTTTAAATTGTCTATTTTTCATTTTGACGATTAAAAGGTCCATACTTAAAATTTCTCTTTTGTTTCTCAGAGTTTTTCAAACCATACCTAGTCCATATGAACCGGTTTCAACCAGTTACAGCTGGTTTCTTTGCTTCAGGCGGAAAATCAGAGTGATAAGAAATTTGATCTTGGTCAATTCTCAAAATACCCCAGATTTGTTATTCATCGTTCATGTCCTGCCATGCAGATAATTAGAAAGGCATATTTTAGTATGTTGCATTTCACACATTGGCCATAATAAATTAATCAGGCCTACATATTTGTGTGTCTATTTTAAGGGGCCACTCTTACACTAATTCCATCCTTGTGATTTTTATGGACTTCACTAGTGTTTGCATGTAACACTGACAATTCCATCATGTTTGAAATAAACTGTTTTTTAGAGTGAGGTGGTGACAAGGGTAGATGTTTCAAATATACTGCGTGTTCAGGCTTGCACGTACACACACTTGTCTCCTCCCACTCGCATTGCCTTGTGCATTATGTGTCAGTGTGTCCGCTCCATTCATTTAGTCATGGCAACTCACTGCCTGAATTCTCAGTGCTAAGGCAATGTCCTCTGTGTAGTATTGCCTATTTAGCCCCTTTGTGATATGCATCTTTTTATCTGAGATGCCATTTTAATGTTTCACTAACATGTCTGGGTGCCCAAGATATGATGGCAATAGGGTTGGGCTATCCATTTCTGTTTCCACATCGTCCAATCATGTTTACTTGAGATCGCCGATTGGCAATCCAATAACCAGGGGGCAGTGGAAGCAGGCAGGAGTGTGGGGAGTTTGGCCATAGCACGTCAATAAAAATGCCAGCATGGGTGACTTAGTCCTAGTGTCAAAGAAAAACGTTATGTCTTTTATTTGGGGATATTATGGGTTTTACCCAGATGTCAAAGGTGAGCCTAATGATATTACACAACCTATCTAGAAGCAATTATATGGCTTTTTTTCAAGAGTATAAACATTTTACTTAAAACAGTGATGTCTCTTCTATGCAAACAAGGGCTCCCTTTTAATAGTTGTATGTCTGTGCTTGGTCCGACAATATCACAGCATCATGTTCCACTCCATGGATCCATGGACAAGAGATGCCTGCTGAGTCACACGAGAAACTTATCTAAATGCACAGAAGGGTGCAGAGTCTAGAGATGATTTGCTAACATTGTAGTTCTGATAATAAGTGTATGAAGGAAAAAACAGTCCTCAGTCATCCCTTCAATTGTCAGTATATGATCCAGTCGCTTCTTGGCACGATCTTGAGTGGTGATCTTATCAGGATGGATCTAGTAAGATGTCTGAGACATGTCTGAAGTAGTGTTGCTCGGTGTACTAATACCAGAAAGCTGTCACAATACCCTGATGTTAAAAGTGGTACTGTACCCCAATGTGTTAGTACTGGTACTTTAAGAATCACAGTGTTTTGAATAAGAGCTACATTTCCTAAGAGTCAATGTGCGACAAAATGGTTGCATATGTGTAATAAAGGGTGTGACCAAATCGTGCTGGTTCCCTGTGGAGCCCTGTACTCGAGTGCAATACTGGATTATGCAGGGCCTGCACATTAATATATTATTCCATTACTTTTCCTGAAGTAGGCTTTAGGCTTTTTCCATGCTGTCATTTCAACATCATTTCAAGATATTTAGGCAGGTGTTGTATTGACATCATACTTTTGTGATTCTGAATTTCCTTTAGATTAACATGAAGACCACAGCAGCATGAGATAAAACATGTACAGAAAAAAATGAATGTACATCCTCTTGTTCACGTCAATTTTTTGTTTCTTCTTATGGTGTAAGGGAAAAAGAATAAAACAAATCCTCATACAACCACAAGGTGGTAAGAGGGGGGTGTCAGTGTCAATGGGAGGGTGGTGGGAGTTGGAGGGGAGCTGCTGGGGGACAGAGTTCAGCAGGGTAAAAGCTCTGGGGAAGAAGCTGTTCCTGTGCCTGAACCTCCTACCAGGTGGTAGGGGGGCAAACAGTCCATGTTTGGGGTGGGAGCTGTCTCTGCCAATGCTGCGTGCCCTTCTTAGACAACGCTTGCGTTGGAGGTCTTTGATGGCAGTTAGCTGGGCATTGGTGATGTACTGGGTGGTTTCCACCACCTGTTGCAGGGCCTTCCGCTTGGAGACTGTGCAGCTGCCATACCATACTGAGATGCAGTTGATCAGGATGCTCTCAATGGTGCAGCGGTAGAAGTTAACTAGGATTTGGCGAGCCAGGTTAACTTTCTTCAGTCTCCTCAGGAAGTAGACGCGCTGTCCTTGGAGATGTGGACGTCCAGGAACTTGAAGCTGGTGACACGTTCAACCTCAGCGATATCGATATGAATGGGAGTGTGACTGAGCCTTTAGTTGTCCTGTAGTCCACAATGAGCTCCTTGGTCTTCTTGGTGTTGAGGGTCAAATTGTTGTTGATGCACCACATCACCAGCTGCTGAATCTCGTCCCTGTAGGCTGACTTACTGACCAGGCCTATCACCGTGGTGTCGTCTGCAAACTTGATGGAGTTGGACCCATGCACAGGTATGCAGTCATGTGTGAAGAGGGAGTAGAGGAGAGGGCTCAGCACACAGCCCTGTGGGACGCCGATGTTCAGGGTCAGGGTGGCGAAGGTGACTGGGGTCTGTTGGTCAGGAAATCCAGGGTCCAGTTGCAGAAGGAGGTGCTGATGCCGAGGTCACTGAGTTTGTTGGAGTGTGGTGTCCGCTCCCTCTGGCCATACTTTAGCAGTCCTCACTGATGGCTTCACACTTCTGATGAGTGGTGTGTACTTGGGAAGTAGGAACAATGACAGATGATCAGACTGTCCCAGGTGGGTGGCTTTGTAAGCCTCAGGGATGTTTGTATAAGCATGGTCCAGGTGACTCAGTAGAGTGTATGGCCCCCACTTGCCTGTATGCACCGCTGACAACGTCTGGTCATGCTCCTGATGAGTCGATGGATGGTGTTCCAGGGGATCTCCTCCCAGGCCTGGATCAGGGCATTGTTGGGCTCCTGGACAGTCTGTGGCGGTGCTTGGCGGCATCGGATGCACCAATACATAACTTCCCATAGGTGCACAATTGGATTTAGGTCAGGGGAATGTGAAGGCCAGTCAATGGCATCAGTGTCTTCGTCATCCAGGAACTGCCTACACATTCTGGCCACATGAGGCCGGGGATTGTCCTGCACCAGGAGGAACCCAGGGCCCACTGCACCAGCATAAGGTCTGACAGTCGTTCTGAGGATTTCATCCTGGTACCTAACAGCAGTCGGGGTACCATTGGCTATGACATGGAGGTCTGAGCAACCCTCCAAGGACATGCCTCCCCAGACCATCACTGACCCACTGCCAAACCAGTCAAGCTGAGTGATGTTACAGGCAACATCATGTTCACCACAGCGTCTCCAGACTCTTTGACGCTTGTCACATGTGCTCAGTGTGAACCTGGTCTCATCTGTGAAGATGATGCACCAGTGGCAGACCTGCCAATTCTGGTGTTATCTGGCGAATGCCAATTAAGCTGCACAGCGCTGGGCTGTGAGCACAGGTCCCACTATAGCATGTCGGGCCCCATGCCAACCTAATGGAGTCTATTTCTGACAACATGCAGATCAATAGCCTGCTGGAGGTCATTTTGTAGGGCTCTGGCAGTGCTCTTCCTGTTCCTCCTTGCACTGGTATCTCCTCCATGCTCTTGAGACTGTGCTGGGAAACACATCAAACCTTCTTGTGGCCACATGTATGGATGTGCCATTCTAGAGGAGCTGGACTACCTGTGCAACCTGACTGGGCCGCAGGTACCTCCTCAAGCTACCAGTAGTGACAAGGACACAAACAGAACTCAAAACTAGAGAGGAATCAGTCAGGAAGGATATTGTATTGCTTTTGCCTCTCTATTGCACCTGTTGTCATGTTCATTTGCACCAAAGCAGGTATAATTGAGTCACAATCACTTGTGCTTCTTAAATGGACAGATTGATATCACTGAGGTTTAACTGACTTGGTGTAACACTGTGATGATTAAGTGTTCCCTTGTTTTTTTGAGCAGTGTATAATGGAATTGTACACAAAAAAACAAAACATAGCACTGCTGCGCCTTGGGCTGCTGCACTGAAGACTGAGGATAGGGTTAGGTAAGGTTAGGTTTGGGTAGAAACGCAGTGCTCTCAGGGTAGCACTGCGAGGGGCACGGGCTCTCGGGGGCTGTGGGTTAGGTTAGGTATAGGGTTAGGAATAGGCAAATAGTGGTTATGGTTAGGTTTATGGTAAGGCTCCAGGAAATGAATGTAAGTCTATGTAATGTCCCCACAAGTGATAAAAACACAACATGCTTGTGTGTGTATGCGTGAAGAGATGATATGCGTGTATGGAAATTGCTTTACCATTTTGCGGTATATAAAATTTGTTTTGCTCTCTGTCTGAATACAGCTTGTGTGCAGATTTTTGTAGTTATGTCAATCTCTGTTTGTGGACGTGGTCATAAGGCTTAAGCATGCTTGAAACACAACTGCATCTAAAGGCAGTACTTGTTTCAAATGGCCAAACAAGCATCACATTGCCTCCCTGATCTCTCTCCAACATTGGCTTTTGCTGGTGTTTGTAATCTTGATGCTGAAGCTTATCTATTTGGAGTTGTAAGCAAGTTTAAGTTACCTGAACAAGCTATTTCAAGAGCTACCATACTTTGGAGAAAGATGCTGCTGGTGCAGGATGTTTCAGAAAACCGCTGAGGAAGAGTTGCAGGGGATGGCAGCAACCGCTTTTTTGGCTTGTAGTTCTGTCAAGTAGTCAAATGTTGCACTTAAGTATGGTAGTTCAGGGATGTCAGTTTTGGTAAATTTTGTTTTTGATGGCCTGGCAGCCATTAACCAGTAACTAACTGGTTAATTTTGCACTGAAGAACAACTGGACTGCAGCTCCTAGTCAAATGTGTCCTGGAAGATTTCAGTGTCCCGGACAAACTGGAGAAATTCAAGTTGGGATGCCCAGATCGATCAGCCACAGACCTTTATTGGCAGATATTCAGTAAAAATATGTGATTGGGGTCAATGCTGTCTAGTTGTTGACAGGGATCAATCAACACTCAAATTTCCCACGTGTTTACTTTTTAAGTACACCATAGGTACTCTGTTTTGCTAATACCCCACACAACTAAACTCACCATCCTGCAGCAAGTTACATCCTCCTGCCTGCCTGCATGTGGCACAAGATGACGGCGGGAGGGAGGGAGAGAGACTTCATTTCATCTTTCAGTTGTCCCTCTTGACTTACTGTAGGCTATTTGTGGCATTGCTTCATGGGAGTTCTATAAACCAACAAGATTGGTTTCATTGGGAAGAATGTAAGCTTAATCTTCAGGCAAATTTCCTTGTTGTCAGTCACGCAAAAGGCTTGTTGTCTCTCACTTGAAGTTACAACTCAGAGTACTATTAGAGTAGTAGTATCACACCCAATACCTGATACTGGTGTTGGTGCATTGCTATATTTTCTGTCAATGTGAAAAATTCTTGAGAAAGAGAGAAATGTCTTTGCCTCATTTTACATGCCCCAAGTGAGTTCACATCTGTTCACATCTATTTACGTTTTTTTTTTTTTTTTTTTACTGTTTGTGTATTCCATGGCACCATTTGCAGATTTTACTTCATATTCAGTCTGAATGCATTTTAAAGTCCTGGATGTACTCCAGAAGGACTGTGAAAAGCAGGGCAGATAGCAGACATATTTCTGTTTACAGTTCAATGTGTGGCTTTGTGTGTGATAGTGCTGTAATATTGCCGCCAATTGCCCAAAGACAGAGAGCAGGGTTTGGTTGTGTGACGGTATATACCGTATAACAATAGAAATGTGTCCATCAGCAGCGATTTGACAATAGCTTTTGCACTGCAGATGCTAATCCTCAAGCCTTAATTGATTCACAGTATATGCACTGATACCCTGCTACACAGCAAGTGAGTTTCTTGATGATATTGCATGGAATGTAGCTGCTTTATACTCTTGACTGTATATTGCTTTGCACTGTTTCATTGACATTGCAGGTAGCTCCAAGCACATGAAGCATTGATATCAATGCAAAAACAGTTATCAGTATGGATGAATCATCCTCCGCCTCATGAATGATCTACCCAGGTGCCACCACTCACCCAAACCAAATGGAGTATTTCCCGTGAGTGAGAATGCATCTGAAAGTGCAACTCTTGACAATGCCCGGACCTGATTCTACAGACATTGGAGTTCATCTGAAAAAGGCTTTAGTGTCTGTGCTATATATTTGGGACATGCAGTGCCATGTAACAATCCAGCTGCCTTGCAAGGTCTTGTAATGTGGGCAAGTGGGCAACAGGACTGCTTACCATGTTCTTGTGTGATGTGAGAGTGGCAGTTGGTGGTGATAATATACCACTATTGCATCTATGTCATTCATGTCTTTTCAACTGTGAAGCTTCCATTGGGGAAGAGTATGGTAATTTTAAACCACTGCATAATTGAATTTACATAAGAGTTCTATACCGTGATATATACCATTATCATGATAGAAAATTACATATCCCATGATTTTGGCCGTATCACCCGCCTCCAGGTTGGACATCGGAAGGAGCAATTCCCCTCATTTGCCTCCAGATGGGTGGCAGTATTCTGGACTAGCTCCAGGCAGTAGGTCAGGTGTCTCAAGCAGCAGCTCCCATTGACATTAGGAATATGTTGCATTAGTCCCTGGCTGGAGCTGACAAGAGCCTGCTTGAGTTCGTCAATAGATCACACCCAGTTTTCTGTCCAAGTTGAAATCACCATGATATTGTTATTGGTGATAGACTGATCTCAGCACAGACATTCTTCTGTCTTGAGGGAACAGAAGGTCAGTCTTGTAGGTGCCTTGGAAGAAAACTGCCAAGAAAGCAGTGATGTTTTCCTCCACTTAAGCATCAGATGGGCATAATGAGAAGAACAGCTGGGAATCGTCAGCATAGCAGTGGCAGGAGAAACTCAAATGGGAACTTACAGTATTAATAAAATAACTCCTGGAGCCGGTAACTCATTTTCACTACTCTGTAGCCACTTGATAGGACTAGCTATTAGAAAAACAATATCAAGTTAATGTAACTTATTTTAATTTACCCGTGTTCGGAAAATGACATTAGCTAGCTAAGTCAACTTACTTGTTATGATATGGTTACCTGCAACAGTGTGAGCTGGTTGGGGAGGTCCAGTGAAGAACCTGAGAGAGAAGATAAGATTCTCAAATTGTTGATTTGGGAAAGTTCTTTGTAAATCTTGAGTTCAGCTCTCCCAGTTCCGATGTGAAAAAGGTATGGGATGAGGGAGATACAGATGTTGTCCGACAATCTGACAGATATTTAGTTTAAAGCAAACTGACACTTTAAATGCAATTGACCAGCAGACAGATTGATGACATGTGTATGCACAACAGCTTTAAAGCTACCCTATAGGTCATCAATTAAACCACCATGAAATTTCTCATTAAATTTATGTCTAGCAAAAGTCTCCACTTTGACAGACTTTTTTAAAGTTAAATGAGAAATACAGTAATACAAATAACAATGTTTTGTCTGTGGTGTCTGAAATGATTGCATATTGGTATTCTGGTGTAGCCTAGCTAACTAGTGATATTGTAGTTAGCCTAACTGCCACAAAAAGTTGAAAATTTAACCAAGTTGTCTTAATTCCTGTAGAATTATTTGTTATTATTATTATTATTACTGTAGAGCATACTAGTCCCTTAATTTACAAAGATGTAAAACAATATGATATGAATTAACATTCACCAAGTGTTGCAGGTCAAATACAAGATACAAAAATGTGTTAGACCTTGCAGATCAACCTAAATCAAGAAACCTTAAGAGAACAAACCAGCAGCGAGAAAAGCAGTAGTATTTTGAGCTGAACAGAGTAACAAGGTACAGTCATGAGCAGGCAAAGTCAGTCGTGCTCGTGATAAAAGGGATGCTTTAACTGTGTACAGCAGCTGCTGCAGCCATTTTGTGCTGCAGCATTCACTGCAAACGATTTATCAAAGGGAAAGGAGTGGGGGTGGGGCAAGTGTTGAGTGTAGGCTAGCTTGTTGTCTAATCCAAATCATTAAGCTCAGGAAATGTTAGCTGTTAGTTATACCTGTTTTTTCAAAGAAAGCAATCTGTATTTATCTCATCCTTACCTTCTACTCATGCTCAAATGTATGTTTTTGGCAGAGAGGCAAAAAACAGCTTATAGCATTGGATTTATCCTTCCATAAAATATCTTGATTTTCATGTTAGAAACTTAAGAGAAATGTGCCATGTTCAGACACAAACCTAGATGAGTTATTGAGACAGAGACAGGAAATTTGATCAAATGGCTCAAGGAGAATGAACGGCATTTTCAGGGCCAGGGTTGGAATTTCTACCACTTTAGGGGAACTAGAAGTCACTAACAATGTTTTCCTCTTCAATGTGGCTAATCTAGTTTTGAACTTCTTACTGCAGAGCTCAAATCATTTAGAGAGCCTTGAATTTGTCTTTTACCTCTCTAGCTCCCTCACTAGTTGGTGAGAACACCCTTCTGCTGCAATGGTTTAGTCCATGCTTGGCTGTAAAACTCCAGACTGGAGCAGACTGCTGGTGTGGGGGAGGGGTGTTTGCACCCTGTGTGAGGCTGTGTACTTCAGTTCTGATTGTGTGGTGCTAGCTATTGCTCATGCGATGTGGCTTCAACTGTAGTTACTCCAAAGATGGTTTTTAGGTTATCAGAATTTTACCTGATAAAGGAAGGGAGCAACTGCATTGCAGATATTTCAGTTATGCAGTTGAATAAATGTTTGTCTTCAGGGGACCTCCATTATCTTGCTTTTGTTCCTGTGTCATTTTGTTTGTTCTGTTGTGTGCCAGTCAACATTCATTGGCTTTTTTGTAGCCATGACATGAGCCTCCCTCAGCAGTGCGTGGCTAACAAATAATCACCATGTACTTGCTTGATTCACATGGAAACTCCTGGTTTTTGCCCACCCCTACCCCTCCCTATTTTTCTTCCCTTTTTCCTTCTACCCAGCTCTTGCTAGTCTCCACTCCTTGAAAAAAAAAAAAAAAAAAGAACAAAAAAAACAGATCACGCGTACAACGTTGGGGCAATGGTAGGCTAAGAGGCTGTGCTTTTAGACACTTACTTAAATGTTACACTGTTTTCTTTTTAGATTGTGTCTTTTGACAGTAATACTGTGGCATTGCTCACCCCTACATTTTGTCACTTTGTCATTTTTGTGTTTAAAAAGGCAGGGTCACTCATGTAGTTGCTAGGATTAATTGGTTTGTCTTGTACATTCTTTACTGTTATTGGAATTCAAATCCTAAATGATATGTTGAAAATTATATTTGATACTAGATTAACATTTGAAGAGAAGATTGAATGGATGGGTGGAAAATGGGATACAGACATACATGAGGGAAAGATCAATAATCAGCTAGAGAATGACTCAAAGTCTTGGCTCCGTCTGGTTTCCTGCTTGTCAAATCGCAGCAAACATAAAACTGTCTGATCATATGGGAAAGTATGAAAAACAATGCAGTAGGTGGGATATGTGTTTGATCGTCTTCAGTTTTCTGCAGGCCATGAGTGGAATTAATATGAAGTGCCGTGTGAACAAACAAATGGGAACAGTTCCACTTCACTTTGTCTGTGTATGTCAGTTGTTTGCAGGTGAATGACTGGCCTTCAGGTTCAGACAGCTAGCGTTGTCGCACAAATTACAACACTTGCTAGCATATCATTTTCTCTGGGAAATATCGCAAGATTCCATCTACTTTAACATTTTGGTACCTGAAAATTGCAGTATTGTTAAGATATTGTATCTTTCTATATATTTATTTAACAGTTTAATATAAGTCATAGTTCATACTTCTTGAGGGATTTCACGTTTAAGTAAATCCATCAAAACACTATCTGTACCTCTTACCCTGTGTAGGATCATAAGAGACTAGAGCCTTGCATGCATTGGATGAGAGCCAGGGCCCCCCTTTGTACAGGTTGTCAGTCTGTCACAGAGCTAACATCTAGACAGACAAACACATCCACACTCACTTTCACACCTCTGGACAATTCAGAGTTTCCAGTCCGCCTGACTTGCATATCTTTGGGCTGTGATGGAAACTGAAGATCTCCCAGAGGAAACACACACAAAAAAAACATGAAACTTCAGGCCCAGTGTGATTAAATCAATGATGTCCATGTTGATTATGTAGAGGAGCTGTACATTGCCCACATTGCCCACATTGACCTTTCCTGATCACTGCTTGCAACCAGGGCATTTTTTGGCAAAGTCAGTTTGCAAAGGAATATCAAAGTAGCATAATGATGTTTATTATTATGCCCTGACAAGCAGCCTGAATTAAGTCCATATACAAATTAAATAAGTCAGTACAATAACAATGAGACTAGAATAATTACTATTATCATTATTCTTATAATAGGGCTGCCTACTTTAGGAGAATCGGGCGAAATTTGCTTTCCTTTCTTACTGCTAAATATTTTAGTTGGTCTATTCAACCAATTTTAAATGTCTTAGTGAGAATTATGCTTGTAGGAATTACTTTTAATCATGTGGTGCTGCTGTAACATGATAAGATGCTGTGCAAGATAGAACAGGCTCTAAGGGCTTTGTGTGGCTGCGTACAGCAGACCAGGTGGCCATTTTGAGTTTCAGTGAATCCAGATGCAGGCAGTCAGTGTGGGGGAGGGGAAGACTGCGCACTGTGCGCAGTAACGTTGGAATGCAGGCTCTGCTCTGACTGGCTGACATCTATTTTCCCACCCAGTATTTATCCTCTTCTAGAAAATGTCTAACATTAGATAACCTAACATTTTTTTTAGTTTGGTTGATTAGAAATTAAGACCAGCAGCATCCCCTGTGACTGACAGAGACAGCTAAATGTCATGTTTAATGGCATATTGGGTAAAGCATAAATGGCAACCTGAAGGAGACAATGCATTATTTTACTATCCAGCTATCTAGACTTAGGTTCATAAAACATTTAGCAGTATGGATCTGAACTCATGTGAGGGGAAAAAATGGAAGTAATTGGTTAACTCTGTGATCATAACTGAAGCACCAGACGTGGGCTCTTTACAGAAACAGTGAAATCCCAAACCAGGATTTGGAGGTGAGCACAGTGACATAGAGAAATCTTTCAATCAAATTTGCTGTTTTAGAAGTTTGTTTTTGTTCAGTTTTCCTCAAGATCCATGTATGAGTATGGAGATTTCTGCAGATACACTGTACTTGTTTTTTTTTTTTTTTTTTTTTTTTTTTTTAGGAGGCGGAGTTTGTTATAGGATCTGCTCATGCCTGTGCTCAGCATGCTGCTCGCAGCAGCACTGGTGGCCATTTTGTGTTTCTGCAGTAGCAGAAGGGGGGCTGGGCAAAGAACGCACGTCAAGGTTTTATTTACTCTGACAACAGGGCTTTTGTTGAAGACAGGTGAAGGTTGCAATTGAAAGTTCATTGTAATTTCAAATTACATTTCCAGTCTACTGTTTCCTCAACAGTACATGTCTCAGTCTGTTTTGAGTCTCAGTTAGTCAAATCAGGAAATAGCTTAAAATGTATTATTTAATTAATAGTCGATGGGTGCAAGCTTTAGTAAGGCAAGTAATAATGCACAAAGTATATTTTTCAGTTTTAGGTGGGTGTTCTTTGTTCCTCTTGAGTAAAGAACCACCCCCGTGTTGGAATGGTTCAGTCTGTTGAACAGCAGCCCTCTGTGCTTATGGGAGAGGCTGCTCAGTGTGTCAAGCTGTGCTCTAATTTCTTGCTGTGCGCAGCTAGCATGGGACTGTGGGACTGAAAAGCGATATTTCTTGCCTGTAAATGTAGAATCTGTGACAAAAAAATACTTGATACAGTTTCTGCAGAGATGAACTTTCAGTCTCTGATGTGATAATTGTAGTTAATCATGAGAAGTAGTTATATTCATGTTTGTGTGAAAAGCGCTTATTTAGCTGATGTGAACTTGTTTTAAGCAATTACTTGAAAAACAGCTAAAAAAAAATCAGCATAGTATTTCATTTTTTCTGTGAAGACCCACGAAAATGAGAACCCCCCTGCCCTCATTTGGAAAAAATGAAACTGCACTTTGACTGTTCGATTACTTGAATACTTCATTCTTTATCCCTTTTATTTTGATTGCCCCACCCCCCACTCCCCCCCCCACCACCATCAAAATGGTTCAGTCCATGTTTGACTTGGAGAGGCTGTTCCAGAGAGAGAAAGTGTGTGTGTGTCTGAGTGTCTGTGTGTGTATGTGACAGAGAGAGAGAGGGGGGGGCGGGGCGGGGGTGCAGCTGCCGCTAGACTGAGTGTGCTGTGGGTGTGTAATTTAGCGCTGGCTGTGCGCCGCTAGCTAGGCCTTGACTAAAGTGCACGTTGTGCTGCTTTGTCATGCTAAAAGCGGCGTGTTCTTTGTCATTTTAACAATGTGTGTTACTGGTATTTGTTTGATAACATGTATTATAAGAGATTTTCTATTATTTGCTTGGTCAGTGTTACCGCAGATATGCCTTAAAGAAGGCAAAAGATCCTGGTGTTCAGTGAGGTGGTACAGTCTAAGCCAGGCTCCTCCCCTTTACCTTTGATATTTTCTCTGGCCTTCTAAGTCAGATGTGATCTATGTGTTCCATTGGTAAACTCGAGCAAATTATTTATCTCACCTCTAATGAATGGCCCTATTTTCTCAAGTCCCTCCCAGTAATATTATTATTGAACATCAAGAGTTTTTTCCTTTTCTGTTCAGTTTGCTCCCATTAAAACTGACTCTGCTGGAGTGGGAGAGGGAGCTTCTTCAGAGTAAATTGCAAACTATGTGTTTGGCCCAGTTGATTTATTTTTCAGTTACAACTTTGTTTTTTGCATACAGGAAGTCTGAAATAGAAATTCTTCAAAGCTTGTGTTGATTTTTGTGAAAGTGGTAACAGTGGCGATAAAGTAAGATAAGACTTTATTGATCCCACACCGAGGAAATTTAGTAATAAGAGGCATTTAAGTAAGAAGCTATAATGTGTTTAGAAGGATAAAGGAAGATGTGTTTTGCCTTAACCAACAGAACATTAAAGCAAACTGTAAAACCATCAATGCCATCAATTTTCCTCAGTTCTTGGGGGATTAGCCTTTAGCATGGGCTAGAAGAGAGCTGATATGTGAGATCACATTACATCCTGAGTAATGTCCTCTGTAGTCCACAGCGGTTGGATCATTAGAGGGATTGTAGAAGGCTGTGGCTAACCTATACTCAGCTCAGTGGCAGCGAGAGCTTAGTTTATTGCATATGGTAGCTTGGGTGATCATATGCAGTTCAGATAAAATCTGTCAAAGGTTCAGTGGAGAGGCCAGAGGAAAGAGTTTATTTACAGCAATGTCAGGGTTTCTAATTTTGTCTTTTGTTTGTCTGTGGTGAAAACAAACCATAACAGAAACCATCTTTCAAAAGTAGGTAGTAAACCCTCAACATATACAAAACTACAATAAAAGGTCAAGCACTGCTCTTCAGTTGTATTTCTGTGTCTTACAGGGTTGTCCTTGACCTTTTTTATCATTAATCTTTTTTTGCCTATGGTGTTATTTTTGAAAGGGAAATCCCCCCTGCCCTTTGTCAGAATGGTTCAGTCCGTGCTGGCTGTAGATTTCCATACTGTGGACTAGTTTGTGCTAGAGTTGGGGGATGGGTGTTGCTAAGCAACAGTCTGTGCAGTGTACTTCCCCTCTGTCTGTGCGCTGCTAGCTAGGGTTGGTATTGATGATCACCACGCTGTATTTCAAAATGTTGCAGGCACAAAATTTGATTTGTATGTATTTGTGGTATCTGCAAATATATCATATACTTGATAGGTGTCATCAGTCAGAAAAAAAATCAAGTTTTTTGTTTCATTGTAGGCATGATGACAGGAGCATTGAACTGATTTTCCTTTTTAAGGATTTAATTAATATCCATTATAGGCTCATGTTGAACCACATACCCTTTACAGAACATACCCCTGCAAGGAGCAAGATGGACTAGTCCTAACCGAGTCCCACCTCCTTTCTTTTATGTTCTCCTGCTGGCCTCTCAGCCGTTCCCTGCTCCCGCAATCAACAAATGCATGGAAGGCCTCAATTCCACACATCCTGCTAAAGGTTAACATTTCCTTGTTTTTAAAGCAGGTTTAACATTTCTCATAGAAATCTAACTCAGCTTTTGTCACTGCAGCTTCTCACTCCTCTAAAGGTTAGCTTTGGTTCCTGGTAGAGGGTGCTATGCTAGTAGAGGAAGGCAGAGTTTTGGCTTGTTGTTTATGTTTGCTTTGTTTTTTTAGTATGAAATATTCATTTCAGACATCCTGTACATGTCAGTGGGTTTGCTGTAAGTTTTCATAAATGTAGCTGATCAACAACATTTGTAGAGACATTCTGTTACCTGCAACACTGTGTGCGATACTAGCGGTACGTGTGCTTTTTAAACACAGCGTGTTTCCGGTCACACTCAAAACTTTGGGTTAAGTAATGGAAGTTATTAATTTGAGTCATGCATGTTCTGTGTCCATACACACATGACTGTACACGCTTGTATTTATGGTTCTGTCAATACATTTGTATATGGTATTTGGTCTGTATGTGAATCTCACAAATACCATGCATCACCAGGTAAACCATCTCCATGGCTAACAATCATTAAGGTGGCCGTTCATTTTTTCTTTGTATTTTGTTTGTTTTATCTTTTTGCAGCACTGTCTGGGTGCATGTCAAACCCACAGGATTGCATTCATTCAGACAGAAGCACAATTGCTTCTACTTTTTTTTAAAATAAATTCCATGGTGGGTCAAATGGTCTTGTGTGGAGTGGGGAGTCTGTGCTGTTGCGGCAGACAGCTTTGAACCGAATTTGGTATCCTCTGATCATCCCCGACATGAAGCAATTGTCAATTATTATTAGAGTTTTCTAAGAGCAACACTGTGCACCTACAAAATGGTGCTTGAATTTTTTTAGCCTTAAGAGGCCCTACTTGCTCCGGTTGCTGACGCACACTGTCACAGTGGATATTTTCACTATAAATGCTTGTTGCTGTTCATTTCATGTCACACTGCGCTCGCTCACAGACTGTTCTCTGTCAAGGAACAGGTTTCAGTGTTTTAATGCAGCACAATGGTGCATTTTTTGAAAGCTGGTTTAGCCAGAGCACAGCGGGTGACAATACATGAAGGCTTGAAAATTGATTGGCATCTGTTTGTTAGATACTGATTCATTCTAAAAAATGCCTTTGTTTGTATTAGCCAGGGACATACCTAGGACTAACTGCCATCAGTGATAAATGATACCACGTTAAAAACCTGCGCTGCACTCTGGGTATTGCTCTTGGGAGGCCAAATTGCTTGTCAAATTTATCATGCTTGTCCATGAACTGTATCCCAACCAGAAATGGCTTTTACTTTGGGTTTGTGATCGACTTTCTCATTGTCTTCAAACCAGCCCTGAGTTGCGTTTGGCCAGATTTGATGAGCATGTTGTCATACTGCATGAATATAGTCGTGCCTTCCACAGTTGAACCAATATTGTGGTACCTTTGTCCTGAAAGAGAACGTTTAAATGTTCCTCTGAACTGTGAGGTGGAAATGTTTGTTTACTTCAGATCAGAGAGGTTTAAATGTGAGTCCTCCTGCCTGCAGTGGGACTGACTCCTTCGTCACGCTGCTCTCCTAGTATTTGGAGTTGGAAAGACTTGCATGTCTTCTGAGTGTTTGAGTGTGAGTTACTGCCACTTTGTGACATTTGACCAGCAGCTCAGTAGCTGGTTACCTCGTGTTGAAACAGTGGGTTACTGAGGCAAAACTCTGAGCAAGCGCCTATTATGCAACTTTAAAGAAAAGAAATTCTCAAAACCCAAAATGAAGGTGGACTATGTCTCCTTGTCTCCTGTGTTTGATGCCCCCTGCTTCACAGAAAGGCAAATGTGGAAAATACTTTCTCATGTATGGTAGCCTGGTTACCAAAGCTAGACTGAGAGTTAATATACATATAATGTATAAACAAAAAAAGACTTAAACCATAACTTTATATATATTTTTTAATCTCAGCACAATAAAAATGGCTGAGTATTAGCTGGAGGAGTTGATGTGGACAAATGGAAAATAATAACAAAAAAAGGATAATATTTAACTTTGGCTTATTTAACATTTATGTTTAATAAAATTAAGTTTCTATATTCTACATTTTGTTTATTTTGCCAACTTGCTGAAGTCTCAGGCTGAACAGAAAAATCCCTATTAAACAGGTTGGTGCTGCAATCTGATATGTATGATAGAGAATCCTGTTCAGCTAGCTACTGAGAGCTCAGCCTGGCACTAAGCAGCAGAGCTGGCGGCCATTTTGGGTTTCTGCACTGAATCCAGGCGCAGTGAATGAGGTCGTAGGATGGGGGAGGGGGATATTATGCTCTACGCAGTGTGCAATAACATTGGAATGTGAGCTGTATCAGTGATCGTGCTCGCAATTTACACCGCTATTATTTTGTTTGTGCTGACTTTTTATATGATGCTTTTCTCAAGTCAAATTCATGCTGAAATACCTTCCCACTTGTTTTTACAATAAGGATTTTACTGTCATTGCAGGAAGAATACTTGCTGATATGATTTAAGCAGAGTAGGAATGGCTTACAATGTTGTGCGTATGCACCAACATCTCACTGCGCTGCTTGATCTTTACAGTGTAAAGTATACACTCAGTCCAGATCAGTTTTCTTGGTGAAAAGTCTATTTTTCCACACACACGTGACAGCTTGCTAAGTTGCAAAATACACAAGGCTAAATGAAACAAGGCCTTTTCAGATGGCTCTGTCAGCTGCAGTCTTGCAAGTCAGCAATGCAGTGCCAGTAAAGCTAACCAACTTTACATTGTAAAACTGCAGCAGCTTATTACTCTCACCATATGAGACTTTAAAATGACTTGAATAATAAGTGGCTACATGTGTTCTGTTTCTACGCTGAAGATTTATCTACGTATGTACCATTTAAAAATGTCATTTTTCTTGTCCTAACATTAGAGGTATGTAAACAGACAGACTGATCTCTGAAATACAGTTAACATATTAACTGCTGAAAAACAAAATATGTTGCTATATACTCTTGAGCTCACATTCACTAAAATACGGCTTGGTGAAGTGATGTGTATGAAGGCGTCTTTCCTGCAGTTTGAAGCCTCTTTCTGACCACTGTTCTGGAAAGCAGCTTCCCTGTTTTCAATCTTTTTCTTCTAGACCTCTGTGTGTGCTTTGGTTAGCATGTCACGTCTCCAGCTGGGTTCTCTTAGCCTGCCGTCTTGCCTGCAAATATCTTATTAGTCACCGAATACATTTTGCTATTGTGTAATTGATTTCAGTTTTAAATAACTTCATCATAATTCCGAGGTTCAATAAGAATGGGCATCAGTGGTATCAAATTATCATGGCTGAATTGCTGCGTCCAAAATATCAAAAATAAAAACATCCACATTTTTTGCCAAAACCAACAGAAAGTAAGCTACAACTGCTAAAACTGTTACAACAGTCATTTCATATGCAGAAACAGGAAATGAAAGAAAGAAATCCTATTGTAGAACTCTGTCGGCAAAGAAAAGTATGACTGTAACAACATTCAGATCTAACACTTTGTAAACATGTTGAAGGGTTCTAGGAATCATCAATGCCTCATATATACACACACTCGCCTTTTGTGTCCAGATGGGTGGTCAGCTGTATGATGTGATGTTATTATACCCCTTCTTGATAAATGTGAATATACTTCATTGTTACCATCATAATTGTACTTCCTGTTGATGAAACTCATATTGACCATACAAATAAATAGCTCCTTTTGAAGCCAAGGGCTCAGTTACAGCTCAAGGGATGGAGATAGACTGCTTAATTCAGAGGAGCTAAATTTAGGATTACACTTTAATTGCATGGTCTGTGGATTTCATGCATAGTTGATCTTCTTCCTAGTTTGAAGCTGTAATGTAAATTTTACTGAAAAGTACATCTCTTTTTTTTCAGGTTGTCGGAGAATTCTGTGGTAAATCCATGACCAGGAACCTCTCATCTTGAAGGTGAGTTATTCATGAATGATTAGTTAAGTGTATGCACTTAATGTTACTTAATATCATAGCACGTCTTGCTTGCTTTTGACTGTAAAATGAGAATTTTACTGCAGCACACAGCTTTAATGCATTTCTACTTAATAATAATAATGATCACACACATACAAAATGAATATACATGGAATTAATACATATACAATATGACAACTAGCCTCAACACTACAATGTGTGCAATATAACTATGTACGGAAAAAACCCCTCATGTTTTACTTAGCCTCCTTACTGCTGCCAGCACGGCCTCAGTTTGCCTGTTGTGATTTGCTGAGGATTGAACCAATAGGAACGTGGGGGGATGGGAGGAAGGCTGGGTTGCTGCTATTGTTAACTTCACTGTCATTTCTTTTTCACTGCCATTTTTTGGATCGGGGCTCGGGTAAACATGAAATCCATAGGCAAATTAAGAAAAATGGAATTTGTCAGAGCAGTTAAAGCTTTCTGACTGTCATGAAAAAGGTGGTGTGGCATACTGAGCTGCACCTTGAATGTTGTCACGTGAGGACAGATTCAGCAATATGTAACCAGGCAGTAAGGAATTGTCTGATTTAGCTTGGAGACTGAGGCAAATCTGTACCAAAAACTGACTGAGAACCATTTTGGTATGCAGATCTCTGTAAAAGACGAACCTTCTAGAAAAGAACAAACAAGAAAGTCAGAGCTCTACAGTGACCTCTAGTGGTTGCTCTGAAACACTGCAACCATTTCTTTAATATGCAGTGCGTAAAGTCCAGGTACAGGTTCATAAGCAGAAGAGACCGTGCCTGTGTTCTCTAGCAGCGATCACAGTGGTTTTGAAGCTCTTTCCTAGAGTCATCATGCTCTTTGATAGCATCTAATCTCCCTTTGTCACTCCACAGGCAGCAATGGAAGTTGTTGTGACAGAAGAGAAGAAGAAGATTTTCCGTGCTCGGAAAACCATGAAGATCAGCGATCGACAGCAACTGGAGAGTCTTCACAGCACTTTGTTGACTGCTGCTCCGGGTTTGTCTGAGATGTCTCCGCCACCTTTAGTGAATGGAACGCACAAAGAGGATGGACAGAAAATGGAGGACGAAGAACAAAAGAACATCTTGGATTCAAACGCCACCTGCGCTACATCCCCTGCCTCTCTGACCTCTCCGGGCTCTCCTGCTCCTTTCCTGTCCCTGAATCTGTCCCCTTCCCCTGCCTCTTCACACAGCCCAAAAGCAAAGGAAGATACTCCTACCTCTCCCACGTCACCATTCCACTCCCTGAACTTTGAACTGAAAAAGATGGAAGAGGAAGAGGAGGATGAGAAGGAGGAGGAGAAGAAGGAGAAGGAGAAGAAGAAAGGTTCCTCGTCATCCTCATCAAATGAATCCGTGAAACCAGCATCAACTGAATCCAAGGAAAACCAGGAGAAAGACGCAGAGGTGAACCGAGATATGGAAAAGAAAGAGATAAATGCTCAGAAATCTCTTGGACGTTGTTCCAAACTTAAACTGTACATTCTCCAGTGTTGTATCAGGGACCTGGATCTATGTTGGATTTATTCAGACTGTGATGGTTAATCTAGAAATGTGTCCAAAAATGTTGTAATTAATTAATTGTTAATTGTGCTCTTCCTCAGGCTGAACAGACTGCAACCAAGGACCCAGCAAAGGATTCTGTCAAAGGTTTGGGTCCATGTTCGTCTGTGCCACCTCCAGTCTCTGACTGCACAGAACCAATGGACACAGATAAAGACACTAAAAACGCCAAGGACACTGAGGCCTCCACTGTCAAAACAAAAGATGAAAAGCCTTCTTCCCCGAAATCTTCTACTTCCGATTCCTCTCTCCCTTGTCCCTCCTCGTCTCGTACAGCGTCCTCTTCTTGTGAGGATCTAAAACAAGAAAAAGAAATAAAAGAGGAAGACATAAAAGAAGAGGAAAATGGAAAAGAGGCTGTGAAGAAGGGATCAAAAAATGAGGCAAAGATGGAGATGGAGTCAGTCAAAGTAGAGACCAAAAAGGAAAAATCTGAAGTTAGACAAACCACAAAGCCATCTCGGCCATCATCCACTCCACCATCTAATACAGGTATGAGAGAGTGGACGTTGGGGCAGATAGTTTCAAGATGTTTACTGCGTATTGATAAAGTTCAACAGAAAGCAAATGAGTCACAAGCAGTAATATTACATATATTCAGCATTTTATACATGTGGAGCTTTATGTTCTTGTGCTATACTTAAACCAATTGGACCCAAATTGGATGGCTATGAAAACTGTAGGGTTCAAGGTCATTACTGAAAGACACAGCTTGGCAATTGGAGGCTGTATTACATGTTAATACATTAGAATGTAAACTCTTACTGAAACAATGTAGTAGTGCAAGTCGGGTAGTTTGTGAGAGAGGGATTAAAAAAATTTTGTCAAAATCAATGCTGGGCAAAGATATCCTTTGACCCTAGTATGGGTCAAGCTCCAGAACCACTGGATTGCATTCATGTATTTAACGGCAGGTATTACACGATGCAAGAAAATTAGGTAGACATAAGTGCTTTCACTTTGAAGCTAGAAAATGTACCTATCTTCAGAAAATGATCTCCGATGATGTTGCTTTTTTATGGTAAATGCTAAGAGCTAAGCAAAAACATTTCTTCCCCAAAGTATTAGAACTTGTAAAGTTTCAACCTTTGTGTCAGCGATGACAAACTGCCTGCACATCCCGTGGATAGTTTAGTTTAAACATAATTGGACTTGTCTCTCACTTATTCTAACTGGGTTTCCAAGAAAAAGGTGAAATTGTGTCAGGTGAAATGATAGAAAAATACAGACACTAATTGTTGTCAAAATACTGGCACACATAGGTGTACTAACTGGCTTTTGTTTTTGTTTCCCAAGTAGTGCAGGAGGACAAGGGCTCCACCTCAGGACTGAAGCGCACTTTATCAGAGGGATACGAAAAAGGAGCACAGACTGTAAAAAGAGAGGGGAAGAGGCCCAAGCTCGAGCGTGAGGAGTTGGAGGCACAGCTGGAACTCAAAATTACTGCGGAAGCTGGCAGTCACCATAAACTTGAGAAGGTTTGTATGCAACTGTCCTGCTGCAGAGAATTTTTTCCACCTGAACTCTGCCATTGGGTATATTTCATTACTTAATTTTGCTTTTTTCCCATTTACCTGATATTTATCCTCAGATTGTACAACAGCTGGTGGATGAACGGTTGAGAGCCTTGCAGGTGACCATTTTTGACAAACATTTGGAAGAGCTGAAGGACAGAGTAGACAAGATCGACTGTGCCACTAAACACCAAACCGCCATTAACATACTCCAAGTAGGTAGACTGGAACATTATAATGTCAAATATATTTTTTATGACACGTTAGAACACTCGCAGAATTGTTAGATGCTCTCTTTGTGATTAGTATTGTGTACCCGAGAAGTTGCTTGGATTTACTTCCCACAGTTAACAAAGCGCGTGTCTGAAGTCCACCTCTCTGTCTACCGTTTGTTTAGGCCAAGATTGCCAGACTAGCAAAAAAGTTTGGGGAGGCCAATCAGGCATCGGAGAACAAAAGGAAACATGAGGTAAGAAATTGTTTTGCTTTTGTTGCATGCTAAAATCTTGCTAAAATCGCTAAAAGCGATTTTGTCTGAAAATGTTGTGACTGCAGGCTGTCTGTTTTCTGCAGGCGCTCGCTGCTGCTGCTGCTGCTGCTACTGCCACTACTGCTGCCAAGACGGCAGCTGCTGCGAATAGCCCTCAAGCTCAACGGTAAGTGTGTCCATGCCCACAACAGTTTCTCATCTAAATCCCTGTCAATCATACTATAAATGTTAACTGATGAAATTGGCAATGAGGTTCTCAGGGTTTTTTGGACGTGATGTCTAATCACTTCACTGCAAGCTGGCAAGTTTGCCAGACCATTTCATTATGTGACAAAATATTTGATTTATCAAAATTCACAGCATAAATGTATTTAAACATGTTAGCAATCTGCACTTTGGTATTTTGTGTGAAAAGAATTTGGCCTTTGTATGAACGTGACAATACCGGACTGAAGCCAGTACTCCACACGAAGCCGTTCACAGCGTGAATAGTTGACATTGTCCCGGGTTGCCATCCGTAATCACTAGAGACTGAATTTAAAACTAATGGACAGAATAAAGAATCCCTACATCCTCCAAATCCATACTTTTTTGGAAACCAAGATTCCATGTCCCTTGTTCGGTTTGTCAGGATCAACTTTTTTAAACTCATAACTTCACTCCAAATATTTCTTAAGACTGGTTTGGAATAAACAAACATGTGCCAGTCTGTGTTTTGCACCTGCAAAGTAACACCGCATGGGTCCAGGTCCTGAGTCTTGTGACGTTCTACAATGTGAAGCCTGAGCCTTTCCTCAGGCAGTGCAGAGTGTAGTTAAAACTGCACCTCTCCTCCCAACAGCGTGCTGCGTCGACAGACAGTAGAGCCGCAGCCTGAGGTGCCCAGAGAGAGAGTGGCGCCCTCTGTTGGTAAGACTCCTGCACTGTCTGTCAAGAAGGAGAAGGAAGAAGAGGAAATGGAGGAGGAAGAGGACAAAGATATGTCACGTCATATTGCCATGGCAAAAAAGCTGGCAGAATTCAGTGAAGGAAACTGCCGAGCAGACATTAAACTCCGCACAATCACTTCCGACTTGGAGAAAGTGCTGTACCACAACTGCAAGAGAAGCTCAGGGAATCCCAGACCTGACCGCTACGCATCGTACATATTTCGCTACTTGGTCCCATATGATGTCTACTGTGACTGGGTTGCAAAGGTCAATTATATTGGATTACTGGGCAAAGAGGCACTGCCCACGAACCTAAGGAGGACAATGAGGATGTACATTGAGCGTCGATTCCCTGTACTGTCTTGTGACAGCTGGAGAGAGATCCGTGACGTTATCAATGAAATACTGCGAGTGAAGAGAAGACCGGAATTTTTTCGGGAATATGATGAAAGAACTGCTGTGTCATATTGACAGACTTATATTACAGGAATAGAAGCATACTGGGACAATTGTCATTATGCATCATTGAAATTATCAAAACATTTTGGCTGAATATTACTCTCATTGCACTTAAATTGTTGTCAGCGTTCATAAAAATGAATTAATTGCTTATTGAGAAGGATATGAATCCCTGAGGACTTCTACATGAGAAATTATGGAATTGGCGCCACACTTGAAACCGTTTCAACGGAATCATGCTGACATACTGATAAATGCTTTGATTAAAAACTCTGACATGTGCTTCAATTACGAGGTGGAATCTCGTCACAAGTTGATCAAACTTGACTGTATGAAACTGAATAAAGTGAAATGTTAGTACCATAACACATTCAGTCAGCTTCCTGTTGTGGACATAAACTGTTCTAAGCGTGAACAGCTCTAAGCATAAGCAATCTTTCTAAACAGGCCAGTGCGGACCTCCATGGAGGTAAAGCAGACTCCAACAACTGTTTCTTCGTCCGGCACAGCTGGTGAGTAGCAGGATTTCCTTTATGTTGACTGTTTTGTTGGTCATTTCCTTTGGATAGAATAGCCAGAAGCACCTTGGTCAGCAGTGTCGCCTCCCATCGACAGAGCCGTGGGCTTTGAGTCTTGGTCCTGTTTCTTTCCGTGTGGAGTTTGCATGTTCTCTCTGTGTTGGTGTGGTTCTGTCTGGATCCTGTTGTTTCCCTCCACAGTGCAAAGGAATATTTTAAAAAACCAATAACGGCTTGATTCTACTAACAAGTGTTGCCTGTGTAGCCACACACGGAGGGACGTACCTTCATTTGCATTAATATTTTATTTGGAGTCAATCTGACATACGCTATCCTGCTGCTGTAAATGCTTACTAGCATACCGAATCTGTGGCCGAAAATACCAGTCTCCATCTCCGTTTACTCTTGTTTGAGTAATGTTTGCTAAAACGAAAGTGCCCAGCTGTTGTGGGGAAATTGTTTAACGCTTTTGTTTTCAGTGTTTATTTGGAACATGTTTTTAAAAATGTATATGTTCAGTAGGAATGAATGGTAATGAGTGGCCTCTCTGAGTGCCACAGACAGGCTTGAAGAAAATATTGAGAGATGGGCTAATGTATTGTTGGTTATGGTCTGGGATTTATTGACAATAACAGAAATATACAAAATCAGCAGCATTTCCTTCAGGTTCCCCTGAGGTCTGTGCAAGTGTGTGACTGAATTTGTGTGCATGTTAGTGCTGCAATACGTGTTAAGCTGTGGTTTGCCCGTTGCATGCTAGAATTGGCGTTAACTTCCGATAGATCTTGCAAGCAATAACAATGAATGGATATAATGAAGACTAATTTGTTTGTGGTTTTAGCACCCTTTAAGTCAATAAGTAGTTAATTACAGTAACTAATAAGGAACTGAAGTGTACAGAATGCTGACACCGCCCATCACGTGAAACAAGCCATTTTTCCTGTTTTCCTCAGCAAATCCAGTCCTGCCAGCTCCGTCAGTCCCCACTGCAGCCCCAGTCCCAACACCCACCTCCACTGCCATGGTTACACAGGCCCCCATCCTCCAGCTGATCACCTCCACCTCCAACGCTGTCTCCACCTTGGCCACTGGCATCACCACTCAGAGTCCCCCAGGCACCCTGCTGCTGAAGACGGCCCCCGGGAGTAGCATGATGGCCACCGGCCAGCCGCTGCTCATCCAGCTGCCTTTATCAATGGCTAATGGCCAGGCAGGAACGCTGGTCAACATCCCCGTTTCCTCTTTGTCCACGGCCAGTTCACTCAACAAGGCCAAAACCACTGCTTCTACCACCACTTTTATACTGAAGCCTGCTCCCGCCATCACCACGGCACCAGCCTCTGTCCCAGCTGCTGCCACTGTCCCAGCGCTCCAGGCCTCAACCGGCCAGATGTCGTCTGCCCAGATCTCTGTGGCCCGTGCTGTCTACCAGGGGGGTGCTGGAGGTATAACTACGCCCAATGCAGGGGTATCCGTGACCACAGCCAGGACCCCAGCTCAGTCTGTCTCTGTAGCAGGAGCTATGTCTTCAGCCTCTTCACCTGCAACCTCTGGGCCAGCAGCAACAGGTTCCACTGCTCCAGGACCACCACAAGGGACGTCTCTGACGTCAAAGACAGGTGGGCGTGTACTTTGAGTAACAAGGCTGTTGTCTCTGCAAGTATTGAAAATGTCTCAGCTGCAATCAGCAGCTTGTAAAAATCAAGTTGTCGCTTATTTGGACAAATTAATAGAATGTTAAGAGATCACATTTGGCTTTTCTTGTTTAATGTGACTCTTAAAATGTCCATTATCATTGTTTAAACAACTGTGTGCCTGTCTGTGCCATCTGTGTGTCATCTCACTCACCGGATCTATCGTATTTGTCTTGACCAAAGAGTCCTGAGTTTTTAATATTGTCGTATGTCTGTATTTCTGTCTCCCTTTCCTCAGACAATCAAGCTACGGGATCTACTCCAACCAAAGTAGCTGCTCCAGCAGCACGACCCAAAGGCTCTGTCATTGATCTCACTGAGGATGATGATGATGTACAAGGTAAGGTGTAGGGCCACCTCTTTTTTCCCCTATTCAATGAAACCAATTTATTTCAACACATACTGAAAAGACGCCTTTGGTTTAATGATGTTGTATGTGTATTGTGTGTGTTGTATGTTTTTCAGTGACAGGAGTGAAGAATGCCACTGTTGCAGCTCCCTCACCTATCCAGCGTCCTCACCCAGTTGTCAGCGTTCCCAACAGTAAGGCTAATAAATTACATTTAGGGCATGAAAGGGTGATTTTGTGCATGCATGTGATTTTGTGGCAAACTTCAACTAGTGTTCTACACTTTATCCTGGCTGTTGGGCACTGTTGTGATAAAAATTATTATTTGATCATAAATAAAAGAAATACTTAAAATGGTAACGTATGTGTGCATGTTTGGTAGATTATATCTAAGTTTTCATGTGTGCTGTCTCCTCAGGTGCAGGAGCAAGGTCATCGCCGAGCAATCAGAACTCTTCCAGCAATCCTCAGTTGACGGTCCACCACCGCCCCCCACTGGTGAGGATGTAGAACTGTGTTTTACATATTTTGCACAGTTGCTGTTCTGTAATTCTCACTTCTCTGTTAAGTCTTGGGTAATTGGTATTTGCATATGATATAAAATGTGAAATCTGTAGATCTTTTGCTTATAAGCTCTTCACAAGGCTAACATTAGTCCAGTTGTCTTTGCCCAGTAAACACATTTTTGACTTAAAGTGACACCTGTTGGTAGATGAGAATTTATTTCAGCTTATGGAAATCTTTCTCTATAACCTTTCCAGGTCCACTTTCTATATGAATGAATTACTGGGTGCCTTTTAAATTCTTCAACAAATGGTGGTTGTGATCATATTTAGCCTCTTTTGCCAGAGGAACAACTCATCACAGCAGTTTTCTCTGTTATAGGACTCATTGAAATCCCGCACTGTAACCAGTAGTACACCAACCAGGGGTTCCAGCATGTCATTGCCCCCTCTCCCAGCAGCACCTGCACCTCCACGCCTACCCCCAGAGGCTGAGCGGACCTCACCCCCTCAGCAACCTCAGCTGAAGCTGGTGCCAAGTCAGACCGGTATAGTGCTGTCCTGGTGTGTGGCAGAAACTGATCGGACCTGTGCAGGTGTAGAAAGCTACCACCTCTATGCCTTCCATCAAGACAACTCTAACAGTAATGCAGCACAGCAGCACTGGAAGAAGATCGGGGAGGTGAAGGCCCTTCCTCTGCCTATGGCCTGTACGCTGACCCAGTTCCAGTCTGGCTCCACTTATCATTTTGCGGTTCGAGCCAAAGACATTTACGGGCGCTTTGGCTCCTTCTGTGAACCTCAGTGCACAAATGTCGTCAGTTCCAGCCCCAGCTGAACAGTTGAGGAGTGGAAACTTTTTAGCATTTGGAATTTCATGGTTCCTTTGCTTCTTTTTGTGTTAGAAACACTTACAGTATCTGTAAATATCTCTGCATAAAAACTTGGTCAATTGAAGCAACAAACAGTTGGATATGTCTGGTTAATGTTTGTAATGTGTTTTTTTTTTTTCTTTTATGCAACTTAAGCTGTTGTATAAAAATGCATTACTTTGCCCTTCTACCAAGTCAGATATTTATCATTAGCCTCATAGCATAATTGCCTAAGTCATTTTTTGGCCAAATTGAGATATCTGCCTAAATCTACTCTCCTGACACTGCTGCTTCATCCTGCCTCATCGCCTATGTCCTCAGCCTATCAGAAAGCTTGTTACATTCCTAAATCACCATCTGCTTAAGTCATCTCTTTGATTTGGGCATTTTTTTTTCATTGTTTTTTCTTCTTTCCCGAAAACCTTAAAATATGACTTAGGCAATTATGCTATGAGGCTAACATTATGTTGTTGACTCTTGTTACTCTGACCTGGATGTCTTTTGCTTTTACTTGAGAAAACGTGACAGGATTATCAGTGTAAACTCAGAATTGCACAGAAATGTATAAATGTCTGGTAGAAACTGAATGATAACTTTTGTAAATTTTGTCTGGCAACCAGACTTTGACAAACACAATAAAATGTTTTATTAAACTCTTGGCTTACAACATTTGTTTTATTCACTATTTTTTAGTTCATAGCTCTTCACAGTCTACCAATTTGAATACAACAATGCCCCACAGACATTGGCACTTAGGTAACAGGATACAGAGATGTCTGTTATGAAAATACAATGTTTCCCCATTTCAAATGGGTATAGAGGACTTGGCACAGAAGCACTGAATGCTTTTTATCTTCCTGGCATGGTAGTCCAGATACTTGGCTGATCTGCTGCAGTTTTGTTATCCTCAGGAATTCCACAGCTGCTGTATATATTAAGCAGCCAATGATGAACCACATCAGCAGTGACTTTAAAGGTTGCCTGTGCAAGTGTGCATGCACATGGGTGACACAATACACAGTGCTACCAATGGCGTCAATGCACTCGATGTATTTGTTAGACCTCAATGATTCACACTGTGATTTGGTAACACTGAATGTAAACAACTTGTTTGTTTACAAGAAAAGTTCACGTGCCTTTAAATACAGTTTTCATCTTTTAATTTGGTGCACACACAATAAGAGGACATCAGTGGCTAGTACGCTGGTGCATATCTTATTTGCTGCTTCAACTTCATGAGCACAGGAGAAGGTGACAAATGCATTGGCTAGCATGAAATCAAACAAAGTGCCAGACCGCCACCAAAAGCAAATTGCTCAGATAGACCTTTGTTTCATAGTTACCAGCTATAGTTGAACTGGAAAGTACATGGATATTAATTAATCATAAGAAATAGATGTGATTTTTACAGTCAACATTCTACTGGGTGATTAATTAAGGGCAGTCAAAGATTTTCCTAAAAGGTCACAAACAAATCAAAAGGACTATTCATCTTGGTATCATGAATGTGCACATCAAACTTTGTGTATTCATGACAAACAGGTCAAGAGATATGATCCGATAAAAAGTGACAGTCGTTCTGTCCCAATATTCAAACATGGCGCACATCCTTCTGAACATGACTAGAGGATCACCAGGAGGCCTGACAAACAGGTGGAACCACTCAGGGATCTTCAGAGAAAGGCAGCACCCTCTCAGGGGATGGCCAGATTGGCCATAGGAGGATCAATGAAGCTAACCGCACAGCCCAAGCAAAACCAAGGGAGAAACTGATTATTAAGAAAATTGGGTTCAGGGGAACTCATCTCTGGGAGACAAAACATGGATCCAAGACAGCTGGCCTTGGGAGCAGGACGCTGGAGGGAAATTGCAGGCAGAAATGAGAAAAACGGGCTGCCACAAAGTAATGAGAGGACAGCCTGTGGTGAGGCTCAGACAAAGACCAAGGAACAGAAACTGAAGCAGATTCTAACAGAAAGTAAACAGACACTGACTGTGGAACAGGTACAGGATCTAATGGAGAGAAAGATGCAGCCTATGGCAGAAATACAGACTTGGATTCTGAGGGGCTGACACAGCTTGAGGGGCCTGACTGCTGAAGACCAGGGGATCTGAGTTGGTAGGTAACAGAAAAGAGAAGTTCACCTCCACTTGAAGTTTAAGAGTTAAAGTACACTAGACCAAGATGACGGCAATAGAGCAGATTTAAGTGGGAGGCAAGAGAGACAGGGCAACTGCATGACTGCAAGGGTGGCATCTCATTGATTGTGGGTCATGGCCAACTGAATGACTGAAGGTACAACCTATAGTAAGGCTCTGCAGTGGTCGACCTGGAGAGGCATACCTGGATCCAGGGCTGCTGCATCAATACAAACCAAGCAAGATGACAAGATAGGAGCTCACTGCCTTTTGCCATTTAATGGCAGAGCTACCAAGGTGCGTGCAGATCAACTGACAGATGCCTTTGCTGATATTTTCAGTGTGTCCAGTGTGTCCAGTCTGCAGTCCACACATGCTTCAAGTCCACCACTGACCCTGTCCCCGAAAAGGCCAAAGGCCTCTCCCTGAACAACTACCGCGTATTAGCACTAACCCCCACCCTCATGAAGTACTTCAAGCAGTTAGTCGGAACTTCCATCACCTCCTCCCTCTCTGACTCACTTTGTAAGCAGGTTCCATACAGACCAAACAGATCACCGGATGATGCCATCGCCTTAGCCCTCAACACTGCCCTCTCTCAAAATGTCACACACGCTAAGACAAAGGCTTAGATTGTTTGTATTTATATTCAAAAGCTCAGAGTAATCAGCCTTCATGGACTCCTTCAAAGTGTGCCACTTGGGGACTCCATGGTCCTGTGGGAGAACTTTAACTGCTCTCCTGGTGAATGACAGAGAAACCTGTAAGGGGTGACTGAGAGCAACGCCCTGCCCGAAATGTAGTGATATTTTGTTACTGGACATCTGGGTTAGTCATGGATATTGCTTAAGAACCACCATTTTCAAGGACTACGTATTTCAAAGTAGTCTTTGTAACTGTATCATCAGAACGACTACTCTATGCCATGGATGCTCAGGTGAAGAGAGGAGCAGAGCTGTGAACTAATTACCACGTGGTGATGAGTTAGATTAGGGTGAACTGGGATTGAGACTCTGATTGAGACTCCTACCTCTAAAATCTAGGGATTTTTCTTGCACCTCAGGAGAGATTGGAGACATGGAATGAGGGTGGGCCATATTGGCCTCTGTTGTACAGGTAGTTTTGAGAAGTTGTGACCAGAATGTTATCCCCGCAATGACATCAAACCTAAGGACTTGGTGATACTGACGGTGAATGAGTGTGTTCATTTGAAGGAGGTCTTTTGAGCGTGTTTGATCAGAGGACTCCTCAAGCAAGGAGCTGGACGTCAAAAGCTTGTTTTATCAGGAACTGCTGAAACGGACTGTATAAATCATCAGAAAGTGGAAGGAACACTATGAAGTATTTCTGAACCCAACCAGCACGTCTTCTGTATAAGAGGCAGAGGGGAAGCCTAAACCATCTTTGTGGCGGAGGTCAGTCTCTGCTGTAGCAGGGCAGTAGAGATTGGCCTTGAAATGTTGAAGGGTCTTGATATTGTTGGGCTGTCTTCATTGACATGCTTCTTCAGTGTCTCGTGGAGGTGGGGTCTCCTGAGTGACTCCTGTGCAGTAATAAGTTCAGTATGTTACTGGTTCCAGCAGTTATTTTCGATCCAGGATGAAACTAGACCTATGCAAGAACTGTTTATTAGTAGCTCAGCAGCCACATATTTGCAGAGTATTTTTGCAACCTTTGCAACCTTGTTATCAATTGTGTACATGTACTGAACACCTCTAATCAGAAGATTATTAATAAACCCTGACCAATACTTAATTTTTGAGGGCAATACTGACATCAGTATTTGGGAGTTTAATCAATATATATTTGCCTGTAGTAAATATATATATATTTTTTTAACGTCAACACATACTGTAAAATAAACAATCTCAATGAGTCCCTTCAATTTTTTATCTATTTATTTATTTATTCATTCTTTTTTTCTGTTTCATTTAAATTGTGGTTGAAACAGAAGGTGGGACATTTGAAAGTTAAAAATCCACTTGTCAGTGCTCTCTGGTGGACGAACAGTGCTGTGACAGCTGTTTCTACACTTCCTTAACTAGACTGGCATTTATGTTCTGCAGTTTCTTGTTATTTATCAGCCAACACATACACCAATATATCTGCAATAAGTGAATTGCAGACAATATGCTATATAATGGCCTGCCAGTTTTATTGTCTAGATCGAGTTATTAGGCAGATGCAAATGGAATAATGAAATAAAATGATATGAAAACCCTTTTTGAAAGGAGTTGTAATATCAATTATTAAATATGATAATTATAATAATAATTTCATAATTTAACAAACACTTGCTTTAAACTATGAGAGCAACAGGGACTGGATTAACTAGTTCCTCCATTAAGTGACTAAAATTAGGTGATCAGAATCAGACACCTGGTTGAATGAACATCCCTGAATTATATAAATGAAAAAACGAAAGAGGATGGTGATGGAAATGGATGGTGGAGATAGTAGAAATGCAGTCACTGGTGGAGCATGGATCTGCGCCTTATGCTCAGCACATTAGTCACAACACTAAAATCAGTGTGGCATATTGATCACCTGCACACCTGCTGCCCACCAGGCTCATCAGAGCAGCAGTATATAAGCCTGGCTTTCTTCACCTCTGGTTGCCAGCTCATCCTGATCCCTCCTGTGTCAAGCATATCCCCTTGTGAGTATTTTTCCAGTAGTCTGTGATTGTTGGACTTTGCTTTGTTTCCCTGGACTGTGCTTTTGTTGAATATCTGTCAGATTTTGTTTGCCTCGTTGGCTTTTGGACTTTCCTCGTGTTATTTCTCTTCCCTTCGCCTGCCAGCCACGTCCAGCCTCAGTTATCCCACCCTGCCTCCAAATGGCTCACCACGAGTTTGCCTTAAGTTTGAGTGTTTTTCTCAATAAACTGTTACTTTGTCTGCGGGTCTGTGTTTTTGCATCCACTCAAATTTTCTAAGCGAAATTTTAACAAGAGATTTACGGGACAATATTTAAACAGGAAGAAGAGGAGGAGGGAAAATGGGAGGGTTGACAAGTAAGCTAACTCTGTCTCCAGGCCTCAGTCACTGTGACTGTTAATTTGTCAAAAATTTAAAAGGAATAACACATTTTCATGATTTTGTGATTCGGGAACTTGGATCATGCTGGCTGTCCTAATGAACTGCTGCTTCATTAAAGATCATGCTAAGTTTGTTTGCATGTCTGCCTCATGTGGTTAAGTAGCTTTAACATTAAGTATGAAAAGTAGCTAAATTAGCTAGCCAGTAGCTAGTTCATACAAGCTCAGTGTTTGATTCTATCTCTTGAATAAAAACACATAAAATTCTGACCTGAATTTTATTTACTCAAGGAATTATCAATTTAGTTATTTCAACTAATGTTACATTGCCACCATGAAAGGTTCGGAAATAATGGTGTTATTTACTGTTACACCCGGATCAGACCAGATGAAGCTAGCTCGATTTTGAGATGATTTTGTCTTGGCTGACCAATGACCAGAGTCATGACTGATCGTAGCTTTTGTCTTCACTTGTCTAGTGTGACATCTCTCATGACATGTTCGACATGAGCATCGAAGAATCAGACGCTCTCTCTCTCCAGAGCGCAGTCAGGACGAACATGGTGAAGAGGAGGAGGAGGAGGGATGTCGAGGTTGCTGCTGTCAGGTGAAAGTTCGTTGAGCTGTAGCAACAGTACTCGCTATTTGACGTTTCCTCGAGGGAGGAGGACCGAGCCAAAAAAGACAAATGTTAGTGAGAAAGAGTGGAAGCTTTTGGCGAGTAGCTGCTGTGCTGTCATAACATTATCCCCAGTCCAAACTGTGGGAATGTGCTTAGCATTACTAACTCCAGTTATTGTGTAAAATACATTTTACCTGAAATGTTGGGATCCCGTTCTGGAGGAACCGCTGCTGTTCTTAAGATCCCAGTTTGACAAATGAGGCTTTAAATGAAAAAATCTAGACATATTTCTAAACTTTAAGCATTCTGTAGCAACGCAAATTTTCAAAATTAACAAAATGGAAAATTGCCTTCAACCAGGCTGTTAGTTTGTTGTTGACACCAAAGGGCACAGCGGTTTAGTCACTATCAGGCTGACGTGGACTTCAATAAACAAATTCAGTAGACTCATTACAAGGAGGGGACACAATAACATTGACGCTTTGAAAAAGAAAAAGCCTTTTCCAGAATATATTGCTTGTGGAGAGTTTACTCTTGAACTGATGATCTTTCAGCAGCTAATCTCCAGCTGAATGTCACAGCTGAGCATTTTATTTTAATCTCTGAGCACAGAGAACCAATAGAGGGAGCCATTGCTTTTCTTTATAGAAACAATTTTCTTGACAATTGTTGCAGTAGTCCCTCTTTACTGTAGCATCAGTCTAATTCACAGTCCTATAGAGGGACCCACCTCCACATCTCTCTCCCTCTCTCTCTCTCTCTCTCTCTCTCTCTCTCTCTCTCTCTCTCTCTCTCTCTCATGACGAGGGGGAGGAGAGCAAGTGAGCGCAGTTTGAGTTGTGCTCTGCGCTCTATGCCAGCCAGAGGTGTGTTTCGGCTCCACTCTCTGTATCTCTGGGTAGCAGCGCCCCACCATGCAGCCAGCCTGAGTGCCATGTCCAACAGCTGTGTTGGCAAAGGGTTACAGCTCATCTGAAGGGAAGGTAGCACCTTGCTGTGAGGAGGACAGAAGATAAAAGAAGACTGACCAGTTGCAGAGAGTGGGGGGATAAAACTGACAACCTCCCCCCTCCCTCGCCTCACTAAACAGAGCAAAAACGGAAGGATTTGGAGTATTCAATTTTTTCTTTCGTTTTATATTTTTTTTATTCCTCATCGCTGTGCTGGGAGGTGCTTCATCTTTTCATATAGTCTCTCTCTCCATCATTTGCCTCCTCATCTATTTCTCCATCTATTTGGTGTATAATTTCCTCTATTTATGAGTGAGAGAAAAGAGAAAGGAGGGAGGAGTTTTCTTTACATTTTTGTCCTTTCTTTCCTCCTCTCCACTCTTCCCTCCCTTTCACCAAACCATATCATACCTATCGGTCTCTCCTTGCCATTACATTTCTAACTGCCGCCACCGCTTCATTATTCCCCATCCTACGCCTCTTTCTGTCTCTTAAGTCTGATTTTATATGAACTTGGATGAATTTTCTTCAAAGACAACTAAAAAAACTCCTCATGAATGACTCTTTTTTTCCCTTTTCCTTCTCTTTTGGTCCCTCCACACCCATTTTCTTTGCATCACACTCTCGTGGGATTCTTAAATGTTATTCTAGGTAGGTTAACTATTGTTTAGTGTCTGTCTATCTGTCTGTCTGTGTGTATTTGTGTGTGCTTTACGTATACATAAAACACACATTAACACACACATGCACTCGCACACTAAACTATGCCTAAAAGAGCAGCGTTCAGTGAGTTGATATTAGTCTGGTCTCGCACGGTTTTCACATCCTCCTCCTCATCTGTTCCTCTCATTCTGTCAAAGTGCGCCCATTTTTGATCGTTGTCTTTGAGAAATGTTTTTATATGTCCACGTCATGCCCCCTTTTCCTTTTGACAGAGATATCAGTTTGTTTCACAACCTGTCGCGAACAAGGGAAGATAAATTAAATTCAGTTTTGAGGGAGAATGAAATTCATTTCTTGACACTTTGGCATCCTTTCATTTTTGATTGTAATTTGGCAAAGTTGGGGATATTTAGTCTAAACTAAATGTTATTCTCTTCATGTATTGAGCTGCGTTCAAAGTTTGCCGCTAATGGCCATCTCAAGTCATTAAGAGTGTATCCTATTTCATGCTTGATTTGTGCTCATTTTCATTCTGCCGGTCCATCAGCAGTCATTAGTTCTTTTACTGCCCATTCTCATACAACCCAACGCACAAACACACACAATCTCAAAGCCTAAACACACTCATTATTACACACATTATCTTGAAAATATTTCTCAGAATCGAATCCTTGTCCACCTGCACGTTTTCAGTTTTCCCTTCCCTCAGTCTTCATCCAGAACTGGCCATTTTTCATTCCCGAAGCTCTTCCCCCTCCACTTGTCTTCATCCTCACCTTCTGTCAGGCACGAGAGACCGGTCGGCGTTAGCTGGATGTTGAGCAGTGGATTGAGTGGGTCATGCCTTGCAGTGGATTTGAAGTGTAAAAGACAGTGTGCAGGTTGTAGATAGAGACAGACTGATAGACAGATAAAAACAGATAGAAGTCAATATCCCATCTCATCACTGCCCTTCTCTTTTCTCTCTTTCGCTCTGTCACGTATTCCTCCTCTCTTTACATTGTGTTTGATGCTTCGTCTCTACTTCTCACTGCCACACCTTTTTGGGAGCGCTGTTTTAGGACATTACCACTGCTACACTGTAAGTTTAGCTTATATATCTGCGGACATCTACCTGAAATTGACTGTGCGCTCAGCCTTAAGGTGAAAAATTACACCTAGTAATGTAGACCCACACCAGCCACTTTAGTCTTCTTTTTCCCCTTTCTTATGGACTGATAAAGTGGCTAAATACCTCTTTCTTCATTGTTCTGAGAGTGGGATGCCATCATGAAGGATTATGAAGGACCACTCGTTTTGCTCTGTCTTTGCTTTTATGTCTCAACTCTGCTCCTCTGTAAAACATCTCCACTACAGTCTATAAATTATGTGTTACAGAAAAGAGTTAATTAGGTGAGTAGAGAATTAATATAGCACTCACTTCCTCTTCGCACATGCATGAACTGTAGGTGTGTGCACTGTGTGTGTGTATGTGTGTGTGCGCGCAAGAGCACAGCTAATTGAGCAAGAGTGTGCATGCGTGTGCGCATTTGAATGTCTGCATGATATGATGGAAATTCTGCATGAACTTTCATCAGCAGGTTCTCTGTGAAGGGTATTTTTCTTATATTTTCCACCACATTTGCTTGTACTGTCAAGCCTTTCTTCACCCTGCTGTGACTAATTGGTTGTTTCTCAGGCCATGCCTTTGATCTTTATCCAGTTTCTATTTATTTACTATTGTATCTTGAAGAATTTCACGTTTATCACTTCTCTCAATGGTGGTCCTGAGCAAGAGGGATTTCTCACACAAGGGCTGTTTCTATCTCATGGCAGAACCCAACCCCAAGTTAATTCACGCTGTTAATTTGGTGAAATCTGTCCCCATCATCTTACATCAGTTGACTGTCTCAATTAGTCCAGTGCAGTGCGCAGGTGCATGCATTAACGTGCATTAATTTTAGCCCTCGTCCTCTCCTTATTGTGCATTTGAGTTGGCTGAGGTATGTTAACCAATGGTATGCGGATGTCTTCCTCCTCCTCCTCCATTACATTTCTTGTTGTTTCCTGCTCGATGGATCTGCAACAGATCTCTGAAAATGAATCACAAATCTAATGTGACTCATACACCAGGTTTACTGTATCAGACTCTCCAGCATGACCTTAATGGATATACTGTACACTATATATATATGACATACTAGGCTGTATGTCTCAGAGTGCATCATATATTGCCTAAGTGATCCAATGCTGTGTTGGCTTTTCTGTGACCATTTAGACTTCAAATTGTCAAGTAACTAGCTTATCATCAATAAATAGCTGTATCCTAAAGATGATAAGAATGCATCAAAACAAGAACCAACTAAATTCTTTTTGAATTGTTTTCACATAAAAAGCAAATGTATTACCAAACTGAAGTATGAATCCAGTCTGTCGAGTATCTTTTGCCTGTGCTAAAATTTTACTAGAGTCGGGAACTGACCTGAGCAACACAAAATACACAAGTGTCTGCTGTCACTTAGTATTTAAAAATATCATCATCAGATTTCTTGACTCATATGCAAACTTAAAACATAACAAGGGTCTCACGAGGCTTCCTCTTAAATATTCTCCATTAACAGAGTGGAAGAGTGGGCCCCTGCCCTAAAAGTTTCAAGTTGATTTTAACTGAGCATATTTAAACCCAAACAGTCTAAATGATTTAGGACATCTTTCAAAAGAGTGGTGGGATGTTGCCATGCTGGCAGCACACAGTAGTTTAAATATAAAGGCTTAAAAGGGCACGCTCACCTCTTGGGTTTCAGTATAATGAAGGATTTATGTTCAAAAGAGGAGTCATTAAGACTGGTTTAACGCTGCTGAGATCTTTAGGAGCACAAAACAGTTATTTGATTTCACATCAAAACGGTGCTGTCTGTAAAGCAAATGAAAAGTTGTACTGAAGTCAGGAAGTAACACACACACACACAAAGGTTTTGCTTGAAACCTTTGCTGGAACAACTCACACCAAATAACAATTCAGCATTTTCAAAGGCCGTTGACACACAACCAAGCAAGGAAACTGAATGAACAAATAAGCCTTATTCAGTAGTTTTATGCTACAGTTTTTAAGGATATACTGTATTATTCTGCGTGAGCCAATCTACCCATGTCATTTTAATACTACTATGAGAGTCAGAGATGATTAGACTTTGAAGGAGTCAGAGTCAGAAAGATGGATTTTTGTAAATAAAATGTGTTGAATGAATAATTCATTACGCTGCCAGACAGGATTAAAATTCTACACATGCAGATATCCTCTGACAATTTTCCTAAGGCTGAATTGTGTATACCTACATATTCCTCAAAATACACAGATAAACACACACGTTTCTAGATATAGACATATCCCTGCCAGCATATACACGTTGAAATGACAACTCCTTTGATCTGTTGAAGACTGTCCGTTATTTTCTTGATTAATTAAGTGTTTAGCCAATGAAATATCAGAAAATAGTGGAAAATATCCCAGAGAACAAGTTGACGTCTTAAAATGTCTGTTTTTGGTTAACTGTGGTCGAACTCTAAGGAAACCCGTGTGCTCAAAGCGCTCACCTTCGAAAAGATGGAACCAGAATTATTTTAGCATTTTTGCTGGAAAAAAATCCTTAAAGAGTCAATTATCAAAATACTTTCTGATTAATTTTCTGTCAATTGACATAATTGATTAATGGATTAATCGTTTCAACTCCATTCAAGAGATTTCGGCCACACCAAAGTTTTTTTCACTTCCACAGAAAGTGCTCAAATTTTTAATGACATAACAAAAAAAAAAAGCCTAATTGTTCTTCCTACCTGTTAATTTCTGAAATCCACTGATACTGCGGTAGCATTAAATGTAAAGTGAATCAACAGCGATGCTGCTCATGTTTTACCCTGGATGTGTTTTTTCACACTGGATTAAAGCAAAGGTTCATCAATTTTTTATCTAACAGAAATTAATTGCATCCCAAGGACCCAAATGTACCACCTTAACATCCACATACGTCTCAAAATATCAACACATTCATATCAGTAAAGGCACAAGCATTGATTAAAACACACAAATTTAAATACATCACGTCAAAGATGCGAGGTGATGTAGGTCAAGGGGAACTATCTAACTAACTATAAGCAGATCAAATCAAGGTACTTCATCACATTGATGCAGCAATCATACAAAAAGCCAGTAAAGCCATTAACCCATAAGGCAGTTGAATTGAAGCCCCAGTGTAACCAGAGATATACCATGATACAAACAGTCTGTCAAAACCTCTAATGACCAATCAAATACACAGATGGAAAAATGGCACAGTAATATGACAGACAACAACACTCAGCACATTCAGAGTGCCGTGAAAAGGGGCATGTAGACATAGCGGCTTGACAGAGTTGAGCCTTGACCTCAGAGGCAATTGACTTGTGTACACAGTGGCATTCAGCCTTCACCAACAACACATCCATCCACAGCCGTGCCCTGCCCTCTGACGCTGCCCCTCTCTTCTTCTGCCCTTCAGGCTGACAGACAGAGATACGCACAGAGCGCGCTGGCAAACTGCTGATCATGACCGGCTAAAGCAAGCGAAGGCGAGGAGGTGAAAGAAAGCCAAAGAAGAAGGAAGGGGAGGGAAGAAGAAGAAGAAGAAGAAGAAGAAGGAGTACATACATACATACACACACACACACACACACACACACACACACACACACGCTGCTGCTCATCTCCTCATCTCCACGGCAACTGTGTTCACACGCTTGCAGACTTCTGGGAGGAGACCTCGGCGAGCTGCATCACGAGCGTTGGAGGAAGGGGAGAGAGAGTTGGATGGAACGAGACGAATGAAGAGCGTCCGTTCATCACTCACCATCCATCATCTTAAAGTTTCTCCCATCAAGTTCACTCGCACGCCGGTCAACTTTTACATTAACATCTGAGTAAAAACAATACATCAGCCAGGTTAGATCTGCGTCTCGACACGTTCGTCTTTTTTCATGCGTAAAATCATCATTTCTAAGCAGTTCTCAAAGTACAGTCTTCACACTGACAGAATTTGAATGACTGATTTAATGCTATGATTTCTCACATATTATTACACTTTAAAAACAGTTGTCCTCCCTCACTCTGATAACGCCTACCTCCACCCTCATCCAACCTGAGACCACTCATTCCTCGGCCCTGCGAGACCCCACCTCAGTCTTTCGCGTGTGAATTCATCTGCTTACCATCCCTTCATCCGAGGCTATGAGAGGAGGAGTCGAATCCCAGATCACTCCATCATGCCAGTTCTGAAGAGCAGAGAGGAGATCCGGGCTGGCAATGTTCAAGGTAGGCCAGTGATTCCACTTAAGAACTGGATTGTGTCTGTGCGTCTGTCCTGAAACTGGCCTAACTTGGGCTGTTAAGTTCATTATTGATGAAGCTATAGATGATTAGTTTGATTAATCAGTAAATCATTTAGTCTAAAAAATGTCAGAAAATAATGAGAAATGCTGAGTCTAAGGTGACGCCTTCAGATTGCTCAAATTGTCAGATCTGAGAGGCTGGAAATGCCTAATATTTTTTATGACAACAGGCTAATTGATTAATTGCCTAATCGTTCCAGCTGCAGTCCTGTATCTGTATCTGAGACTGTATTTGAGAATCAAACATAATTTCCTGCATTGAGTCACCATCATTACTGTTCATATGCAACAGTTGTGAGTGCTTAGTTTCCAGCGTCGTCCATTAATTCCCTCCAATTTGTCATCACTCGTGATAATTTCATGTCATGTAAAATATCAGAGGTGGTGGAAATGATGGGTCGAAACGCATCAGCAGATGTTTCATGTTGGATATTAGAGAATACGATATTGTGTAATTTGTGCCGACACATCTGGTGCTTCTTGAGATAATGGCCTCGAGGATCAGCCTCGTGGTTTGTTTTGATCAAATAAGGGAATCTCTGAGCTTTAGTTTCACGAGGTGTAACGTAGCAGCTCACTGGGCTGTGCAAGTTTGTGACAGCAACCCCGCACATCACCTCATAATAACGTATTCTAGAAATTGCCTCCAAACAAAAGGACGTCAAAAAATATTTCAAGAATCTGTGTGAGGTATGATTTTTAGCTACTTTAGATTAATTAGTAAAGAGCTAGACAAGTAAAAATCCAATCCTCCTGTTTAAAGGTATGTGTGGAAGCCGATGGGAGTGTTTTCGTTTTGAGCCACGGAGGACAGGAAAGAGGACAAGAGGATAAGGGGAAAATATCCATGGCGCAAAAGACAAATTGTCTTTTTCTCGTCACACTTTCTTTCTCGCCGCGCTTTGTGAGGGAGCCAAGTGTTGAGATAAGGGATAACGAGGCAGTAGCTTCAATAAGCCCATCAAAACGCAGAGTTGTGCTGCTTCACAAGGGGAAACAGGTCTAGACAATAGTAACTGTATAAAGTGAGCGAGTGGGGAAGCTGGAGCCTGTTTTATTGCTGAGCTTGTGTTCCTTTCAGCAGCCGCTCAGGAGTGTGACTGATAAAAGGCACATTTAAAAGTTGAATGGGCATGTAAAGATAATGGAAAGACTTGTCTGAAAGGCAGTGTGACAAAGAGTACAAGAGGCCAGATGAAGCAAAATCAGTTCAAATGGACAAGTCACACATGACATTCATGAGCACAGAGTGAACGTTTCCACCAGCAGAACGTGTGTTTGAACTCTTACTGTCGTTTTCATTGTGTGTGAACATTTTCGCAACAGAAAATGTGCAAAATCCTGCGTTCTGTCACAGCGTCCGGCTGCTGCCAATGGAGCCGGTCCAGGATTTGTCTCTTGGTGGCATTGTGGATTAGATTCTTGGCTGGATGGTTTTTAGCTTTGGGTGAGAATAGTTAATGCTCACAAAGCTAAGCTTTTCCACATTTGCATCCACCGACTCACGATCTGATGTAACTATCTAATTATGATGTTGAAGCGTGACTTCGAGGAGGTGTGTGACAGCTGGCTTTGTCCCTCCCTCTCACAACACAACAGCTTCAGCATCGAGACAGACCTACTCTTTACTCACATATGCTGCACAGACACTTCACTCTCCAGCTCCCAAATTCATCACCACATAAATTTCAGTCAAAACTTCATCTTCTGTCTCAACAGTTGGTTATTGACTGACACGGCAGGCCTGAAATGGCTGCAAGTGAACTGTGTTTCTAGGGCAGATTTCCCATCTAAAAATAAATAAATAATAAATAAAAACAGGGTAGAGAACATGACAGAGAGCAAGCAAGGGGTTAAGGCGTGGCAGACAGAAAAAGAGACAGGCAAAGATCCAGGCGCAGGCGGAAAATCCAGAGGGAGCTTCACTGACAGTGGATGAAGGAGGCAGCTTTGTAGACAGATGTAGCTCGAGTGTGTAAGCAACAAGGCCTAAGAGGGGCGTGCTGTTGCAGCGTCGTGATGCTGCATGTCTTTGGCGAGTGGGTTGGGTAGAGGGGATTACGGGATCCGAGCGTCGGCTCTCATGTCGGGCGGGCGGCATGGTCCCTGTTTTGATCGGTGGACTGTGAACAGAGTGGCGGCGGTGAAGTGTCACGAATAATATGGGCGTCAAGACGTTGACACTGGGACTCACAGCAGACAGCCGGCTGAGTCAGTTTTGGATACGAGCCTCGTGTGACCAGCTTTACAAATGTTGATTGAGTCGTTGAAGGATTACAGGTGCTGAGCAGCCTGGTGTTTATTGTTTACTCAGAGCCAGAGAGAGAGAGAGGGAGAGAAGTGCAAAGTAGTTACACAATGCCTCAGAAATACCTCCGTCATCCATGCATTTTCAGATTTTCTTGAGAAAGGATCCACACAGCACAATAGAAAAAATCTGAATATATTATTGACTCAGTTGCCAGTTTTCATAGCTAAAACTAATACGATCTAAAGCCTGAAACAGGCTTCTCTGACTGCATGAAGGCTCCTTCACGTGGCCTTTCTTTTCTACTTGTACAAACCATACATCACACCATTTAGTTCTCTGTTTTCAACCTGCCTCTCGACGGGAGTTGGATCAGCCAATCAGCTTGCTTGACGTGCAGGTCTGCACAATGCATAGTTGAGGTTTGGGGGTGTGTGTGTGTGCGTCGGCTCCTTTATGATACCCACAGCACCCTTCTTTGCACACGCTCACACTTTACATTTATTTTTCCAGAAGCAACATTTCTAGCTTAGTGCAGTAGCTCTGCAATCAATCAATCACACCATCATGAAGGTTAGAATGTTTAGATTTTGCTGCTTGTTCTTGAGGGCTCGGGAGGTGTTTCTGATACAGTGTGGTTGGTGGTATCAGTGATGGTAGACTACGACAAATAGCATCACAAACTACAGCCTTCAAAATGACAAAAAAAAGAACAAAAAGTAAGTTTGAACGAATTGAACATCCTACACGTAATTGGTCAGAATTAATTGTAATGCGAGCCATGTACCCTCGTATCAAACCATGTAAAATTAATGTTGCTCCCATTAGTCTCACTTTATATCACAAGCTAATGTTACTGTGAGGCTGTTACACTTGACAACGTCAGCAAACAGCCTCGCGTGATACATGATTTTTGCATCTATGTTGCCGGATCCAAAAACGCATCACTTCTCAGATGGTTTGGTGTCGTGGTCCTTGTTCAGCTTGGATGGTAGTTCTCTCCATTTTGTGTTAACAAAGAGAGCAGCAATAGCCTCGCTTACCGAGGGCAGCAGGGCATGCAGCCCTTTGCTAGAGTACAAGGCAGTGACGATTGTGCTCATACGCCACGCTGTGAATTTTGAATTTGAATACAGACGCTTACAGCTTTAATGTTAATTCCCCCCACGTTTAAATGGCGGTAAGAAAAAAAAACAGACAGTATTTAACAAACTGGAGCGTAAATACCATTTTTGTTAGAGACAGAAACTCAAGATGCCTCTTCTGTCTATCACCCTCTATAACCTAGTCATGTGTGACTGTGAGAGAAGGAGGGAGAGCTAAGAATAGAGAAAAGGGGGCCCGACACTGTGGTGCTGCCTGTACCCAGGTTGCTCAGCTTCTTGGTGTGCCTTTCTGTTACTGAAGTCAGCAGGCACTCATCCAGTTTTCGCTGATATCTGTCTGTGCAGGCTCTGCTTAAACTGAACACAAAACAAACTGTGGCTATGGCTCTGGAAGTCATTTTATTTTCCACTGGGGTGTCAGATGCAGAAACATAGCCGCAGATCTGTCTGTCACCCTGTCGATGTTCACTAATAACATGATCAGAATGTCTGGGCTGGCACATGCGGAAATTTCATCAGAAACTGTCACTTTTCATTCCACACCAAAAGGAGGCTTTTGAAGCTCTTCCACTGACAGTCAGGGAAGAGAGTCATGGAATGTTTTTTCGTGTGATTTCAACATTTTCTGACAGATAGATGAGACTGATTGGAACAAAAGGCGAAATCTACGGCCGGAGAAAAGGGTCGAGGTGCGGAGATGAGGGGAACTGATGAGGGGTTAGATGGCTGAGCGAGACTGAGTCATATTTGATGATACTGTCCTCAAAAGGCGCACAAGGAACAGTCAGGACTCACAGGAAATCACACCAGGCACACGGCTTCGCTAAGAGGGGATGATCAGGAGATAATTATGTTTTCATCGAGGGAGAGGGAAAAGATTAAAGAAAGAGGAGGAACCCAAAATATTTCATTGAATCAGGAGATGAAATAAGTCTCATCAACAGCCTCAGTTTACTTCAATTAGGAAGAAATCTTGACAGGTTCACATCTGACTGGTGGCTAATTCATTCATGTATACAAAAATTATGATACCTGTGGCAAGGAAGGATGCAATTATTGTTTTCATTTCCATCTTTTGTCATTATTATGTCAAAATGGGATTTTTCTGCACTGCTTGCTCTGCTGTCTTGTTGATATTTCACAACTTTTTAACGGCGCTGTTAGCTGGTGGCAACTATTTAACATGTCCAGAGGCTGTGTTTGTGTTTCCAAGTGTCAATGAATCTGTCTCCATTTGACCCTCTGCGGGGCCAACTTGTCAATTCATTAGCCTTGACTTGAGGCTTTAGAGGACTGGGTTCGGAGAGCAGACATCTGCAGGGATCAGGAGGAAATCACCCCTCCACATACACAAACAGGAAGGATCAACACAAGCTCAGCGAGGAAGTGCTGCAGTTGTCAGTTTATTCATTTTTTCAAACCAGACAGAGGAACAGGTGATCAGCGACAGAGGCAAAGATAGAGCGAACCACATGGGAGAGTAAATTAGAAGGTGAGGAAAGAAAAATCGAGGACATGTGTCTGCGGCTCTGCTGCCACATTTAGGCCTAAGTGGAGGCGAGTGTGCTGCTTTATATCACTGAGATTTATTTGTGCTGGATCAGGTTTGTGAGATTGGATCGTGAAATAAATGTTCTGGGTTCATGTTGGATAATGAGCTGAGGTGATTAGAAAATTAACTTTGATCAGACAAAACCAGAAATTTGAAAATGTCACTTTGGGTTTTGGGAAATTATGAAAGACATTTTCATTTTTCTGACATTTTAGACAATAATCTTCCGAAATTGAGAAAATGATAATTCGCTGCAGCCTGAGTTGGATGGAAATGTTGTTGTCAGTGCGGTACCTAATGTTTATATGAAGAGTGGTTGTATCTTCCACTGTAATATCAAAGTTAATAATGAGTTTTGGGACTCTAGTTTGCAGCTGGACTGTTTCTATTGTTAAGACATGTCAATGTAGTGCAGTCCAGTTCAATACCTCTAAAAGTGTACAAATGTACAAAGCACACTTGATATTGATTAGTTAACAAACATTCGTAAGTCAAGAGTTTAGAAGCCTTCTCAGTCTGCTGTCGTGTAAAGGATCCTCCCAGCTGTTTCAGAGAACTGCAGCTGTGCATATGAATTGTTTTTACCCACCGAGCTCCTAAATCTAAACGATATAACATTAGTTAAGCTCCCTCACGTTGCATGGTTGTGGCAATCTCTCATAAAATTCAAACAGTTGGTACTAAATCCTTTATAAATCAAAACCATGAAGAATTTCATGCTCACACAAAGTTGAGGAAATAATCAGTTGTACGTCTCAGGTTAGCAGCGACAAATCTCAAAGGGAAGCTTTTCTCAATATAAAAGCTTTTGTTCGATGAGCCAGTTCAGAGAGAATCAGTAGTTCCACTTAGATTTAAATGAAAGCCCAAAATCATGGCCTGATTCTCTGCTCAAATAATGTAGCTGTGATCATAATGAATGAGATGGTTTTTGGCTAATAATCTGATAGACTTCAGGAAGTGTGACCAGGACCAGCCACTGTGCAAAGATGTTGGTCCAGTCCAGATGAACAAGCCTTGACGCTCAATTTAACGTGTCTTACTGAGTTTGCTTTATAGACATGAACGTTAAATGAGCAATGACTCCTTTGTATTAAGTTTTAAATAAAATACTCTGAGGTATGTGGACATGTGATGCTGAAAGCAAAGCGGAAAATAACAGAAAACACACAATTTCACAATTCAGGAAACTCTCGTGAGTTGTGTTTTGATCTTTCTTTACCATTATAAACACAAAAATCTGCACTAGGTCACATGCTCAAGGCCAGAAAGAGTGGAAGTGCACATTTTCTATTTCAGTTCAGATACAAACATCAAGCCGTGCACAAACTGGGTTGATAAAGCGGAATAAAAATAGAGGTGTAGTAATGATTAATAATTGATGCTCAGCCAGTCACTTTATTTGTCACACCTTTTAAACAGCTGTGCTTGTTACAGTTTTGCCTCGTCTGCTTGGCTCACACAATGCAAACCAGGTTCTCCAAACAGAAAAATATTGGAGTTGGAGTTGGAGACATGAATATACAATGCCACAAATATGCAGCTGAATGTGCAGCCAGGTTGGGTTACATTTGTGGGGACACTTAAAGCAGTCACCTTGTTTTCTGTACAGAACGACACACGGATTCACGTTGTAAGACAGTGATGCCGAAATACTGGTAAAAAGCACCCATTAACCCCTAGAGGACAGAATATGAACTACAGTACAAACAGATGTAGGGCTCAATATGTCCACTGACTGAAGATCAACAGCAGTGTTTAATCAGCATTATTCTGTAATTGCCTTTCTGTTCTGTGTTTTCTTTGGTTTATCTTATGGAATCACCAAAATATCATCAGAAGTTTTTTGGACAGATCTGGTCCAATAATCACCAAATGCCTAATTTGAATTTCCATTTTTTTTTTGGCCATGCACAGACTGCAGGATAAAAAAACAAACAAACAAATGGACAAAGTTTGTGTGAAGAAGAGGAAAATAACAACATGTCCCAGCCTTACATGTAATAAGTGTCTTTGCACACCCACACTAACTAAGCTCAGAGGGCTTTGTGGTGACTGACATGTCTTTGGATCATTTAGACCTGCTCGAAGACACATCAAAAGTGTGCTTTCTTTGATATTTGTTATCAGTGTGTAACAGTCTGGGTACATCATTTGCAGAGCACTTAAATAAATTCAACAAAATGACGCAGCGTGGCACGGAGGGCTCGCTCCAGGCAGTGCAGCTACAAGTGCTGGCAGAGGTGTACGGATACCTTGTTGGCAACTATAAAGGTCCTGCGCTGGTGTCAGGCCTCTGGTAATTAAATGGAATTATAACACAGACAAAGTGGATTTCCAGTCTTTCATGACAACTTGTCTCTTCAGACCTAGGTGCCACAGGCTCGCTATCAAGTCCTCAAGAGAGCTGTAGCTCACATTTTGCCACTGATAAAAAGCAGCAATGCCAAATTTGCTAGAATGTGGATATAAAACTCCAGTATTGTGCTTCAGCTTCTCAGAAAGGCCAGTGAAAGAAACCTGAGAAAAACATATTACTGAGGTTGAGGTTGAAAAGAGTGTGTGATTGGCTCTTTATAGACTGAGCTGCTTCAGATAAAAAGGGTAACATATAGTATCAGAGGGAGTTAAAATACCCTTTAAAAAGCAAAAGAAAGAGAGAAAGAAAACATCATCTGGCATCTGGCTTGGACTCTTGCGACATATTTCACACATTGCAGAGACATGGCGTAGCTCTACGTGCTCTGCGTAGCTGTGAAACGGCGGTGGTCCAGAGCCTCTGAGGCTGCATAGACCCCTGCATTACTACAGAGAGGGACACGTCACTCTGATGCTAAATTAAGTCCAGAGCAGGAGATACTGTATAGCCTCAGTGGAATAAATGGCTTCAATGAGGTAATGAAGACTTGGGGGAATAGATGGATCCTCAACCTCGCGTTTTCTTCATCCCTTTGCCTCTCAGTGTGTATATTTTCTTGTGTATATATGTGTGCCCACGTATTGCACTGGTGTGGTCATGTGCACGTGTGTGCGCTCTCTGTCTCGGTCAGTTTATTTGCCTCTGATGAAGAGACCATATAATGTTATTTAGAGAGCTGAAGCGGCCTCAGTACGACAGTAGAGATCCGTAGTCCATCTCATTATAAGTGCAATTAGCAGAGAGAGGACTCTTGACCAGACGTAAGTGCACTTAATGAAACACCCAAGACCCTCTTCAATAAACTTGCATTTTTTTCCAGCCGTTTTGGTCCTTCACCAAGACAGTCGCAAGGTGACTATTATTCAACAGAGAAAAGATTACTGAAAAACTTTACAAGCTATCCTGACACACAATGTTGATTACTGTCCCTCATCCCACCCTGTTCCTGAATAAGGCCTGGTGATATTCTGCATGTACAAATACAACATAAACTAGATTTTTGTCATTGATAACGATTCCCAGAAAAAGACCAAAACCAACAATTAATTGAGAGTCTGTGGAGCTAAAGCCTGATACAGTTTATTCCTCCGTGCCATAGACCTCCATTTTATTAAAGATGTACAGCCAAACTGTTGCAGTTGGTGACAAATTCCTTCATTACAATGAAAATAGGCATTGTAGTTTATTTCTAGTCAATCCCAAATAACCGTCCTGCTGTAGTAAATACTCACCAGGCCACCAAATGTGTATTAATCCACAGCTGAAAATAGTCCCCCTTAAATTGCTTATGACTGTTTGAGTAATGTTTGCTGAAAACTTCAGCGCCCATCTGTTTAGGAAATTACTGAGCACTTTTTAAAAAATGAAGCTAGAAACATATGAGTCATTTTTAACCTCTTCAGTGGGAACAAATGGGCTCGGTGCTGACAGCCACAGACGGGGTTGGGAAGTTGGAAAGTACTGAATGACAAACTAAGGCTGTGCTCAAACTTGCTTAAGCCCTGCTTGAAGCCAGGGATGTAGCGGGGTGCCAACACACATGACGACGGCAAAACAACAACAACACAGGGTCATGCAGCTAAAGAGGAGAACTCTGAATTTGTGTATTTTGAATAGATTTTGACTGTGGCAGTGCAGTGGAGAGTATTTACAGCAAGCATCGAGCTCTCGGTGGCAGTTGACTTTGTAAGAGTGAATTGAATAATTACAGAGGATGTAAATAGAGCTTGTGTTGGCTTGCATCACCTCTGCTGAAGAGTCATTATAGCTGCGTGATGTCTGATCACCTGACTGAACACAGCCGTGTCACACAGCTCTGACTGACACATCAGGATGATGTTCATCCAAAAACAATGCCGGTGCAGCTGATTTGAAGCTGTGTTTTTCTTTAGACTGCTGGCCATCCACTCACCAGCTATATTTTTAGTCTTTATTTAATAAGAGTAAACGAAAGGCGAGTATGGAGTTCAGTCTTGAACCAGTGAGGACACACATGCAGTTTCAGAGGCTTAACAATCTTCATCGTTCACTGAATTTGGCCACAGCTACAGATATAACAGAATGATTTGCTTCAACCCAGAGGGTACTTTTGTAAAGTCAACAATCGAATTTTCTTTTCCTCTGCTGCCTTTTATTGTATGAAAAGGTCACCTGCAATGAAATTTGAATAGCAGCTTCTTACTGTGTTTTCGGCTCTGGACACTGAGACGTGTGAGGCAGTTGCTGATTTGCTGCTGTGATGTTTCGGTCTGTTTCGGCGAGGGTCCTTCAGCTGGACAGACGTTGAACATTAAGACCAAACACCATTTCAGCCGAGGATTTTTCTAAATCACAGGGTAACACCGGAGAAAGTGCCCTTATTTTGTCACTTGTTTCCAGAAACGGTTGTAGTTGTATTCTTATACCCACACAAAGCGTTTATCATAGGAAACGTGTGAGGTGGATGTGTAGGAGAACCGTTCTCATGCTAATAAGTACATTTTTGAATTATTGATGACTTATTGTAGTTGTGACAGTTAACAGAAATGTCAAACATCGTCACCTGTTGTGGCATCTCTCCAGGGGATAACTAGACCTTTAAATGAAAGGAAAACACTCAGCTCTCAAGGATTTTCCTGCTTTGCCAATGCCAGGTCACACTGTGACAGTATATTGGAGCTGGAACGGCGTTAAAATGCCTTTCATAGTTTGTTAAAGCACACTATTATTTGTTGGTTTGTTATCATTTAGACATGAAGTCTTGTGCAGTGTGTGCTTTAGTGGAGTTGACAAAAGTACCCCTCTTACCTGTGACTGACCACCCACTGAATGTAAAGGGGCTCCTTAATAGATATGCCTGTCAGCTTATGTTATCCACAATGCCTTTCAAATGCTATACAGCACAGCCCACCACATCAAGTCTCCAGGGATATAGTACAGCCTGATAACGATGGCCTACGTGTGTTTTAAATAGCGTGGCAGATTCAGTTTTAACGTCTCAGGCTGCTGCTTGGAGCCACTGCAGTATATACACTACAGTCTGTCATCCCCGGCAGTATTAACCATTAAAGCCTTCACATATTCATTACTGTGGGAACTGACGGGACACGAGCTGATCGCTGCTCATGGTTCACGGCTTGATTGATCATGTGGAATCTTTATTGGCAGATTAGAAGTCCACGAGTGTGAGTGTGTGCGGCTATGCGTCTCAAGCAGCTCCGCTTATTCTATTGGTGGCTTGTGCCATTTGACAGAGTGCCGTGATCAATGCTCTCTGTAAATGTTAAGTGTGCTTCTCTCTTATTGGCATGATCCAGCTCGACCCAGAGACCACTGTGTGCACATGAACCTGATGTGTGTGTGTGTGTGTGTGTGTGTGTGTGTGTGTGTGTGTGTGTGTGTGTGTGTGTAATTGAGCATGCATGGGTATGTAAGGGCAAATGCGTCTTTTCATGTTGAAAAAGCAGAAGCCATGCGCACCATCAGGAGGGCACAGATGCTGTCTGACCAGAACTGTTGCTTGACCCGCCGTGCGCACATTAAACCGTTTGCACAGCTCAGTGTTCATGCATGTGGGTCTTTATCGGAGCAGCGGGTCCAACATTAGTCATGTCTGCGGTAAATTACTGGATACAAGCCATGCACACATGTGGGTGTTTTGTGTAGCCGTTCATCGCCACTTATGCATGTTTTCCCTATGCTGCATATGTCATTGTAATTGCTGTGTAAGTGCTGTAATGGACTCAGGAGGGCACATAAATTCATGAGTCAACTCGGATTTGTTGGTGCAGTGTTAGCTGGTTTACTTCTGAGTATATGATCCACTCTTGACAGCCCACATTTAAATGTTATTAAATGGGGGCTATTGATGACAGTGGAGACGTTTTATGTAGCTCTGATGAGTCCAAATGTCACAGCAGCTCCCGCTCAGCCTGTTTGCTGGCAGGATGCTCCCTCCATCGTGTTATTTCTGTTTATTTGCCTGTAGCCCTTTTGGAGATTCATTTTTAATGTGAGGTACACTAAAAGGCGGAGCAGTGGATCATCTCTATCTGCAGGAGTGCATTAACTCACCTCGTATGTGTCTATGTGGGTGTGCATGCACACGTTTGTGTGAAGGCGCCATGCTATTTATTTTATGTTACGAGCGTTTTATTTTTGTCAGCGAGAGTCGGGTGCAGCCATATGCGCCAGCTTGAATAAAAGTAAATTGTGTATTATTAGGAGAGGACACGCACTCCATGCAGTGTGCTGCATGAATTAGCGCGAGCGTGCGAGTTGTGTGTATCTTCCTGTCCATCAGGGTGCTATGTGGAGGCATATTTGAATTGTTACTATGGAAACGGAGCGCTGCTGTTATACAGAAAGGCATATCCGAACGGGTCTCTGTCTCTTCCTGCGCCCTCGTTCACTGTCACACTTCTCGTATTATTTTGAAGGATTTTTTTTCCGGTAGTTTCCCTCCGGTGTTGCCTCTCAGTAGATTCTTCAGCCCTTTTGCAGGATTTCCGTCCTTTTTGTCTTGTGGATTGAGACGGTCTCTTTTTTCATTAGTTTTCTTTAACCTCCTCCCCACCCTTGGCTCTTCCTCTCTCACCCTGTGCTAATCATGTCCTCTTTTCATCTTTCTCTCAGCTGTGTTGCCCTTCCACACCTCCCTCCCTCCCTCTCTCTCCCTCACTCCCTCCTCTTGGTTTCTTATTGCTGTTCCTTCCTCCACCTCCATCTCTTTTGTGTATGTCTCTATTTATTCTCTCCCTCGCCCCACTCTTCTCTCTTCTCTTCTCTTCTCTTCTCTTCTCTTCTCTTCTCTTCTCTCTGCTGCCTTCCTCCCACTCGTTTCCTCCTCCTCCTTCTCCTTCTCTTTCTCTCTCTCTTGGCTCCACTATGGCGCCCCCGTGGAGAATTCAGCTCGTTTACAATTAGCATATGTGCACCTGCAATTAAGCCTGACAAACCTCTGGTAATTAGACCTTTTAGACAAACTGCTTTTTACATGAAGATCACATTTCCTCCTCTTCTGGTTTTCCACGCTGTCCGGCCTCTTCGCTTCGTGCTCGCCCGGCTCCACGGATTACTCTTTGCTTTCTGCCGCTGCTTTCTACCTCTGTCATACTTCAGTTCTCCCCACAACTTCTCTCTTTGTCTCTTGTTTTGTTTGGACTTCTTGTTTTCGGCGCTGACTGGATCGGCTCCACAACACCTGGGGTGCTTGATAAATAAAAGATTAGCAAAGGTGTTGTGTGAGCAAAGAGGAGGAACGAGTCTTTTGCTCTGCCCTTCATTTATCCCTCTCCTAAAGTGTTCCTCTGTGCTTAATTTAGAATATGAGCATGAACATATACTCATTAAGATTCCTCGTCTTTATCTATGCAGAAAATATGCCCAAATTTGTACTCCTGATACACTTGAACGTGTGTGCACTCACACACATACACACCACAATTTTCACATCAGGCTATGACTAATTGTGTTTCTCCGAGCCTGTCACCTCCCTCTGCTTACATCTTTCACTCCGCCTCTCTCGTTCTCTCTCACTTTCTGTTTCCTCCACAATCTCTCCTTGATACTCTACTCCACTGCTCTTTGTATGGCTGCTAATGGAGGAGCAGTGAATAATAGCAGAAATAGTAAATAATAGGTCTGCAGTTGACTTCAAAGAGCTGTGAAGAGATCTCAGAAGGTTGGAGGGAGCTGCTGAACGAAAACAGGTTTGTAGGGTAGAAGGGAGAGAAGAGCAATGAAAGCAGCGTGGAAGGGGGAGAGAGGGGGAGAGAGGGGGAGAGAGGGGGAGAGACGGAGAGAGACGGAGAGTCAGTCTGAGCGTCTAATGGTCACTTAGCCTGGCAGCTAGTCCATGAAGCTGTGAGGCTGTCAATCTGTCAAAATGCACCCAGTGCTGTCCCGAGTCCACACACACACACACACACACACACACACACTCCTCACTCTCTCTTTCCCGTTCTGTCTTTGATGTGTGCCACAGGGTTCCTCCAAGGAAGGCACAGCACAGTATAATGGATGTGGCGTTGTCACTTGATGCTCTATGAGAGCTTGCAGGCGTCTCTCAGCGTGCGGTGTGATACCCGGCTATGTGGGTCACTTAGTTTGGTAATTAAAGGGTTGACTCATCAGTATCTTTTAAGATCCAATACTGGATTTTTAAAATTCTCTTTATTAGTGCTATACATAACATCGAGCCAGCAGCGATGGTGTAATCACAGAATATTTTTTCACTTAGTGAAAGTGGGTGGATCCATCAGATGAGGATAAAAAGGGAGAAGATAAAAGAAAAAGAAATTACAGAATGAATAATTTCACATGCACATGAACATATATTTAAAAATAGAGCTCTGTTTTTAATTTCAGCAGACTGATTCAGCCAAAGTGGTCTCAGGGGCTGACGTACGAATAACATACGACTCACCAAAACATTTCACGTCATTTAACGCCGTCTGCAGTTTATGAGTTCTGCATGTGCAGGAAAGAATCAAGTCAGGTGACCTTCGTCATATATCTTCCATCTGTGTGTACTGGCCCACGATATCCACCCAGCAAAAGGCTGGACTTTAAAGTGGAAATGTTGACTCTCAGCTGTTTGTGGTCATTAATGTTTGAATGTTTTTCACTTTTGTCCAAATCTGAGGTGTTACAGAATTTCCCTCTGTCTCTCTTTTCCTCTCCTTCCCTCCAGGGACAGCATTTACACTCCTTCACAATGCTTGTCAGCCTCCGCCCTTCTCCCTCCTGTCCTCAGGACAAGTGCTTCACCTTATCGTCCTCCCCCCATCCTCCTCCTCCTCCTCCTCCTCCTCCAGACCAGCCCTCTCATCATCTTTATTCTCAGCCTCGGATGACCCTCCCCTTCCTCCCCATGTTCTTCACTCTGCTCCTTGTCTCCATACTCCTCTTGCCAGTCTGCGAGTCTCGCAGGGGTGGAGGTCCAGGTTCAGGGCCTGGAGGTGCCTCAGGGGGACAAGGTGGCCAGAGGGGAGGCGGCACCCAGAGGGGTGTTGTCATTCCTCCTCAATACTCTCCTGGCTTACCGGCTCTTCCCCCAATCAGTCCCAAACAGATCAGCTCACTCAGTATTGCTGTCATCCTGGTGGGCAACTCTAGTGAAGTAACCCTGGGGGTTGGGCTTGAGAAAGAGGACTTCCTCCACATCCCTTACCCTCCAAAAGTCGAGGTGGTCACCATGAATGAGACCGACCCCAAGAGCATCATCAATCGGATCTGCGCACAAATGACGAGGAACTCTCTGCAAGGCGTCGTGTTTGGTGACGACACGGACCAGGAGGCCATCGCTCAGATCCTGGACTTCATCTCTGCCCAGACACACATCCCCATCCTGGGCATCAGAGGAGGCTCATCCATGGTCATGGCTGCCAAGGTAGGAAAACTTGTTTTTTTTATATGAAATTGTGAACTGTCTGTAATTTGACCTCACTGCACAATCATCAGGACCAAATATCGGCTGAATGGTGAAGTCGGAATTTCCTCTTTTTTTTTTCTTTTTCTTTTTTTGAGTTGTTGCTTCTTCATCCGACGATAATCACAATAATATTTCATGGATGTGATTTCCAAAGCTTATTTTAAAATACTTAGCATGAAGAATGTAGCACCTGGGCGGGTCTCTGGATTAAATTTAACAGCCACCTTAAAGAACCTGCAAAATCATGTTAACTGCAACAGTTTCAATCAAGAGTCAAGCAAACAAATAGCTGAATCATTTATTGCTAAGATAATCTACGTGCTTATTTGGGTGACAAATCCATAAAAGACATCATAATAGTTTTATTTAGGATATTTAGTACAAGCTTTTGGGATTCGTTTAAGGTAATAAGGAAATGGAGAGAATAATGCATCAGCCTCACTCCACTCAGTGCTGCTTCTCATTCTAACTCAGCCTCTCCGCTGATTGATTTTCCTGTTAATTGACCTCCTCTGTGAGCCTGACATCATATTGAAGCTCCTGACAGTGAGTCGACTCAACTCTGAAAGGACTCACAGCATGAAACAAAGGAGTACATATCAAGTAAAAAAAAAAACATCTCTGTGGGATCAGGATACAAGAGGGTTGGCATAAACCGGGCTACACGAGGAGAATCTATGATCCAGAAGTGGAACAATAGCTTTGAAACGTATCCTTAAATAATGTCGTGTAAACAGGCTTAGCAGTGTTTAAGTCCCTCACAGAAGAATGACAGAATCCATACGGTGCTGAGTATGGCTTTTTGTTACGTCTTTGATGCTGCTTACGTATTGGAGAAAATGGGGCGTCGAATAAAGATCCTCTGCATTTACCTTTTTGGTTTTGGCAACGTCCAACGTTTGAATGCTTTTTCAAACACTCTGTAAGGTGAAAAAGGTGGCAGGAGGGTAAGAGGTAGGGATGCACGCGATCAGTCGACTAGTCGAGTAAATGTTACCCTGGCTAATCAGCGCTAATCAATGAGTTGGTTAAACGTATTATTTTATTAATATGCAATTTCAAGTTACAGGGTAATGTTTTGTTAGTGTTTTATTTTTTTACTGTTTTTTCCCCCCAATTTATTCAAATCTAATAATATTCCATGAAAATAATTCCTGATTCAGTCGTTATTCTGGCTCCACGTGCTGTTTCCCACGTCTGCCTCTCCTGATTCTGTGAATTAACGGTTTATTGTGATCAAACCGGAGTAAGTGTTGATTGTTGGAACAGTGGAAGATGAACCAAGATGGTGTTGGTGAGTTTCATTTTGTGTGTTTTACGGTGATAAAATTACTGTTTCTGTAAATGGAGTCTGGTAGCTCTTGTGGGAAGAAAGAGGATCTTGCTCTCTAATGAAAAGGTCTATCTCTAGATCATTTCCATTTAGAACAACAGTCTGAGCCTGTCACTGGTGAGAACAAACACTTTTAGTCGATGTACGTTGCTGGTGACGAGGCGTTACATTGCAGTCTGTTTTTGGGGTCCATAAATAGAGCTAATATTTAACTGGAGTTTGTCCCGTTTGTCCGGGACAGTGAAATCTTCCAGGACATGTGGACCAGCACCAAGTCTTTCTAACTGAAGCCCTGATGCTCAGTATAAAGTGCCACACATTTCACATTTAAAATACCATTTGGTTATTGAAAAATGGTTTCAAGTGGTTTTTATACACATATTTTTTAAGACAGTGTGTAACTTCTACATGAAATCAGGTTCAATTTTACCTGATTTCTGAGTGTCTTCTTACTTTTAAACTACTTTCTGTGTAAACATCAGGTGAATTCGTTATTATGAACCCAACCCTACTGAGAGGACTTTAATGCTTTTTTAGTAAGTGGACCTTGCTGTATTGTGCTATAGGCTGGTGAAGAGATAAAAACAGATATTTAACAGTGGAAAAACTTGTAGTCCAACATCTTAATCTCCAAACTAAACTCAATTTGATTTAATTACAGAAATTCAGAAAACTGTCTAAAATAATTCAGATTCAGGGCTTCAGTGTCCATCACATTAATTTGTCTTTGGCTCATAACACATAACACTGTAGACGCGAGTGAAAACGTGCTGGATAAATGTAAGTGCTGTGCAGGAAGCAGCAACGAGCACAGCGTGCGAGCTCTCATACTCCTTCACTGCTTGTTCATAATGTTAATGGCAGTTGGAATTCATGTTTTTTTGTTCGACTGACTTTGAACAAGAAAATCCTCTATGAATTTTCACAGACTTGGTTTACTGTAGGAATAGGTGCTTGCATTGTTTTGGTCATTGTTGGTTTTACCTTGTCCATCCACCATAGTGCTTGATACAAAGGACTCTATGTTGTCATGAGACGTGTTATTGCAGGAAGGAAAACATCTCAAACACAAAGTAATTAATGGTAGAAACTTCATTCTTACCCGGCAGTTTATTCCTGTTGAGTCCCAGATCTGATTAGACTTTGGAGACCTTGCTGCATAAATCTGCATAATAATGGTGATTAGATAGGTATTTCTCTAATTAAAGCTTTCACATTAATGGAATTCATGTGTAATGTTGAGACACGTATCTCAACAAACATATTTAGCAATGTTGTTATCAACTTACTAAATGTCCTAATTAGAACAACTGCTCGTTTGATAATCTGCAGCAGTTATAGTGGATAAAAAGCAACTTTTTAGAGGTCATGATTTGGAAATCAGATCTACCAGTTTACCTGTTGCGTTGCGAGGCAATGTCTCTCAACTTGAACAAAGAAGGAATCAAATGAAAGCTCCAGTTTGAGGAGAACGGCATTACTGTCCACTCACAATGCCCACAGCGCCTTCTGTTCTTCTCTTCCACAAAGGAGTGTCGAATATGCACATCCAGTGGTGGACAACCAACTTGATGGAGTGATGATACTGCAGAGATAAAGAAGGAGAAAACAAGAGAATAAACGTGCGTGTGTGTGTGTGTGTGTGTGTGTGTGTGTTTGTGTGTGAGAGAGAGAGAGAGAGAGAGAGAGAGAGAGAGGGTGAAGGTTATGAAATAACACAACTTGTGTGGGTGTGAAGGAGGAAGAGGATTTTGCTCAGCATATAATTACCACATTTTACAGCTGACAGAGAGACAGAGGGCACAAACTGAGAGTGACAAGGGGGAAAGTGAGGATAAGAGCGTAGCAGACACGCAGAAGCTCTGCTGAGGGAATACAGCGCGTAAGAGACGAGCTGGAGGGAGGGGAGGCCGCCTGCGCTAGACATTCGATGCTCACTTTTTGAGGAAATCTCTGCGTTTCCGCCCCTTGTTCTCACTGATCACCATTCAGCTGGCTCGGTCTCCTCGAGTCTTCACTCTTCCTCTGTTACGCATGTCCTTAGACAGTCACACACACACGCAGAGGGACAGGTTGGATGTGGTGGACACGGTTGGCATGGCAACCACTTGCTTATAAATTTCTGTCTCCATACTGTATGAAAGCAGTTCAGAGAGGGAAAGAGAAAAGACATGATTATTTCTGAGTCTGACATAAGCAGTGCCAGCCGAGAAAAGGGATAATGCCCGAGTCATGGAGGGGGTCGGGGATGAGGTCTGGAATAGATGAATGAATAGATTAAAGTGTAAAAACAGAGGTGGACACACAGGCAAAAAGGAGTCAAAAATAGGGATGTGAGATGGAGGGCGGGGTGGGGGGTGCAGAGGTGAAATGCATTTCACTGCATAGTGGTGTGTTTCTATGTGCTTTTTGATGTTTTATTTACAACTTTTCAGTCACACAAACCAAGAGAAACATCAAAATGTAGTGAAAACCTGAACCCTGCCGTCCATACCCATATCCACACCGATAAAAACAAACAAACAAAAAAACCTATGTAACCTTTTTGATGATCGATTAATCGTAAACTCATGAACTCATTTTTTTAGGCCCGTTCAAATACAAATATTTGCTGTTTTTCATAGCTTTCTGTGTTAGTAAGTTGAATATATTTGGATGTTGGACTCTTGATAATTGGCAGTTTTAAGACTTCATCCTGGGCTTTTATTGCACACTGGAACACCTCTTGATAGTGAATGTGATTAAAGGGTTAAGGTTAGGATTAGGACTGATCTTTTAAAGACCATCTTCCATCTTGGTGAACGATAAAGTTGTATTCTGCTCTAAGCAAAGGAATTAAAAAGAGCGACATGGAGAGGCAAAGGGCTGTGTGGGTGAGGTGGAACGTGAAGGCTGCAGAGTCGAGGCAGGGAGCTGGATGAACTTGACTGTGTGCACACGTTTGTGTGCGTATGTCTGCAAAAGAGCAAGTGAGTGATTTTCAAGTAGCAATAATTCAATTCCCTCCAGGCTGCCAAGTTCATTCCTTATCAGTCCACAATTACGTCTAATCTAGTGTGCTCTGAATCCACCTGAAGTCCTTAACTTCAGGCTTCTGTGTAGAGCGAACCACTTGATCTCTCAATATCTTGTCACTCAGCAATTTGGTTTCCATTGAGAGCGACACTGAACACACATGTCCTTTTTATGACTTTTGGTCTTTAAGCTGTATTATTCCTCATACTTCACAGTGTCAGTAGAGACGGTGCAGCCATGTAAAAAGGCCCAATACCTCGCAGCACTCCTGGCTTTCCTTTCCTTTCCTTTCCAGTAGCCCATTATAATGAATCAGTGACAGCTGCAGGTAGGCCCATTATGCAACAAACAATTTGCACGCTTCCATTTAGCCATTAATTCACTCCGTGCCATGTGTCGGTATTGGCATAATAGGACAACAGAGTTGGCCCCGGCCCGCACTCAACTGCGGCTCTGGAGACTAATGAGGTCTTCCAGATCTATTGTTGGGACTTAAGCTGTGCGTGTTCGTGCTTTTGTGCACACATGTCACCGTGCATGTGTGTTAACACGTCGAGCACGCTGGTGTTCAATGATAATAGCCTCTTTGCCTGTGTTTGGGGAGATTACAGCTGTTGTTTTCGCTGCAAACAAGGTGCCTAGAGGCACACAGCATCCTTATACCATTTCTCATGATCGTTCCAGCCTCCTTAAAGTAGATTTTTCCCCCCGGGATTTTGTGGTTCCATTCAACACGACCTACGAGTTCTTTAACCATGCAGGGGTTTCAAAATTCCTACTTGTTTAATATAGACCTCCCTTGGGGTGAAAAACTATCTGTCAGGTTGTCAGTAGTAAAACTCATGGATGAATGGACCGCCGTGTCGCGGCTCTCTTGTGGTGTGATTTCTCCAATCGAAAAGAAAGGCAAAATACTGAGTACAAGAAGAACAAACAGCCATTGTGCTGCTTTAGAAAAGACTCTTTTTTTCTATAGACATAGCACTGCCTGTCAGTGAAAACTGATTCAGCGCTCCCTGATTGATTACTACAATTATACACCCTCTCTATCTTAAAATAGGCATCCCATTTGCACAGACATGTGTGAGGCCTTCTCGTAAAACAGCCTAAGGAAGTAAATTACTTTGCGGACCTGTTTGGCCACTAATACCTACATTATCTGACATTAGGCAGACCAGCTGGTAGCTGCACAGCGATACGTAGGTCGTGCTAATCTGTTGCAGCTGACGTGATTGTTTGAGCCAAGGGTGCACTCAAGTTTTCTCATCGTGTTCTTCTCATTCCCAATTTGTGGTTTTATGAGTCCCCTCCTTTCATCCTGCATGCATCATGTATGCCATTATTCTTGCTGGTTGTACATGAGGGGATCATTGACTGCCTCTGTAATGCCCCCTTTTGCAATTAGGACCAATCCCAAAAGACAAGGGAATTAAGGAACAAACTACAGTAATAAACTGCACACATGCATATTGCACCTCATGCAGATATTATCTGATATTGTTCTTCAGTGCTTTCGCCTCTGCCACTCTCATTCTTAAGCCCTATTTAGGGACAGGATTCATTTTCAAAAAAAAATGGATTAACACAGGACGTCCGTAATGTAAAAAGCCAATTTGCTCACCCAGAGGCTCCGTTTGTGTGTCATCACTGCAGCAAAATGCTCCACACTGTATGTCAAAGGCAACTTCCACAACTGATGCAGATACAGGACAGTGCTCTCACAGCTTTTATTTGTGACAAGAAATCCTTTTTTAGCTGATTTTACTGGACATGTTAGGATTACTTTGTAGGCATGAACAGTGAATACAATGACTGACCTGATTTGAATGGCACTTAAACAACAGACATGCTCCAGTAATGATTACTTCACCCATCCTCTCCCGGTAAAACTAATCCCATCCTATTAGAGCTTTAAACACACTTTCTTTCTCTCTCACCTCTTCTGACTTTGAGAGATACTATGGCAGTCAGCATTTGATTGATGTTCCTGTTTCCCAGGCTTTGTCATACTTGTAACTCTTTGAACGTGCGACAGATGGAGCCTGGGACAGGGAGGAAAATCTGCCCTAAATAAAATTCCTTCTGTTTTGTGTCACAAGTACTGTATGAGGACATGGATGTTTGTCTGTCAAAGCTAAAAAATCAAAAAACCCTCACACTAATCTGTGATGTCATCAACATAATCCTGTCAGTGAATGGAGGACAGTTTGTGAAGGATAGACGTCTGGCATTGATTTGTTGCACTCAAAAGTCCTGTCGCCCTCTTTCACACCAAATGTCCAATAAGATCGTCCAAAGTGATGGTTATGGAGTAGGTTGAGGGGAAATGGAGATGTTTCCGGGATGAAAGTGAAATGGCGACAGAGTGAAGATGTGGATGAGACAGCAGATGAGATGGCGGACGGTGACGACTCGACATCCAGATGAAGCTCTACAAAAAAAAAACAGTCCACACAAATATGCAGGACAATTACTGATCAGGGGTCCATTATAACGTCCATTAATACTTGCTCCAAAAAAAGTCCAAGCTCTATGATGTCCTTTTTTCCCTTTTCCTTTAACTCTCAACAACTACAGACACAATAATGCAACTTACAGTTTACCTCAAGGTGCATGAATTCAACATAACCTGTAAATGAAACACACCTCAACTTAGACCACAGATACATGTGTTGACTTTATGATCCAAACCATGATGCTAAAGTTTAATGAACAATTCTCAACATGTTAACTGACTGACTCTGTCTCCATCCACTCTTGCAATACAAAATTTGCCCGTACGAAAGCGTGTTTCGTGTTGTCATGGTTACGTTTAGGTGCTCAAAGCATTTGGGTAAAGTTAGAGAAAGATGGTGATCTTAGTAAAATTTGTCAAAAAAAACAAAGTTAAGCAGGTATAATGTTTGTGATGTTCACCATTTCAGTTTATGTTAGCATGCTAACATGTGCTAATTAGCACCAAGGCTAATGAGGCTGGTGGAAACATCACTTTTGCAGGCATTTGGTCTTAAACCAAAGTATTTGTAATCTGAAATATTTACTGAATATGTCAAAACTTTGACCTGCTAGCCAGAGGAAAAGTCAGTCCAACGTCAGCAGGGCTTCATGAGGGATCATGAGCGTCTCTTAAGGCTGTTGATGAATATTCTAAATATAATGTGTGATCAAGTTGTAAAAATAACTATACATTGTGAAACTTAGTATGACTGTGGGAAAAAAAAGCTGGACCACTGCTGCAGATGCACTGAACACACTGCATGACGGACAGGAGTCACAAATCCAGAGCTTCTGTTGTTTCTGATATATTTATGTCTCTTGGTCATAATGTCCACTGACAGTAACTCCTGAGTCAGATGTGACGCGACTCTGCTCAACACGCTGTTGCTCCTCTCCTGATTAGGTGAAGTAAAGGTTTACTGTGACCAAACCAGAGTTAGTGATGACTGTTGGAACAGTGGAAAGACAAACCAAGAAGGTTCGGTGAGTTTTATTTAGTGTTTTACGATGATAAAATGACTGTTTCTAAAAAGCTGCTGCAGCAGTGGTGCACACTTGCAGGATGAAACAGGGTGTTTTTGTTGTTCAATATCATGGTTAAACAAACTTTGTGCACTTCCTTCAGTGGGAAAATGTGCTGGTGAACAGAATCCATGCAGAAATTACTTTAACTCTTTAAAAACACGTTTCGGAAAATAGTACTTTAGAATTGATTCCATGGAGACAGACTGTGACTTCAAATCTCATGTCTTCTCATCATCTGGTGTAATTTCAGAAGTGACTTGACCCTTTGCTCATTATAGCCCATTCAGCTCCTCTGTCTCACAGCGTGTATACAGAAATCAAGTGAAGGGACGTCTTAAACTGTTTTTGAATGCGGCCCCACCCTCACCATCCCATGAATTCACTCTACACGCACACAATTAGCTTTTTTCCGCACTCCTTTTTTGTCCAATAAATTCCTAAGTTTTAATTGTGCCCTTCAAATGGACTGCAAATCCTCTGCTCTCCCTTTTCCTCTCTCTTTTTCCTCTTTCTCTCGCTCGTCTTTCTCTCCATATAATGAGTTCGTTTTATCAGCGGCTGTGCTGTGCGTGGACAGGATGAGTAATTTTGGAGATCACAGGAGACTTCTCCGCATTGCACTCAGTTACAACAGGTTGTCAGAAAGCTTTGGGAGCCTCACTTGCCTTCTCCCTGCCAGCAGCAACTTTTAACATCCCAGCATATGAGGCCTAATTACCCAGCTAATCTTATTTTGTGAGGTAAAGATGCCATATTATTCAAATGAAATGAGATTAACCTGTTGTGACACAGAGTCACAGTCGTGACTCCTCACCGGTGTTGTGTTTGAGACAAATTAAATGCAGACATATTCATCACCGGGATTCTGCCCACGAGAAAAACCACAGCGTAGCTAACTTATGTTTACTTTTACCAAAGAAAAGCAAAGACAGATGGAGTGAGATGTTGTCAATAGAGCCAAAAAAAACCCAAAAAACACTGCGCCTGCTTTTGTACTCATGGTTAATGGTCATCGAGACACTTTGACTTAGACTGCTAACCCGAGTCAGCACTGATTTCTTTTACCCATGAACATGATCATTCCCTCACCTTAATCAAATAGTACTTTCCTAAATGTTTGAGTGGCGAAACATAACCAAATCGTTGCCTGACATTCAGTTTCTTTGCCTGCTTGGAGACAGCGCACCAACATATAAACACAAAATTGACATATTCTTGCCTTATAACGTTGAAAGAGGGACAGTGTTAGCAAACGGTTGCTTATTTACACATTCAGAAGCAACATTAACATTCATCTGGAGTCGTGTTTCTGGCCATGTGATGCACGTGAAGTCCTTGCTCTGCTTTTAGCTACTGTGGTTCTGTCACAAGGGACGTCAGGTTAGGAAACACTTGAATGTGCTGTTTTTGAAAGCACCGGCATGCAACACATTTTGTTGTTTAGTTTAGAGGATTTGTTTTGATCGCTGACGGACAAAGAATTTGTTCCCGCGGCTTTGAAAAACAGGCATTGATCGGACTGAGTGATGGACGGTTGTGTTTTGTGCGATTCTGTTTATGTGCCAGTCACAGCAGCTGTCTGTGCTGGTTTAAAATCAGACCATCGAGCGATCGCCAGTGGGACTGAACACATTAATGCTGACAGATGTCTTAGTCATGATATCATAGAGCATCTACCCGGTGAAGCCGAGGTGCTCAATATTAGAACCACTGTACAGTGAAGAATGTCCCAATCTTGTCGTATCACCAAGCAGCCGTATACTAAAGCCCAAAACTAATACATAGTCCACAATACATACCAGTAACAGTACGTTCAGATATAATATTCCACATTATAACACGATATTCTGGACCCATCCTCAAGGCAGTGCTGCTGCCTCGGTAAGTTCAAGATGACCCTCCTGTAATTTCCACCATTCGATGTCAGAAGGAGCTTAAACTTAAAACAAACTCTCACTCTGTTAAATCGTTTTTTCTGAGGCTGTTCATATTAGAGGGAGCTCTTGTGCCAGCGCTCATGACTTTGAGCTTCATCATGTAGTGGTTCTTATGTTTGGGGAATACAGAGAGAAAAAAAAAAAAACGTCAGCGAGAGATAAAAGATGCAAAGATAAGAGTCGATGCAGGAGAAAAAAATGTCACACAATGTGGTGGTTTTCATGGTTTTGCATCAGGCTGAGGAAGGGCTCTTAAATACGGAGCGAGCCGGCCGACTTGTGGGTATTTAATCCCAAACAGGCAGAAAGGTTGAGTTTGTTCTGATTGCATGGAGCCGAGGAGGACAGTCATTTACATTCATCAGTGAGCCTCCATTTATGGGACTGAGATAAGGACAAAGAGAGAGAGAGGGGCAACGCAGGGGAAAGACACAGAAGTGAAGTTTTGTTCTTATTGCAGCAGCATCCCACCACACTGCTGCTCCACAATCAGAGCTCATATTCTGCATATGTGTTTAAATTTTGACCACATTATGTACTCAAAGGGACATTTAAGTTGTCAGTATTCTGGACAACAAGCTGCGTAACGATGACAGTGTTTCTGAATTACCTCAAACATTTTTTGGCATTTCTATGCTGAAACTGTCGTCACATGTCGCCTGTCATATGCACTAGTTACCAGTACCAGTGTATCTGCTGATTTATCAGCACATATACTATAATTGGCGTATATGGGTATATAGCTGTATGAAAAAGCTGTTTATTGGGGCCAAAGGCAGAGAGCTGTTTATTAGAGCCGATAGCGCTAATACAAAGCTTAGCAGAAATACCAGAAAATCAAAAAAGGCAAAATCTAATAAATAATAAAATAATGTCCTGTTTGACTGAGGTGGAAAAGTTTACATATCACAAAAGAAAAATGAGGTTGATGCAAACAGATTTTGATTTTCGAACACACTTTGATGCTGCGGTACCTTGTTCTTGTTTTTGTTGTTGTTTTTCTTCTGATGTAACCACACCATTCGTGCCAGGCTGCCACGAGCTGTTACATCCCCCGACTACATCCAAAAGCCCAAAAGATAAAGAGGATAAGGTCAGGCGTATTGGTGTTTGTGTAAGCACCATAGCGGCTGATAAGAATCATACATGTGCATCAGAAAGGAGCTGAATAAATGTCACCTTTTCACATATTGAATATATTTCCATGAATACAAGGACTGATTCCTGAATTTTACCGATTTTTTTTTTAAAATTTGTATGAAAACTTCTTGAAAGAGCATCTTGTTTGTGAGCAGGTCCACCTGTGCGTCATGTTTTCCTTGGCTGCGTGTGTTCGTTTGCCCCGTCCTGTGTGCATTAGCGATGAACAGCAGGAAGTAATTTGTGTTGGTGACAGCTGCCGAATCACTCCAGCAGCATGGACTGACACATCCGACTCAGTGGTCTTTATCCATGGTGAGAGTGACGCTCAATGAGTGACACCTCCGCTGGCGCTCGTTCACTCACTCTTTTCTCTAATAAGCCTTGGCCTGATTCTCAGTACTCAGGCTACGCAGCACTCAGACCTCCTGCTGCGGTGTACAACGACGTCCGCTGACCATGAGTGGAGCCATCACGCTGTCACTGTGCACAGAGCTGAGTCTCCATACTGTTGCAGAGACAGCCATAGCTTATAAACTAACCGTAGCACATAATAGCTCATGTACTAAATATCACTTGCTTTCAACCCTGGGGGCTACTTTCTAATTTTAGTACAAGAGATTAATACAAGTGCACAGAAAACCTGAAATGCAGTTCACGGCAGCTCCTGCAGAGGTATTCTAACACCGAGGAAGTATGAGAGCCTGTGATGGAGAGGAAATCAGATTTTTTTATTTTCATCTAAAGTGATACCTTACACCTGCCTAACACCTTTTGAGAGAGCCGCGCTTGTGACAAATCAGGTTAGCTTGTTGTGTGAGTGACCAGTAGCTGAGGCTGATTACACCCAGGCGAAGGCAAGAGGTGATGTGCCTGTGCAGCTGTTAGCCCCTGCAGAGTGTTATCACACACAGCCCTGTTTACTCAACACACACGTGGAGAGTGCCAGACTCAAAACATTCAGCTGTGTGTATGGGCTGCCTGCCTCTCTTTTGCTATTCTTGGCTGTCTTTCTCTAATTTTCTTACTGTTTCCGTGGACTCCCCTCCGTCTCTCCCTCTTCCTCTCTATCTTTGTGCCACATCGTTCTCTCTTGGCTTTTCTCTCAAATCTCCCTCTCTTCCCCCCTCTTTTCCCCTCTTCTGTTGTGCATCAAAGTAAGCCGACGCTCTCCGGCAAGCACCGGCTCAAAGCTTACATTCTCACCCTTCAAAGCCACCGCTTGTGTATGAGTTAAGAAAAATGAAAAATCATTCAACGTCTTTTGCATTTTTGATATGCTGAGAGTGTAACTGGGGAATAATATGGATGTGATTCATCCTCCCTCAGTGACTGAGTGGATGCAAGACGTTAAAATAATATTCCATTATGTTCGCCATTATGCAGCAGGTGATACACCAATTTTCCCCCGTCTTTCACACTGAACGGTAGCTCTGCAACACCAGACCTCTTTTACACCAACAGAATAAGAAGCAGATCTGGTTCGTTCAAAAGCAACGCAGTTGGTGATAAACATCACAGGAAGATTACAAATCTAATCATGCTGGCCACTGACACCTGTGACCTTCTACAGCCTCATACATAGAAGCCTCTTGTAGGTTTCATGTCTCGAAAGTCACATGGGAGTCATTTGTTCCTGTCCCTGAAGAGCCCACAGCCAGATACACCAAAGAAGTCTTGAAACACTTGAATGAAATGAACACAAAGTTTGTTTATGTTGTGGATGTTACTCTGCCATAAATTAGGCAATGTGACAAGACATCTGACGTCATCGCTCAAGGTTCAAATACGTCTCGTTCTTCCACCAGCTGGAGAAACAATCAACCAATCAGAGATTTTTGATTTGGAGTTTTTTAGAGTTTTGTTTAAGAGTGATGATGTCATCTTCCTGCATAGCTAGCTGCTGAGCTACAACCCCGAAACAGAAAAATGGGCACAAAAATGGTGACAAGCACTGATGAGATTGTTACAGCTGCACAGGTTGAGCTACCGAAATAACAACTATGAAGTCCACATTTCTTTTACAGCTGCAACGATTAGTCGATTAACAGAAACTTGTCAACTACATTTTTCAAGCAGAAATGCCAGGAACTCCACGGTGCCAGACCCCTCCGGCCTAATATTCTCTGGTTTTAGCTTCTCACATGGGAGGATTTGCTGCACTTCTTTGTCATATATGTAACACAGTAAACCGAATATCTTTAGATTTTGCACACTTGTTTGGAAAAAACAAGCAAATTGCAGACCACAGGTGTGGAAAGAATTTCAATTTTGCAACTTTTTTCATTCGTTTTCTAGACTAAACCATTAATCAATTAATTATTAGAAAAAAAATAATTAGCAGATTAATCAATAGTGGAATAATCAGTAGTTAAATCCCAATTTCTTTAATTATTGTGAAAAATGTTAATTGTTTCTGGCAAACTCGAGCATGCCGGCTGAAAACTATGTGTACAGGATGCACACATAAAGCAACACTTGTAGGACAAAACTAAACTAAGTAATCCTGCATCTCAAACAGAACTGAGATAGCATGAACACAGTGTCGCTTTATGTGAAATGAAATGGAAAATTCATGCCAATAAATTCATGCATTGATTCATGAGTTTGTAATATATTGTATATGGTATAACACAATGAATTGATAGTTTGATTAATAGATCAGCAGAATATAAATTGACAACTATTTTGATGATGGCTTTTCCAGCTTTCAGATGCTTTTCCTTCACCTTACACAATAGTAGACTGAGTGTGTTTTGCCTCTGGCCTATTGATTGGACAAAACACGACATTTAAAGACCTTACATTGGACTGCGAGAAATTGTAACAGACATTTTTCAGTATTTTCTGACATTTTATAGACAAGACAAGTGATAAACAAAGTAGTAGCTGCAGCCCTAGTATGTTATTGTGCCTAAGGGGAGGGTGCGGTGGTGTTCAGGGACGTTTTGTTCTGATGAAGCACTGACATAACTCAGTCTCCGTTGTTGTGATGAGACCTCATTATGTTGAATCATCAGCCTTGTATGACAAAACAGCAGAGATGGTTGAAGGACATCAACACACGACTCGCACATGCAGTTCATTATAGACATGACCCCGCAGTCCAGTACATACTGTACAGCAAGTAGGACTTCATATACAGTCCAGTTCTGTCAGACCAGGTTAGCTTGTGTTATACATAGTGTGTGTGTGTGTGTGTGTGTGTGTGTGTGTGTGTGTGTGTGTGTGTGTGTGTGTGGATGAGTGGGTGGTCCCTGCCTGCGGACTGTCATGGTCAATGAGACAATATATGGAGAATTTGGCCCCTGCAGCCTAATCTGAGGGAAGTAATTTGAGATGTGAACTCACAGCAAAACTCAGCACCCAAGTACTGCTAATAATATCAGCAAGAAAATTTGTCACTTCTTTTCCCCAAAGGACCAAACCTACAAATGAGCTACCAGCATGAGGGGCCTGCAATCGAGCTTTTCTGATTGACCTCAGGTGTGTCAGCAGACAGAGACGCACTCGTCAATCTTCTCTCATATGAGTAACTGCAAATGCAGTCCTGATGCGTAACAATGGATATGTTCCTATATTTGTGTGCATACAGTGCAGCAGAGTGTAAGTAGGTATTTTTTTCACACTAATGGCATCTTTAGCAAGACCGTTTCTATGGAAACCGAGTTGCCACGGAAACACTGCATGTCTCTTTGAATTAGAAATGTCTTTCTCTATCCGTCACTCCTCCCCTCTCCACGTGTCTCTCTTTCACTTTTTGCTTCGGAGTCTTCTTCTTTTTGTCTTCGCCCGACTTTGACAGGCCAGCTGCTGTCAGTCAAAAAGTCTCGTGCTGTTAATGGAGACATGCATCACAAACGGAGGAAACGGAGGGATTTGCATCTGTGCTCTCCAAGAAAAAAAGAAAAAAAAATGAGGAGGGAGGGCATCTTTTTTGGAGGGCGAGGGGACTTTTAATCAAAAGCAACATATTGAAATAGGAAGGAAATGTTGAATGACATTTAAAAGATAATGATGACGAGGAGGATGCTGCGAACTGAAGAGCGGGAAGATTGAAGGAGGAAGGGAGGGCTACAAAGACAGAGAGGGAGAGAGATAGCTGATGAAAGGGGAAGGGAGAAGTGATTGATTTTTGCTCTCTCTGATGCCTCTGGTATCTGTGTAACCACGCTGCCACACTTATCCAGCCTATCTGATTTAACTGCATGCGTGATAAAGGGAAGAGAGAGGGAGAGACACATGCATACAGAGATAAGTTTTGGAAAAGGCTCGGAAAAGAGCGACAGATTGAGAGAAACAGAGGCGGTAAAGAATGGCTTTATTGAGGTGTGTGTGTACAAATGAGAACATGGAGAAAATCACCCTCGCTCCCCAGGCGCCGATGAACGTCTGAAAGCCGAGGACGAGCGGGAGCAGCGCTTCAAGGGAAGCAGAGGGGGTGAGGAGACACAGGAAGGGAAACTGGAGTCAAGATGTGCTGAAGAAAAGAGCGTCATGACAAGGGTTTGAACCGCATGTCTGCCATTGCACACTGCGCTTGACTTCAGCCTGCACTCTCACCCTGTGCGCTTGTTAGAGAGGAAAAGCAGGACGGAAAAGGCAGGGTGTGTGGACAAAGAGGGAGGAGGGAGGTCAGACATGCGTTTTGACGCCGTTACAGGCTGACATAAAGCTTCTGCCTTTAGATGAGCCAAGGAACATGTGGCAACCCGCTGCACTTCACAATTACTGCCTGAGCTGATTCGTAATCCTATTTTTTTTTTTCTGATTTTCAACAATGATCGCAAACAACACAGCACTAACTTCTTATTGCATGTATGGTGAATTCTCAAACAGTGGTCTTTTCTTCATCTCCAACGACAGAGAGAAGCAAACCTTTATTTCAACAGGCTTAGAATTTCTCCATAGTCGAGTTTCTGATCTGTCAGGTTTTCATTTCCTTTCTTCTCTCGGCCCATCCTTCATGTTCACCTGTTGTTGTGACAAATTCAGGATTATGCACATTTTTATTCCATCAGTACATCCTGTCATACATACCCTTCATTTTTTAGCAGAACTGAGACAGTAATTATTTCTGGTCTCCTCCACTTTTCTATATTTTCTATTTGCTTTTGAGTTCCTTTCAGGGAAACGAAACACTTCCTGTAAATGTCTCACATTTACATTTTCTCCCTTTCTTGGTTGGCTTTTAATCAGAACCATCTTCAGGAAGTGTCTAATTAACGGTAGCTTAACAGCAACACAAAGTAAAACTGATTGGAAATGATTAGCAGTGAAAGGAAAACGGTGCATGAAACTGTAGAAGCTCAAGTAAAAGCAAGACAATGGAGATGATATTATTTCTATTTATCATTCAGCAAATATCAGCTAACTAAATCTGATTTTACTGCATGCACTCAACGTTAGCCGAAGGCAGAATCACAGCTGCACCGCTCTGGGTCACAGAATACGGTGTAACGCTGACGACGAGCCGAGGCAAAGCATTCATCCTTCTCGTTATCAAATGCCACACGTTCTTACATGTGTTTTAGCTTGGTAGATAAATACTTAAGCATGAGAACTGATGATCCCTCCTTTGTCGTGTGTGACCTCCCATGAATGTTGCATTTCGTCACTGTTGTTTGGTTGATTTTGGTAAAGTGTATCCGCATATTTAAGTAGGTCCTTCATGTTCAGTCGGTCTTGTTAACAACTTTGCGTGTTTATGTCACCATAGATAATTTTTTTTTGTCTTTGCACATGCCTGTAGTGACAGAGTGTAGTGTATAAGCAAGATTGTGAATGACGGGTTCATTGGCCAAGGAGTTGAACAAATGCAGGTATTTTGCCAACTGAACCAGATCCCAAAAGGAACCGGCCATCTGAACCCATCTCTAACTGCAAAGAACCTACAGTTACAGGACAGGGATGTTGTGTGTGTGTGTGTGTGTGTGTGTGTGTGTGTGTGTGTGTGTGTTTCATTAAGGCTGCCTCGCTCATATGATTCCACATGGAAGTAACTGTTGTCCAAACTGTTCATACCAGTAGTTTAGAGGTGTTTGATTTTAATAACGCCGGAGCGCTTGTAGAGGAGCAAACACAGGTGACTGGAGCGATGATGACCTCACCTTCACTGTCTCAGTGCAGTGAGAGCGAAGTACAGGACACCTGCCTGGCGTGGGACTTTTTTCACAGCAGACAATTTGGCTCGTTATTACAGGAAACTCAAAGGTGCAACTAATAACATTAACAATGGCTCAGTTTCATTATGTGTCCCAGTACGTCATTCCAGTAAACAAGCATGCACAGGAGGAGGGCCCTGGTGTACTCAGGTGTGCTCATCGAGTTGTGGCAACAAATCAAAGGGGCATTTCACAGATTTTGCACTCAAAAATCAGTTTACTAAGCATGAGGAGTACTACTCAGTTTGGGAAAACAGTTACGTATTCTCTCCTGTGGCACTGGAGGAGCTTCAGTTACCCTGATGATGTCATCGGGGTTATCTCTGCTCGGCTTGGATATTTTAAATTTATAAGAGGAAGCAGGCATTGCACACCGGGGTGTAGAGTTTGAAAGATGTGGGCATTGACCGGACATGGAAGGCCAAACAAAATAATGCTATTTGTTGCATTGTGGGAAACGTAGGATTCATTGTCTTTGTGCTCAAGGGACTGTCAGGATAGCTCAACCTCTGCTGCTTCTCATAGAAAGCCTATGAGGTGAAAATCAGGTTAAAGTAACTGAAGCGTAAAATCAACAGAAAATGCAGATCTGTTTACTTTAAGCTTGTATCGGAAAGGAAAAGGAGGTTTTACCTTTAATCAATCTAATTGTCTGTATCTTTGCTTGGTTATACATCTCCTTCTCCCTTGTTCTTCTTCTGTCTCTGCATCCTTCTCTACACCTCACTCTCACACACACACACACACACACACACACACACACACACACACACACACAGGCACACACACAGACGCACGCAGGCACACAGATGCTAGTGCGCCCGTTGGTTAGCCAGGTCATGTGGCAGCCGGGGTCAGATCTAATTGGGTCTCTGGCTCACTTGGATTGGTTTGATGTGGCCCAATCAGCATGCAGAGCTCCCATGTGTCAGTGATTAATTACCTGCGTTCTTCACTGTGCTAACGAGCTTAATCAACTCCTCGTGACGGAGCTTTCCATTAACTTGCAGGGCTAAAGGTGATACTAAATTGACTCCCTCTCTGCCCACCTCCTCCCCTCGTCGTCTCTCTGGGTTTGCTGTTTCTTACAAGTTTCCTTGTCTTAGTTTGTGTTAATGCAGTGGTTTTTCTTGTAGCTAACAGGTTTAAAGTCCTTGCCTCTCGGTTCTGTTCTTTTCATTACTTTAACCTGGGTGTTACTCACCAGTTGTTCTGCGGACTTGATTTGATCTGTTGTTCTCCGTCTTCATTTCTGCCACTCTGTGTTAGGACCAGGCTGTGGGCTTGACTGACATGATGTGAGTACTGCTGGAGCTTCAGATGTAACAGTGTGAGATTGAATCAGACAATTAATTGTGTCTTCCTCATGGTGCACACAGTGGCGATGGCGTGGTGGTGGAGTGGTGGAGAAAGCTGGAGGCAAACACTAGTTTCTTGTGCTTTCCGAGGAGGCTTCATGTGTGTGTGTGGGTTTGCTGGGCATTGCATGCCTGTGGGTGTATGTGTTTGTACGAGAGCGAATGTGTTTGCGAGACAAAGAGATTAATTTGGCCTGATTAGACATTCACTCGATGATTGTGTTTCAGCAGCTATTGGTGCAGAATTGAAGACATGATGGAGTCTTTTAGAGAAGATAATAGAAACCCTGTGGTGTCTCAATAGACTCTGGAGTGAGAGCGCCGGCTGGGGCTTTATCACTTTATCTGGTGTACAACATCACGAAAAGAAAAAAAACAAAACTAAATGAAACAAAAAACAATCTGATGCTAATGTGCAATATCTCAAATATTGGTTTATGGAGATTAAACACTTAGTCAGTAAACTGATTAGTTGATCAACAGAAAACTAATCTCTGTCAATTTTGATAATCAATTAATTGTTCAAGGAAAAATGCCAGAAATTCTCTTGTTCCAGCTTCTCAAATGTGACTATTTTCTGGTTTTTGTAGTCTTTATGATAGTAAATTGAGTGTTTTGGGGTTTTGGACTGTTGGTCAGTCAAAGCAGGACACTGAAGATGTCACCTTGGATTCTGGGAAATTGTGACATTTTTGACTGTTTTCATGAACAAATGATTCATTCATTCAGTCAGAATCAGCAGCGGAACCGATAATAAAAAGTCTAGCTGCAGCTCCATATGCACACATGGACCATGAAATGATCTGTAAGTCAATGCTGTAAGATACAGAAGATATTGAATATGTCATACTTATGCATGCTCCTGTCCGTGTGGGGCAAACTCGTCCTGTGTCCCTTTTCAGTTGTGTTCAGCTGCCGAGAAATGTGATTAAACACAAGTACAGTGCAGGGGTCTCTTTCAGTGCTTCAGGCATATTTGTATTTCATAATGGGGTGAATGCGAGCATTGTGAACATTAATTGAATAATTGGCTTTTTTAAGTGACAGTTTGAAGTTCGAAGTAAGTAAAACCTTCAAAACAGAGTGCAACACAAGGGACTTTTATTCCCTGAGTGACGATTGAATGCAGCCGCCCCCTCTGAGCCTGTCAGCAGTGGGCTAACGCTGCTCACTTAGCCAAGTATAAGCCCTGTTCATTTCCTCAGCCAGTGATTAAGCCTGTTTCTCCCTGAGATTTGCAGATGATGTCATTGTTACTAAGTGTCATATCAACTTGTTAAATCAGGATAAAGTTGACTCATCTAGACAGCTTGTGAACATGTGGCTGAGCTGCTAGCTGTCAGATAGATTGTGGGTAACAGATACTGTCACTGGTTCGCTGCTAAATGTTGGGAAAAAAATGATTATTTACATTTAAAGAAGAAAAAAGCCTGTTAGAGGTTACAATATTTACAACAGTGCACCACAGAATCCAACTGGTTTATCTTCTTTGGAGCATGAATATGTTTGCAGCCGTCGTTTCACGCTATCTGCTTGTTAGACTTCACAAATCTATTTTAAGCAAAGTGGACATCTTGTGCTCAGGGTGGACGTACAGGAATCATGAAGAATGGAGAGTCAGAAAAAGGAAAGGGTTCATCCTCTAGGAAGCCTGGAGTCAATGAAATGGCTGCTTTCCCATCAGATCCTAATATTTCTTGTTTCCAAGAGTAAACTTTGGCCCGACGGTGGTTTGCAAGATCGCCACAACTCTTCACATCCACAGTACATTTGTTAGAGATCTAGTCATTGCTTTGTTATGGACCAGGAAAGGTCCATATGGAAGGGTGAGGGGGGTCATTAAAATCTAGATGGAAAAAATAAAATCTTTTAGTAAATACTGGTCCACACCATCACTCTTTTCTGCTAACAGGGTGAAAAACATTTTTTATCTCCCACTTTGACTGGACATACCCACAGCTCCTATCAGCACTGTACAGTCATATAAACCGATTAGCAGATAATGGCAGTCAGAGTCTGTGTGGCAGAAACATTGTTTTTAACCAGTTTCAGCTTTGTGCAGGGAACTGGCCTTCTCTATAAGTAGCTAGGATGTAATTTGCATGATTTGATTTGTGAGCTTTTCTCACCAGGTGGGGAGGAGGCGAGAACGCTGCCTTCCACTCACTACTGAGAGAATCAACCTATAATTATACATATAGCTCTTGATACACCTTTCAGGCCATTGTTGTAAACACACGCTGAAATAAAATAGGCATGAGAGAGAAAAATAATTTCATGCAGTGCTGATTTAACTGCAATAATCTATTTTTGAAAAAAAATTGAAAATTGAAAATTTGATGCTCCTTTAAATGTTAATGGGTATTTTCTCGCCTGCGTATTTTGTTTGTCCTGCAGTTCTTACCTCACTGAGATAGTGAAGTGCAAAAGGCAGGACACCAGAAATAATGTTTGAAAATCATTTTCCAGAAATAATTTCCCAGACCTCATTTTTAGAATCAGACCCAGACACTGGGGATGCTGCTGGAGCTGCAGAGAGTTGTTTTTGTGTACAAATTAAATTTTAGGGTGAAGCCCTGGGTGAAGTTTGGCATTAGGTGAGGGTTAGGCAAATACTGGTTATGGGTATGGTTAGAGTAAGTCTCCAGGAAATGAATGGCAGTCTATGTAAGTGATGAAAACCTCACGTGTGTGTTTGTTTCAGTCAGTCCTAGAAATCTCTGTGTCATGTGTCGTCTGTTAAATCCTGCAGGTAGGTGCCGGTTGTGCTCTGGGATGTTGAGTTGGATCATTGTCTTGTTTGGTCACATGGCGCCGCGTGGTGTCTGGTTGTTCTGTAAATTTGCCCAAATAGTTTGGAAGTAAACACACACTGTTAAATGCATCAAAGATATTTCTGCTTCACAACATTGCTTGCTTGTTTGTGAAGGTCACCTCCACTGGCAATGTTTATTTATCACTGGAATGAAATACAGATTTTCGTTAAATTAACAACTAAGTTACTGGGAAAGAAATATTACAGGATTTCCTTCCTCGTTCACATCTAAATGCTGCGTCTGTATCTTGACCCTAATGTATCCGAATTAGTCAAGTTGCATAAATGAAAGACAAAACGAAGAACACAGCTTACAACTGTGCTATAAGAGGCAAACCGCCATGTTCCTACCAGACTGGACAAAGCAAACACCGGGTCTAGAGAGTGCCTTGTGTTGAGAGTTTGGCGGCCACAGTAGGTTCTCCTCCACTGCTGGAAAGGAAGGGTGAGGCGAGGGGTCTTCAGTTGGTCCCAGTCTGCAACCTCATTGCTGGATGCCACTAAATCCTCCACACTGGACTTTTAATCAGTCGAATCTGGTTTTTATCACAAGCAGTACAATTTAAAAGCAATTCTCAGTTAAAGTTAACACATTTTTCTTCTATTCTGTCTTCAAATATTGTTGCTCTCCATATTTTACGATGTCAAAAGCAGCCTCGTATCTGGAAGATTGTCCAGTATAGAAAGCAGTGCCATCATCATCGCTCCACTGGCTGCTGTGGGAGTGAATCACATTTCAGCGCTTCTGAAATCATTTTCTCGACAAAAATAGCAAGAGTAATTCAATCACAGCATTATGGGATGTTTAAAATGAAGTGCGCCGAAGGATGCCGGGAAAGAGACGTCGAAACAGGGTCATTGATAATTAAACAGCCGAATATGAGATTAATTAACACACTGTGTGTGTTTGATTAGAAACATGATGATGAGGCACAGTGGGCTCAAACTGTGGACGATTGACAGCAGCAGTGGCGGCGCTCAGACTGTGAGGCGGAGAGATAGACATGGGGAGGAAGATGAAAGGTGGAGAAAGACGAGTGTGATGAAGTGGAAAAGCTGAGTGTTGGAGGGAACGATGTGTACGCTGCCACTCCTGTGTGTTTTTATGTGTGTGTATGTGTGTGAGCATGTGAGCCCTTGTCTCTCCGAGTTCTATCTTTCTTAGCATTAACACCCCCCCGACCCCCAACCCCCCATTGTCTGCCACTGTCTCTCTCTTCTTGTTCCTCTCTCGCTCCGGCTCTCTACCCTCCAATCCTCCCAGGGCTTGTTGAGCAGCGGGCCGATATGTCGCTCTTCCTCTGCAAATCTAATTGGAGACAGGCTTTCATTGGCATGACATGGAGATGAGTTGCCAAATCCCTTCAGCCATCCGGCTTGAGGCTCGCTCCCCTCAGCTCTCGTACAGTGCTGCACAGTGACGCAGCAGCTGCAGCCGCAGCCGCAGAGGCAGGCTCAGCGCCGACCACAGATCCAGAGAAGCGTCTGAGACAATCCGAGCGAAATCAAACGCACCCAGCGCTCATTGTCTTAATGGGTTTAAATCATGCAACAACCCCGGACGCTTCACTGGCAGACATGTTTCATTTAAATATGACACTCAGAGGGAGAAGCGTCAGCGGCGTGAGGATCAATCTGTGGGAGAAAAAAAGAGAAAACTTTGTGTTTTATGTACACAGATGCGTGTGTGTATTAACATACTGTATTTCCATCAGGGCCTCCAGTGAGTTCAGTGCGAGTGTGGAGTCACCGTCTTAACTGAAGGTTATGCTCACATGTTAGACTGCACTACAGCACCTCAGGGGGCGGGAATGACACACAGAGGTTTGTGTTACTGAGCTAGCTCTCTGGTGCCATATCTGCACGAAGGTTGAATAAAGCCTCCCAGGTGATTCGCTCCTCTACCAGCATTTTTTTTTTTTTTTTTGTGGGGGGGGCTAATTCACATAGGTAACTGTTGCAGATTCAGTGCCACTACACCTAGACTATTTTAAGATTCCCGTGCTAAAGCTGAAACACCAAGTGTTTGATGTGACTCAGGATGTGAGACAAACAGTGGGACACAGAGGAAAGTGTGATGACGACGACTAAAATGACAACGATACATGAAGCGGTCATGACCTGCCGCAGAATATAAGGAGATTTCAAAGTACGTCACTGGAAGATGAGACTTTCTTTTAAACCTTTGTCATCAGTTTACATGCTTTTTGATTAAAATGCGCAAGATGGAACTCTTTGTGGGATTTAACTCTGCTCTTTTATCTTTGCATAATATAAACACAACAAAGCAAAAGAGGGTGAAAAAGCAACCTAAGTACACAGCGAATCCCCCTCCCACTTCCTACATGATTTATTGATAGAATTAGCTTGACAGACAGATAATCCCAAGGATTTTCTTTTAATAAATGTCTGATAAATAGATACCTATTGCAAAATGAGCTAACACAATGGTGACTGAGCCTACGGCCCACCAGTGAAAGTATTGCAATATTTCTATATTTACAGTATCATGAACTGGGTGTCTGTGGTGACATTCCTGGAAAAAATGCTGTATTAAATTACTGCTAATGCAAACCAAACATTTCCGATTCCTGCTGCTTCACATTTAAAGCATTTGAGTGACAAAGCAATAGTTTTATCATGAAACAGTCGCAGGAAATCCTTTGCATTTGTCAGTGAGTTTGCACTTACTGTCTTAGCCATCAGAAATTCAACTTCAAAACAACACAATGGCCATTTTCAGCATTTTTTGACAGCGGCTCAGTTTGAAATATTGCAGGCAGTAATGGAACAAGAAGGAGCAGCCACAGCGAGCAGTTAAGATGAAGAGCTGCTGGTGACAGGCTGCAAACATCCAACTTCTCAGCAAGGCAACAAACTCCTGTGAGTTTCACTGTGCCCTGCTGTCGGCACACTCATGCAGTGTGCATCATAAAAATCATGGTTGCTCACAGAATGATGGAAAATGGCCAATTATTGCCCGACTTCTTATTAATACAGCAATCGTTTGTTTTGTTGCCCTCAGAATTATTTGACATCTAGTATGCATTTGCTGCATTTGCTGTTACCACCACTAACCACAGGTGTCGCCAAATCAACCAGGACCGAAATCGTCGAGGTTGCCAATTAAACACAACTTCAAAGAAGTCCCATTGAACATTTAATCCAGACTGCTGAGCCTACTGAACTTTTCTCCCATCTGCTGGATTTTTAAGTTATATTTCATTTATTCCACCAAGACCAGTCTCGCATTGTTAACAAAAGAGAAAAATAATTTGTGTAACCACCCCATGAATCTGATCTGCTCCAAAATTTAACAGGTTCTTCCTTGGCTACACCCTCCCACCAAGTTTCATGAATATCGGGTCAGCAGTTTTTCAGGAAAAACGGAGAAAACAAGACTGAAAACATAACCTCCTTGGTGGAGGTAATAGTCTTCATACCTCACACCAAAAGGTTTTAAGATTATCAACACAACATCAAAATATCACATCTAGAGAGACACGTTCATGTTCATCCAATCTGCAGTCCCTCCAGTTTTCTTTGACACTGTCTAATCACATCTGACAGCACAAATTACAAAACGTAACCCACCTCACAGGCAGTAACTTGCAACCTATAGAAAGGAGACACCAAAACAGAGCATGAAAATTAGGTGACAAACCCCTCTCTTGGGCTCATGGGTGAGTTGTGTGTGATGTGAAATGACAAGCCAGAGAGCAAGCAGGCTCCAGTAATGACACACACCGAATGTGTGCTGCCGGACATTTCACACCTCTGTGACATGAACTAATGGGGCTGCAGGACATTATGTAAAAACAGAGGACAGAGAGGAAAAAGATAGGGTGAGAGTGAGGCGGGGGGGTCAAGTGAAAGTGAGAGTGTGGAAAAAAAACCTGACATTAATACCACGTGAATAAAGGACAGAAATTAAATAGGAGTATGAAAGAGAAAGTAGAATGAGATGATGATTAGCTGTAATCTAAGAAGGAGAGAATAAAGTAAGCAGTGCCCTCACGATCCCGCTGAATGGCAGGTTTTGGTCTCACAAGTGATTACACCTCTCCGAGCCCACTTTAAGAAAGAAAGAATCAAGGGAGAGCGATACCGAGACAAAGAGGGAGTTTAGAGTGTTCAAAGGAGAAATGGCCACTGAGCGAGTAAGTGAGAGGAAATGGAAAAAGCAAGAGCCAGACCGGCAGAGTAAGTAAGTGATGGAAAAGAAGAGGTGGAATCTGCACAATGAGGTCAAGCTGGGGAAGGTCAGTCCATCCAAATCCAAAAATATTTAAATGCATTTACCCAAGTACCTGCAGATAGTTTTGGATCATTTGTCCAGGTTTTCAGATATTTATCTCTGAGAAAAAAAAAACACACGTTTAAAGTATTTCCCCTTATTGTGTTCTTCTAAAAACATGTCACACAGTTTTCATTTATGCTCCTGTCTGCTGAAGTACTGAGGTCATGAATCGCCCCAACACACACCAAACCTCTATCAGACAATAATGACCAGAAACCAAAAAGAAGGTCCCAACTTTTAGTTACATCACTTGAATTCTGCACATTTTGTTTTTTCAGTTAACTGTTGAATTAAACATAAAGGTCCAAATGCTGCGTTAAAGTCAGTTTTTCACTGCCGGGAATACGATGCTGGTGGAGGAGTGCTAAATGCATCGGAGTAGCAGTCTAGTGAATCCAGTAACAGCATGACAAACCGTTCTCCCCTATCGCACGGTACAGTGGGGGCATAAATATCTCTGAAATATCTCAAAATCATGGCAAATAAAACCAAAACCATCTGAATGGGGAGATACCACGAGAGGTATGTGAGAAATCTGAAAGATGAGGGAGACGTTGTTCTGTGTGACTGCGTGAGTCCACCTTTTTATTCTTTTCAGTGTACCTTCCTCGTCTGCGGCACAAATCCTGAAGCTTCAATATGAGTTCCTACTGAAGACACAAATCTTTAAAAATAGGTCATAGCTATGTAATGTAGTTTTTTAGGATCAGCAATTTCCCAAAATGCTGGACACTAGTTTTTAGCAAATGTTACTCAAGTGGGAGTAAATAGTGCATTTACTGGGGACTATTTTCAGTCCGGATTAATACACCTTGCGCTCTACTGAGTATTTACCGTTACAGGACGCTGTATGTCGGATTGATTCAAAATAAACTACAGTGGCCATGTGCATCATAAAGAAGGAACATGTTACCCAGTGTAACAGTGTAGCTCAACAATGGAGATATCATTAGCTTCAGCCTTTGTCAGCAGGAGGAGGTCTCTGTGTGGTGAACAGATGGAAGGTGGGATAGTGAACGTGGTCAAAGGAAATGACTGAGTCCGCAGATGGAATAAAAACGCTGTGGTGAATTACATGTAGCCCTCGTCTTTACAATTCATTTAATACCCGGCATGTTGACGCTGAAATGCTCAAACAATGATGGATTCTGATGGAAATGTGAGGTTAGAGGTGGATGGTGCATTAGCTGTCGTTCATGCGTGAGAATGCCTTCATTACCATCCTAAGCAGCGCGCAGTGCATTTACTGTCAGTGTAGGTAAAACATCAGGTTTTAGCCTCACACACACACACACACACACACACACACACACACACACACGCACTCCTTCCCCCCTCATTTCCACCCATGCCGGTTCCTCCACCGTCACTTGACACTGCGGTGTTATTACCTCATTACAGTGAAAAGTAGGTAACAGATCATTTCTGTCCCTACGGCTGAAAAAGTGGAGGAAGGGGGAGATGGACTTTGATGTACAGATGTAGAGTGGAGGTAGTCGAGGAGTACTCAGCCTCATGCATGACTAACATGTATGACCGATTGCACACACGTGAATGGATACTCGTAGTTCACGTATGTGTATAAATGCACATGAACATGAAATTGCAAACATATACAGCGCGTGGAGCAGTTCATGCAAGTGTAAGTTGGTCTTGGGGGCACATCTGAACCATCAGTGAAGAGTGATTTTTGAACTTTTTAGTTTTAATGTTCAAGACAAGCAAAACACGTGCGAGATAACTGTAGGTCCCCACTAATCATGTGGTCTGCTCTTATCATGCTTGATGTGTGGAAGGTCCTTGATTTCACCTAGATTTTAATCACATTCTTTGTCTAAACTTCAGAGTAAGTAAACAACAAAGGTGATGGATTTAAAAGAGAGACAGATTGGTAGATTAATACCGTTGTCATGTCTGTGCATTAAGTAATGAGCTCTTAGCTTAGCCTTGCATTAAGACTGGAGGCAAGAGGAAACAACTAGCCTGGCTCTTTCAAAAGTTGAAATATTATGCCCATCTGCAAAGCTCACTAATTAACATGTTGTACGCTGGTTGCATGACAATGACCATGACAAGCGGTGCTTTCACAGCCCTGCACCAAAACCAGTGCCTGCAGATGTATTTACACATTATACACTTTTAAATTGGTAAGTTTTAGAGGTGTTATCTGGCGTATTTCCAGCGACGCTAGCGGCATCACTCTATGGAAAGGCTGAGTGGATGTTTGTGCAGACATTCATGGTGTCCAGAGGAGGAATCCTAATTACTGTTCTTCCCCAAACTTTTCTTCTAGCACTGTCATGAGGTTTTTTGAGTGAAATGCCCAACGAACTATTGGCTGGATTGCAGTGAAATTTGGTACTAACACCACTAGCACGACTGTAGGCTCCTCAGTTTGAATGGAGCTAGGCTAGCTGCTTGTCCCTTTCCAGTTTTCATGCCAAGCTAGGCTAATGTGCTGCAGCTCTGCATTTAACACACAAACATGAGAGTGGTGTCGATAATCTCATTTGACTCATTTGACTCTGTTAATCCAAACGTTTATTTGACTTCTTGAGTGATGAAGACTATGAAACAGTGAAACAGCACAAAGTGTTTGCACATGACCTAACACCCATCACCTTTCAACACTGTGGCTCATTCTGTGCACACAGAGGGCCCATGACACGATGCTGTTCTCATTACAGCCCGTCTGCCACGTCGCCTCCAGTCACTAACGTTTGTGAATAATCCATCTTGACTTCCATGTCTCGATGAGTTGCTTGGCAGTTTTACATGGATGACTGTGACTGACCTTGACCAATCTATGGCACCAGACATCAGACTCCTACTTGGCCCGGTCTTCTTCTCTCCTCGGAGAAAAAAATCCTTTGACAGATATCTGTCCACACATTTGGTACCCTGCATTAAATATCACTGAACCAGGTGGCATGTTACCTGTTATTCTCTTCACAGCATACTAAATGTTACTAAACTTGAGTATTCATGCAGTAAGTAGTAGGAAAACCTTTTTTTGACTTTGCACGGAAGTAAAAGTCTCTGATTAAAACATCAGAAGTGCAGAAGATTTATGAAAAATATGTCACATTTTTATTTTAGTCTTTAGTTCAGTTACATAGAAAAAACAGCGGATGCACAAGTCCAAGTTATAAAAAGGACTGTATTTGTTCCTGAGGCGTGCAGAAGCTGGACACGCTCCATAATCATCTGTGCCCTACCTTCCAGTTCTCTCTCATACTGTATGACTCATGACCTTGTTTGCTGATTGGCTGCGTGTCTCTGGTTTCCAGGACGACCACTCCATGTTTTTCCAGTTCGGTCCGTCCATCGAGCAGCAGGCCTCTGTCATGTTGAACATCATGGAGGAATATGACTGGTACATCTTCTCCATAGTCACCACGTACTACCCTGGCTACCAGGACTTTGTCAACAAGGTAAACAAACGCATGCACAGACACTTTGATGAAGACATACTACATACTACATGCATACAGTGTGTACTGAATACAGTATGCCTAAAAGCATAAAGCAGTATATGTGTATGCCAGTTCTGCTACGTTGCTGCTGACCACAAGCAGCATACTTATTATTACTTATACCGCTCATGGCTGTAAACTTTTGCAGCCATGGATTCAAATGAGAGATTCACATGCTCTCTGGGTCCCTGGCACGTTACGTATTATTACTTTTTTTTACTTTTGGGGACCCATTATGAGGGGCCTGACAAACACGGTAGTTTTCACATTGTTTGTTAAATTTTGTATCTTATCTTTTCATTTTTTTAACTGTTTATTTTATTGTTAACTTAGCTCTGACAATGTCCAATTGATGAGATGATACGAACAAAAAGCAACAGTTTCTGAGAACACGATTGTCTGGTTTTAAGCCGTAATTTCAAGCTTTTGAAAATGATAAGGTTTGGCAGACTCTGATATAAGTGGGTAGCGAGTTCCATTTTCTGATTGCTTTAATGGAAAAGGCAGATTGGCCGAACACGTCTTTTTGAATGCAGCCTCTCAGTGAGGCTTCAGCCTCCTTATCTGCAGGGCTGAGAACAGGCTCTTTAAAGAGGACGGTATGAGATCCCGAATAACTTTGAACATCAGACACATATCTGAAAAGAATAAAAAGTTATTGAAAATCAGCTAATCATATTTCTTAATGATATTGCAGCAATGCCATTGTTTTTCTTTGAACACAGTTAGAGTAACAGTGTGGTTTAAGAGAAAAAAACATACATTAACCATCGAAATGAGGGTTATAAATGAGGATATTCAGTGTCTCTACTCCGCTGAGGGGCATTTCACTGGAATCAAATTAGCTTTATGTTTAACGTGTATCATGTATAGAGTCTAATATCACTTTCAATAGTTTATTCTGCCAAATATTTGAAAATATAAAGCCCAATGAATTAAGGAGCAAGACAAACTGAAATTAGGTCATGTTTGTGCAGCCAGTTATAATATTAAACTTCATTCTAGCCTACTGTCCTTTCTTAAGCAGAAATCAAGCATTCATATAAGATGCAGTGTTGTAATGGGATATAATACACATAAAATATATGATCTGCCTGTTCTTCAACTCCCTTTGCACTGATTCACTTAAGGAACAGCTATTGACCCCGAAATACAAAAACCAAAAATATATATATATTTTAAAAATATCTAATCTTTATATATATATGAAGATTGGCGATCCACAATCCTAAAATTCACTTCTTGCTGCACATAATCTAAGTACATAATCTGGGATTAAAGGTGCCCATAGAAAAATAAAATCGACACTCTCTCCATGAGAGTTTCCTCCAGGTGTATCAGATTTAAGATCTGGGAAAGGAGATTACCTAATCTCGCTCTTGTTACGTTTAAACAAATCGACCGGTGCGTCCTCCTCCCAAGAGATGTGTAAAGACAGAACATTTTTGCAATCTGGGAGCCGGAGGAGGAGACATCTCAGTCAGTTTTGTTCCAGCATCTCTTCCTCTCAACTCCACTGTATGTATGCAGCCTACACTTTTTAAAATCACTACTCCCTTTCCTTTCTAGGTCCGCAGTACCATCGACAACAGCTTTGTGGGCTGGGAGCTAGAAGAAGTCCTCCTACTGGATATGTCAGTGGATGATGGAGACTCTAAGATCCAGAACCAGCTGAAGAAACTGCAGAGTCCTGTTATTCTGCTCTATTGCACAAAAGAGGAGGCTTCCACTATCTTCGAGGTGGCCCATTCTGTGGGCCTCACAGGTTATGGCTTCACCTGGATTGTGCCCTCGCTGGTGGCTGGAGATGCAGACCATGTTCCTTCTGTCTTCCCTACAGGTACACCTGAACACCAGGGGGCAGTTTCATAAAGATGAACTTAAGCTTAGATCTAAGTGCTAGTCAGTCTTTAAATTCCCACACAGAGCAGTGTGCTTTAGGATAAGTCATGACTTGGGTTAAAATAAGTTATGTGATGGTAAGTTAATCTGTCTTATTATTCACTCTACAAGGAACCACAAATGATGAACCATGTTTTTTTTTTTGTTCGTTTGTTTGTTTGTTTTGGTCATTTAGTGCCGTTCATTAACAGCTTTCACTGTTTATTGTGAAGCATTGCTCTCTGTCCACACTCAGCCTGAGCAGAACATTTTTTCGGCTTAAATTAAGTCAGTCTTTACTTTTGGGAAAGTGTTTAACTTGCATTACATTGCACTCGCATTTCTCTCCCCTCATCTCTCTACTGTCCTGTCTCAACGGCGCTTAATGTCATCACTGTGGGCTGAGCCACAGAAATCCCTGATCTTAGGTTACCGTACATAAAAGAATTCCCAAAGACTTTCCCACAGTCATGTTTACAGAATATAAATGTGGGAAAAAGAGGGTGCTGGTATCGGATTGGTGGTTTGGATTCAGGCTCAGGTATCAGAATCAGCACCAGGAGAGAAAAACTTATATCAGTGCATCCCCAGTTAAAAAGTGACACTGAAGCTCCTGAATCCTGATATTTTTGGGAGTACTGGAGAATACAGTGGCCTTGACTGATCAGCCAACATATCAGTATATTATATCACTGATTCATATCAATATAATTTATAAGCGCTTTGAATTTCATCATATGCAGTTTGCTCTATTGAAGAACTGTATCGACCTGAAACCAGAGGGGTCAATTTATCAACTCCTCTGCTGTTTCTGTCTGTAATCTGTATTACACTATTGTGTGGTAAATTTATTTAAAAAAAAAACAAACAAACATTGAAGTGACAGATGAGCTTGTTTGCATATATGCAAATGTCCCCCTGGTGTATTTGCACTACGGTGAGTCAGTCAGTGCCAGAGTGCATACTGATTTCTGTTCACCACAGGTAAGGGGGTTCATCTTTTGTTTTGGAGTTCTCGTGTTGACTTTTTACGCAGTGCCTCATGTGCATATGAGATGAATGTAGACTGACAAGCATCGCTTTTATATTGTGGACACTCAGTTCTAATAATTGCCTGAGTTTTGGCCTCACTGGAGTCCACCATTATGAGAACGTCGTTTTGAAATGATCTCTCCGGGGAATCAGGGCAGGCAGCAAAGAAACCCCTTTGTTACTTTGCCGTGGCTCTCTCTCTCTCTCTCTCTCTCTCTCTCTCTCTCTCTCTCTCTCTCTCTCTCTCTCTCTCTCACACCAAGCATGTTTGAAGCAGTTCATTTGAAGCGTTTGCCCCCGCTTTTAAACACCAAGAACACCAAGGCTTCGTGAAAATGCAGGTTTCCATTAGATTTATGGTGCAGGCTCCAAATGTGGACACATAATCCAAACCAGCCGTGGAAAGTGACCCGAAAATGTGATTCTTATGGGTGTAAGAAATGGATGCTGACATCTGATAGCCAGCAGTTCCTCATGCTTGAACAGCCAAGCATAACGAAATGAGCAGAGCGATGACCACAGTCTCGACCGACGCTCATATTCAGCTGTTGATTCATGTGTCTTCAACCACTGTGACTTTTTTTAAACAGCAGAGTAAACAGGTCCACTCTGGCTTAGAACGTGACGTACAAATATTGTAGGTATGATTGCGCTCTTAATTATGCTTCAGTGTTTTGCCACTTTTCAGCTTCCACTAAAACATTTTCATTTTGTACATCTTTTCCCCCTCCAGCGATTTTTCACTGCATCCTGCCTCTGCTTGCCTGTTTGTATCCTCCCGCTCTTCCTCGCACTTCTCTGTCTGCCCCCCCCCACACACACACATTCCTTCTCTATATTTCTTTTCCTGCTATGGAAATACATACCTTCCTCTCTCCTTACTCCATCTCTCTCTCTCTTTCCCAGGGCTTATCTCGGTGTCATATGACGAATGGGACTACAACATCGAGGCCAGGGTACGTGATGCAGTGGCTGTCATTGCCACGGCGACCTCCACCATGATGCTGGATCGGGGGCCACACACCCTGCTGAAATCAAGCTGCCTCGGGACACCTGACAAAAAGAGCTCAAACACCGGCCACTCCAAGGAAATACTGAAGTGAGTCAATGTTAGGGGCTTGTGTGGTCAGGGGAAATCGGGGCAGAGGGGCTGGGGCTGACAAATACAAACATGGGTAAAGTAGACTGTAGGCTGTGGAGGCAAAATCTTTCCCCTAAACATATAGTGCAGCATACCACCTGGAGCTATGCCAGTTTCTACAAGCTGAAGTGTTACACATGGGCCTTTACATAATTAAAAGCACAGCAGCAAACATGTAAGGAATGGACTGAGCTGTGTGTTTGTGCATGCCAGGATAACTAGCTTACTAACTAAGGTAGTAACAAAGCCTTATTTCTGGCTGGGGGGTTGTCAGTAGCCAGCTGCATTATTTCATGACAGGTTACCTTAGAATAACACGTTGATGGAACCACGTTGCTGCTACAACAGTGTTGACAGTAATGATAGAGGCGTCAGTGATTCCTCATCTTCGAATCCTTTTCGCTTCTGAAAGTGAAAACCGTTTGAAAATATGAACATTAAGACAGAATTTGAACCATTGTGCTGCTTATGGTTTTTTTTTTACTCGACTATAATACTTGGAGTAAGGCCATGTTCAGACCAAGAACAACCTCCTACCCTGTTCATGACCACTGTGCAGGGGAAGAATTATCATAGAACTCACTCACTAAATTATATTAAGGCTTAAAGTTTGGTATAATTATGGCTTTTGCTTATGTGTCATGCCGCGATGAAAAACTTGACAGCAAGTGGAGCAGGGCTTTGCCACCTCACCTGAACATGATATCTCAGCAACCTCTTCAAAGAATTTCTTCATATTTGGCACAAATGTCCGTGTGGACTGATTAGATTTTTGTGGTCAAAGGTCAAGAATTTCCCTTCACTGTGACATCATCATGTTCTGCAGAAGCACATTCAACACTGAATGTCAGGAACAGAAGGGCAGATTGTGACCATACTTCACATTTGGTCAGACACTGAATTGGTGACTCTAATCTTTGGTGTCCACCTTCAAACTGTGCTGATTGTTTAGATCTTCTGTGCAGTTTTACAGTCTGTAGCTTCTTTGTAGCAACATCCATATTTGAAGCACTGCAGTCACCACCAGCTCATTGGCTCTGCTGATATTGAGCTTCAGGTGATTGTTGTTGCTCCATGTGATGAAGCTCTCTATCAGTCCTCTGTGCTGCTCTGGAACAATAGTCTCTAAGTGAAGACAGCATGTTTCTCACTGGACATTATTCACCGAAATTGTGTATTTCACCAAAAAAGACACTTGATACAGTTTATTGATACCATCAAAGTATTCACTACAGATATTTTATGAGTCCGCACAGAAATGCATGCAACTGCACTTTGGTTGGTGGAGGCAAACAACCACAAGGCAGTATTTCTAGTTACATCATGTTTCCTGCACAGATCCTTCGTGTTTGGGAGTTGTAACTTCAAATAAACAATCTGTCCTTTTGATTAAATATCGTTTTGAGTATGAGCACCGGTCCACGAAAGACAATCTTCCCTGCTGAAAAACACAGCAAATGCAGAAGCAATGAGCTATGTTCACCTAGTTTTACAAGCATTTTTACATTTATTTTGGTACCGAAAATGTGCAGGGCGTCGTGCACAATGCAAAAAAGACGGGCTGAAGAAAAACAGATGCAATCTTTCTTTAATTCATAGGAGTCAGAGCCAAAGGAATTGGCTGGTAGAATAAAGTACAGCTTGGTTTCCAGCTGCTGAAGTGCAGTTGAAACTATCCAAATAAATCCAGCAAATGTGCGACCACACACATACAGTACAACGTGGACTACAGTTACACACAGACATGCTCCCGAATGTTCCCGAAGGAGAGCCAGAATTTGTTTAATTATCCAATGAAAACACAAGATGAACTGAGACGTTAGCTCTCAGACTTAGAACAACATCTTGTCTTATCTTCATCTTTAACCCACAGCCATCTTTAAAGGAAAACATCCTTCTTTTCCTCTTCCTCTGAACCTCCTTGGTTTGCTTTTTTTTTTGGCACATTACAGAACAAGCACAAGCATTGGTATTCAATAATTAATCCCCATTTAACTTCATAGGGCATGCTTTTACTGTTCACATTGATCAGAGATTCCACGGCTAATTGAATGCTCGGGGACAACTGGATTAATGAAAAAAGAGCCAAAGAATGGGGTTATCACGAGCACACAGTCACACACATGCAAACACACACGTGTTATAGCATGGCATTTAACTGCTCTAATAAAAGCTTAGACTTACTGACGTCATTCCTTATTAGATGAATTCCAGCCTTACAAAACTATGTGCCTGCCTGCCTTTAATCCCTCTTTTTTCCCTAATATTCAGCTTTTTCTCTGTTTTTGTTTTTGTTTTTTTCTTGTTTTTTTTTTCCACTGTCAGTTTGAATTTGAGGAATGCAGAGAAGTAGGGAAACATTATGCAGCCTCCCCTGCCCTCACTGCATTAATCTCCAGCTTGAGGTTGATGTATTACTGTAAATTTCCGTCTTGTATTTACCCATGTTTCTGTTTTTAATATCAGGGGCACTTATGCACGCTGGCTAGGATTCCGCCACCAACAGGACTGAGATAACAATAACACCACAGCCATGAATATTTCAGTTCCCAAAGGGGGCTATCAGACACAGGGTTAGCTCTCAATCATCCTTCAGGCACACACCTGGGACGCTACTGTGCTGTGTGAATACGTGTGTGTGTGTGTGTGTGTGTGAGAGAGAGAGAGAGAGAGGTGTGTTGTGAGTGTGTGTTTTCCAATGAGCCAAACCATTTTTCTTCCTTCACCTGAGCAAAGTTAGAGAATTTGGATCAGTGGATTTTGGTGGTGACCCCAGAGGTTAGAATACCTTATGTCCCCACAACACACACACGTAAATCCACCTATTCCATCCCCTTAGCCCCAGAGACAGAAGCAATAATAACGCCATATGTCTCTGCGTGGTTCTGTACAGCTACAGGCCACAGTGGGCTGCATGCACGCTGGATAAGCATGCCATCCTGTCAGCGCTGATGGACGGAGATGGGAGGCCCCAGTGAGTCACGCTCTCAAATTTGTTTAGGGGCTGCTTGACCTTATGGGGCACACACACACATAGACATGCATACATAAATACAAGCATACACTTTAGCACGCTCCAACACAAAGCACACACACACACACACAGACATGCAGAGCTCTGGAGGCCATCTATTGTTTCCTGCCAGACAGAGAGGACAGGAACGCTAGGATAATGAGAAAATGTGCTCCAAGTGGTTTTGGATGAGGCGCTAAGGGGCGTATTTGTGTGTGGACGTTTCAGGAAAAGGGATGTTTTTTTATTACTTGTTTGACTGTTTACGTGGCCTTGCGTTCAAATTCCCACTCAAATCTCTGCGCTGATATAAAGCGCCGTACTGGTAGATATGATGTAAGAGATTATTAATATTTCGTAGTGAGTTTGCTTTCGTGTGATCTGACGAGACATTTGTCTTCATGTCTGTGGGCTGGCTGCGTGCGCTCAAGCCGAGCCGTTCAGTAGAGCTCGGTAGAAAACTTTTCCTTCAGGCTGTTCGACCCTTGTCCTGCCTCTCATGCATGTAAGGCGAGCTTGTTGCTCTCATCCTGTTTCACCTTTAAAGTAGTTTTTACCGTAGCAGGAGAGCAGCATTATTGCATTTCTTCATGGGTACAATGAAAGTGCTTGTCTAATAAATCCTGGTGCTCTTTATTAGAGGGCAAACAGGCCATTTCATCGTGCTTTTGGGCATCTAGAGCACAAACGGCCATCTGTTTTCATAGAAGTGGGTCAGAAAGTTACACATCTGTGTAGCCTGCACGTCGTGACACTCACTCCATGCTTTTCTTTTGTTAACCTCTTCTTCATCGAGGTCTCTGTCTGGACTGTGTGGATCCTTCACTTTTTGTTCCTGAATATTCGCTGCTTTTCAGCCCTTTGTCAGTCTCTCTTTCTCTTTTCTTGTCCTGCGATGCTCCTACAGCGGTCTATTCTCACTGAAAAGCACTTCTGAAACGTTGAATCAGAGAGCGATGCTGGCACTCCTCTTCCACCCCCACACCTTCTCTCTCTCTCTTCCTCTGTTAGAAACTGTTGATCCTAATTTTCTATATATACATACATTGTATGGAGGCAGGATGAGTGTGTTTAAGGACAGGATTACTTATACTGAGCATGAATTCAGTTTTGCTCATTTAACACTGTCACCTCTGTCTTCTGCCTGTTTGTGACTAATTCCTGTGGGGGACATTAAAATGCCATAGACATTGCCAATCAATATTTCATATAGCCTTTTACTTATTGGAATGTTCACTTATTGGATCAGCGAACACCACAGCACATCTGTTGCACCGTACAAGCTGCTCGGTGTGCGAGAACTATCACAGGTTTCACCTATTTCTTTTATCACGGTTATTGTAGGTACATTCACTTTTGGATGATATCATAGAGTCACTGGTCATCATGTCACACATTCACGTTTTCTCTCATTCAATAAAGTGCGTCTGATAATTGAGTTTTGAGACTGACGCCACTGTCAATATTTTAGAGTTAAAAAAATATGATAATATATTTATTGGTTGGTATTTGATATTTTTTACATTTACGCATAACATCAACATATCAGTTGCTGGGTTTCCATCCAAATTTAGCATAAATTTTAACCAAATTTCAAGAAAATAGGCCAAAAAAAAAAAAAGCTTGTTTCCATCCACCACCTTAAGAAGTAGGTGGTGCCACATCTCCTGTCAGAAAGCCACTACAGCATTGTAGAAGAAGAGGACGCAACAAGATGCGGTGCAATTATTACAGCGTAATCGGACCGGTGACAAAAAAATGTAGAAAACATAATGGAAATATGACATCCCTGTTTGTTTCGTGTATTAACGTGAGGCAGGTTACATCAGATCTGTGTGAAGCTTCTTCTTCTCTCAGAGCAGAGACAGACACGTGAGTTAACTGTAAGCCTTGTCAGAACTTATTCAAAAAAGGTGTTTCCAGCTCCTGTAAACTGCATTAACTGTTCTTCATAAAAGGCAAAAACCAGAAGAGTTTTTTACTTCAAAATGCACACAAAAATACATCGATGGAAACACAGCTTGTGGCATTTCTGGCATTTCTTGTTACTTTTCATCAGATATATATAGATTGGTACAGTGCATTTGCAGTAAACCAGTGCTGGCTGATTTATCATCCCAGTTACTCTATTGGTCTAGCTTTAGTAAGGACCACTGTCACATGGGAAGAGTCCTGCAAAGCCGTCTCCTTCTTATCAAGTGTAAATTCATATCTTCACTGTTAGGAGCCACTGAATGACAAATCTGCCCTTGTGTGCTGTGCTGTATGAAGTCTGTGATGGTCAGTGCATTCAAGCAGTTATTTTTACTTTTATGATGCGTTTCTTCATTTTTGATCATTAAACATCATTGCAAGAGTTTAGAAAGAAGCACCTTGATGGAGCGAGACAGACACCACACCATATTTCTGATGACATCACTAACTTAGAGACACACATCAACAAACAATTCGATGAAAATGTACATAAATGAAGTGTTTTGTTTTGGTGGACTTGCCCTTTAATGTGCCCTGCAGCAGTGTTGTTCTACCAGTGTGTCATGTCAGATGGAGCTGAGATGTCTCTGTGAATTTTGTTCATGTTAGCGCATGAATTTTTTTTTTTTTTTTTTTTTCATATGTGTTAAAAAGATGCTGGGAGTCAATGTTTCCTTCAGGCTAACATGTTTGAGGCCAAGTCCAACCTTTCATTGTATCTGTTCTGTTTTTCTGTAGTTACACAAAGTCAAAGGGTTTGAAAAGGGGCTTTTTCCAGTGGGGTCACAATAATGTCTCTTCAAACAAAAAAAAAGAATCAACTTATTCATTAAAGGTGATGAAATATGACAGAAGAGTCCATGTTTTGGCCATAAGGCCATTGTGAGCACAACATGTAATTCCAGCCACTTATCGGTAGTTTCCAGTCAGAAGAAAGGCAGGCGGGAGCTTGTCTGTTGTGGTGAAATATACTTTGGCAAGTAGACACTAATGTGATGAATTCATCAGAGAAATTATTAGAGAGCTTTCTCGCCATGTGCCAAATTACCTCCTTTTCTCTATAAGTGTGTGTTTTAGTGATGTCTGTTCATGTGCTGTTCAGGACACGTCATGTTTTCTGAGATTACAACCACTAGAAAAAGGTACGTATCAGCGTTTGAGGTCTGCAGACGGTGGAAGGTCAGCGTCCTGGCCCGCTAAGCCCTTGTTCACATTTGAAATGAGAGAGGGCTCTGATACGGTGCTTGTCTCTCCAGGCTCCACAGGTAGCCTGTCTGATGTCTCCTACTCAACAGGGGTCCTCGTGGGCCCAGATCACATGGAGCTCACTTATTAAAGGCTGCAGCTCAAAGAGATTCAGAGCCTAACATCTTTCCTTATGTGTAGTCCACATCGCTCTGTGTGTGCGTGCGTGCGTGTGCGTGTGTGTGTGTGCTGTCAGAGCCGTGCCAATGAGTCAATAAATAAACAATGAATTTATTTTTTGTCTTTAGAGTTTGTTACGTACATAATTGCACATGCTTCTCAGAGATTCAGTCTCCGTCCTAACAAAGAAGATTTCCAAAGTTATTGTTATATTTGGGTGGAAACAGAAGTAAAAGTCATAAGTTCATCTTACTTGCAAGATTTTAGTTTGTGGCAACTTCAAGGCACTTGGGAATGGCAGTCGAGTTAAATTATTTACAACTAGGCTTCTTATGCAAATTATTCTTCGTACTCTGCTTTCAAAACTCTTTCTTTATAGGTTCAGTTGCAGTTTGATTATATCTGCAGTCACACACAATGGTGGTATTTTTAAGATGTGACAATGTTCATTCAGATCTGGTCAGTTTTCCCCTGACTCTCCTCAAAGTGTGAACCTGTTATAGCTGAAGTAAAAGAAATTCAGTTACTTTATTTATTTATTTATTTATTTTTTCCTCTGCACCGGCAATCGCAACGGCTATCCGTCTGTCCCACTCACGTGAGCACCATGGCCATGACTCATGAATTCATACACTAATTATAAAAAAATTACAAATAAAAAATTAAATGAACAATCTCTGAGTGAAGACAGCACGTTTCTAACTGGTAATTATTGAATCATACATGTCAGTATATTGAGTATTTCACCAAAACATGTACTTAATACCTTTAATTAAATTCCTTCACATTATTCACTACACATTATATATGACTGGTCGGTGGAGGTTTATAACCATGAGGCAGTAATTCTAGTTTTCGTATCATGTTGACGTTCACTCTTGCTGTCCTCTATGTACAAAGCTGCTGCTGCTCTGTCTAAAGTGTGAAACCTAAGTGAAACAGCTCTTACGCCAAAACTGTGCTCTGTCTTACCAAAACTGACCATATTCTATAGTTGTTGGTGCTGCACTCAGTCACTGCTTCCGTCCACAGCACACTCAATGTGTAGTACACATTTCATCAGTTACTGGTAACTCTTCAGAGGCAGGTCTCCTGCAGTTATCCCAGATTATGACTCATCCACCCAAACCTGATACAGTATGTACGTGTGAGTATACGTGCACCACACACTTCCCCGCACCTCACACGCATCCACAGCAGGGATATATATATATATCTGCATCCCTGCATTGCAGTGACAGAGAATTTGTGACCCTAAAAGAAAGTCATAGCAAATGGCTCTGAAATATGTTTGAAGAGATTTTAGAAGAAAAAAAAAAGGGGGGGGGGGGGGGGGATTGTGTCCATGCCATGGATGATTCAGTGTCTCTGTAACTAAAAAATAAATTCCCCTCACAGCCAGTGATTTGTTGGGGAACAGTTGGTGAGCAAGGCGCACACAAGCGCTGCATATGGCTGCGATGAAGCCGCATGAGGTTCTGTTTGTAGCGCAGTCCTTTTTTTTTTCTTCTTCTTCTTCTTTTTCCAGCAGAGTCAGAGGGGAATTTTGACATGAGGGGGATCAAACGGCACATAAAAGCTACATCAATAGCGCAGGGATACAAAATGATAAACAGAGCAGCCTCCTCTGCTGTAAATTCACAGCATGCATCAGCCTTTGTAAAGGCGCAGGTTAATGGACAGGCAGATGAATCCTATTGATGTGCGATTCGATGCGCTGCTCTGAGGTGAGATGGAGAGATTGATCTGAAAGTGAAAGACAGCATGAGGGGAAGTGGGTAAACACTCCGGTTTAGACAGAAAAATACTCCTCTCTCTCTCTCTCTCTCTCTCCCTCTCTCTCTCTCTCTCTCTCTCTCTCTCTCTCTCTCTCTCTCTCTCTCTCTCTCTCGTCTCGTCCAACCAGCCGCTCTCGGATGAGATTACTGTTCCCATGGCAACGCAGCTGATTGCATGGAAATTGCTGTGGTTGTGGGTGCCATGGCAACACATTGCATTACATTATCCTGCTGTTAGGGGAGGCGCCCCGCGTTCCTGTGTTGCGGTGTTGTGTGTACTTGCACGTCACCCCGTCACGATGACACACACAGACACACACAGAGGCCGCTCCTGGTCACACGGGTCGCCATGCTGTCAGGACGGCAACAAGTCGGAGCGTCCTGAGCCTCCACCCACACCGCCGTGATCTCATTGGTTCCCTATTCAGAGATTATGTTTAGAAGGCTAATCCCATGTTACACGCGCATTACAGCACTTGCAGCGCACCAGCCAGCCAATATGCAGCAGCAGACATTTCATGAAGTCTTGAGTCATGTTATTGACTCGCTCAAAGCATGTAGCCTACTTAGGTCTGCGTGTGAGAGGTAGGGTATAAACATAGTGGAAGACATTACAGATCGAGGTACTGACTGTTGCAGTGGGAGGTTCTTGCGATAAAATCTTGAACAAGTTTCAGGCCCATTGTTCATCTGCTGTCTCCGTTTTTTTAATTCACTCATGAATAGATTTATTGTCCTTTTCCACACCGTTGACTTGAGATGATGGTGGGTAAAATATGCACAGCACCTCCTTGATAAAGTCTACACAGACAAATACACACGCGCGCACACACGGCCCCTCGCTCCTCGCATTCAGACAAGATATTTATTCCTCCAGTGGATTGTTTCAGAGGCAGAGCGTCTCCATGGTGATGGCAGCCCACAGATCAGGACGAGGTAGAGTGAGGAAGGAGGCGGCAGGGAGGAAGATGATTCCAGCTTATCTGCCGCTGCTATACACTTGTTGACACACATCCGTGTATGTTGATGTGTGTTCACACAGGCGGTTGAACACTCTCTGCTCCTTCCTCTCTATCCCACCGTTCACTCCTGGCTTGTTGTTGCTTGCTCACTCTCTTTAACAGCATCCCTGCACGCCCTCTTCATGTTTCTCAGTCTTATCAGGTGCCGTTTGATTTACCAACCTTCAGACTGGGTCATCTTTGACAAATTTTATGCCAACAGAGCCACCTCTTCAAAATTGAGTCAATTAAGGTGGATAACGACAGCATTACAGGCAGCGCCCTCGCTTGTAACACAGGTAACATACTGTGCGATCATGAAGTTGAATTCTATGATTCTGCTTTTTCTGTTTACATACTTCATAAATAACCTTATTAACAAGAAAATCAAAGACTTAAAGTGGTCTTTTACAGGTTCCAGGTCCTGGTCAAGGCAGGAAGAATGCATAAAACATAAAGGTTAATACTACCACTACTATTGATAATAATAATACTACTACTAATAATAATAATACAAAAAACAAACCTGAAACACTACATGACAATAGGAAAAATCAAGTAAACAGAAGCATTTTAATCTTATCGCAAGAACAAAATGAAAAAAAAAAAGAAAAAATGACCAACATTTACATTTAGACACAAATATACAGTACATATAAATGAAAACACGCACACACACACACACACACACACACACACACACACACACACACTCATGCGCACACATCAATCAGTATCTTCTTTGTAAGATATAACACAGACATAAAGTTTGATAAGTTACGTAAAATGTATGAAATGCAGAGAGATCAACCACGCAAATGTGTTCAGAAACATACTGTAAATCCTTGTGCTCTCAGGTATTACACACAGCCCTCTCCAGACACTATTTTCTGAACCAAGTGCCAACACATTTCATATGAAAACATTACGAGTATTTCACTGCCAAGCATTTGAACTGAATATTTGACAGCACTGACTCATTACAAATACCAGCCTTGTATGCTTTGTGATTGAGATTTTTTTGGCTCCATATTTCAATGTTGAAGACTTATTTGAGAATATTTATAAAAATCTTAGATTTTATGTGCATGCTTTCTCCCACCACCTCTCCCACTGTTTCAAACCGTGAGTGTGTTAGCCTTACGACATCTGTAGTTAAGTTACCAGCCTCTTATCCTGTGATAGCAGTGCTCTACGGGCTCTCTTGTTATGTTCTATCGTCGCCATTAAAGCTGCATGAATCAGTAGTTAATCATGTGAGATGTGAAAGGTGCTGCTACAATGAACTCATGGAGAATCTTCACTCGACTCTGCGGCTCCTCTCAACTCTGTGGAGTGATTTAGTGTCTTTCAGCTCGTCGCTTTGGTTCTGCATCACACAGCTTTACTGTTTGGGTCAGTGTCACAACTCTCAAGAATGTGGTTTCTAGCAGCAAACGGCAGACGGACACAGTTGGTGACTAGTTGGTAAACACAGCGGACCATTTAGCAGCTAAAAAGACATTTTCCTCAGGGGTTTGTGGACACCAAACACAGAGTTAAAAGAGGATGAATAACAGAGTCAGATTCACCAGGTGGCCAGGAAGACGATGAAAATGAATGACACTGTGTGTGCTGGACGCGTACGTAAGCAGCTGATTGTTAACACAGCTACAACAGTTTGGGTGATAGCATATCAGTGTTGTCTTTACAGGTTTTTGCGCTGCCCTCAAGGCCAGAAAATCAATTGGTGCAGTTTTAAAGAAACCCCGAATCTTGGCATGCCTTAAGTCTAAATGTGTTCAAGTTCATCTCGTCACTGTGGAGTTTGTTCAGGTTGTTGAGGGGACTTTTAATTATTCGTATATATCCATTATGTGCTGCGGTCTGTGGGTAAGAAATAATGTTGAAAGTCTAAATTCTGCAGACAGATATTCATACTTCTAACTCAAGCTTGAATTCTCCTTCTCAGGTACCTCATGAATGTGACATTTGAAGGCCGAAACCTGTCATTTAGTGAAGAGGGTCACCAGATGTTCCCCAAACTGGTCATCATCCTCCTCGACAAGGATAGACAGTGGGACAGGGTGAGTATCTTCTCCTCCTCTCTATGTCTCTCAACCCCGCTCTGCATCCTGTTCCTTCCTTCCTCTCTTCTGCTAATCTGTCTTCTGCCTGTTTTCCAGGTTTGTATTTTTCACCCTCTGTGATCTGTCTGTCACTGGAAGTACCTGTTACAGTAGCCTGTATATCACACAGCCGTCCTCCCACTCACTCACACAGGTTGGCAAGTGGGAGAGAGGCTCTCTGACGATGAGGTACCATGTGTGGCCTCGCTTTGAGCTGTACTCAGGAGCAGAGGAGCGGGAGGACCACCTGTCCATCGTGACTCTGGAGGAGGCGCCGTTTGTCATTGTGGAGGACGTGGACCCGCTCAGCGGCACCTGCATGAGGAACACCGTGCCATGTCGCAAACAGCTCAAACTCACGTGAGAATTTAGAGTTTGATCTTGAAGAAATATGTATTGTATCAGGTTTTGTTTCCTTTTTTTCCTTAAGACACCAATTTTTGTCTCACGGGAGTAAAAAGTGTCTTCACAGTGTGAATCCAGGAGGAATATGATGAACGTCATGAACGCTCTTTCTTAATGAAGCTGATATACTGTGTCACCTTCTGCATGTATTCAAAGTCATTTGTCACACCAAACATATCACTAGTAGATACAAAAAAAAACAACTAAAACATCAACAGTTGCATGTGTAGTTTCGCAGAACGTTATGCAAACTGTGAATGTAAACAAAGGAAATGAATCAGTGCTATAATGAAGCACACGTATGGAGGAATGCTCACAGTCATGAATTACTCTACATTTCCTTGAATTTTCCCTTTGGTTTTGTTGGTTATCATTTTCCCGTCACCGCTGCGTGTTGTCGTGATTCTCCCTCTTTTTCTTCACTGGATATTAAAGCTGCGATAGTTTTCATCCTCTCACAATCTCTCACTGTCCTCGGATCACCTCAACTAGCTTCACTGCTGCTAACTAGATCATTGTCAGGGTTTCTGTCGCTGTTTTCCTCCCTCCCCTGCCTCTTCACCCTGACACTCTTGCTATCCATTTTTCCTTGGTGTGTGATAATGAATTTTCTTCAATGGCCCCCTTTTCCATCACTGGCCTACCTGAAACCTCCTGAGGTTGTCCTACATCTTCTGGCTCAGTGGTTCTTTTATTGACTGATCTTTCACCCTGTTCTTGCTTCTGTTCCCCTCTTCCCCCTTTTGCCTCCGCTCTGCCTGTTGGTCTGTCTCTTCCTTCAAAGACATCCTCACATACAGCATTACAGGGATAGGCAGCGTTGTGCCACAGAGAATATGCAGGATTTCTCTCCGGCTGAAAATACTCCATGAGCCAGTAGCACAGAACTGCGTAGATTCATCTTCGTGTGCACAAAAGCAGAAATTTGTGAACACAGCCTTAGTGCCAGATAGATAAACCTCATTGTCCACATTGTTCTGTGTAATACGGTGCATTTTATCTCAGCAATCATGAAGGTTTTCATCATTACTTCCACCAAGGAGATTATGTTCTCAGTCCGGTTTGTTGGTTTGTTTGTTTCTGAGCCGGATTACAGAAAAACTGCTGACTCCATTTTTATGAAACTTGGTGGAAAGGTGCAGCATGGGCCGAGGAGGAAGCCATTAAATTTTAGAGCGGATTGGAATCATGGGGTGGATACATTAATTAAAATTATAATTATTAAAATAATACAAAATAATTACAATTATTTTTCCCTTTCATTAACATTGCAAGATAGAGCATTTTGCTTTTTTCAATGTATGCTAATCAATGAAACGACAAACTGTACTGAGTCTTTGGTTGGAGTAAAAGCCTGCATACTGTCATCACATGACACCTGGCTGTTTTTACTTTTCACGTCACCTCTGCTGCTTTCCTCTCTGGTTTGAATCTGCTTGTTTTATATAAAATGTTTTCTCCTGTTCCTCTGTCATTACTTCCTCTCCCGCCAGCAATCAGACAGGTGATTCAGGGATTTACATCAAGCGCTGCTGTAAAGGTTTCTGTATAGACATCCTGAAGAAGATTGCCAAGACGGTCAAGTTCACTTACGACCTGTACCTGGTCACCAACGGCAAACACGGCAAGAAGGTTAATGGGACGTGGAACGGCATGGTTGGAGAGGTGAGGACATTTCTCTTCATGTTACACACAAACACAACCACTCTGCTTCTTCCACATGTTCTTGATCGATTACCGGCTGTGATTCTGTTTCGCTGCTCTGTAATGGACAGGTGTTTGTTGTGTTTTTCAGACTGTATTGAAGTAAAAAAGGTGGTTCTGTCCTGATAGGCCTGGCCCCACACTAGACAGAAACAGCAGCTTTGCATCAGCTGTAAACAGCTTTAAAATACCCAGAGTGACAGTTTGGTCGACTTCATACAGACCTGCCGGCACATCAGCTGATTATTGGATTTCACAGCTGGCAGAACACTGCAGACCTCATGATACAACCATTATTGAACCAGCGTTACGAAAGAGGGCAGTACACTTAACATTAAACTAGTGTATTCAGTGTGTCCCATCAGAACCAGTACAGTACACCAGTATGTTCACTATTACTGCAACTCCAAGTGCATTCAGACATGAAGACATGTAACACTGTAATGACACAGTGAAAACCGAAGTGATTTCCCAAAAAATAAATATCTGCTTCAAGCGGCAGGGATCAAATTAAACATGTGTTGTTCTGCAGAGTGAGAAAAGCTGCGAATATAGCTGAGAATTTGGTAACCAAGCATCACTCTGACATTGCATTTGATTAAGACAGCCTGACGGAAGCCATTTTAAAATTTGTAACAGTGATATATGGTGAGTTTTTGGAATAGATCGAACTGAGTTGAACATTCGCTCTTGACAGTAGAAGCATACAGGACATGCCTGATCAACAAGATTTATGGAAAGTGAAAATCTGAAATTAATCATTTAATGTTGACCAGTTTCAGGCAATATTTGGTAGAATTGGCACAAACAAACTGTAAGTAGCAGTTAAAACCAGATCTTTTGGGGCACAAGCCCACCGTACTTCCTGTACGAACACACCAACATTGACATGGAGTTTCCTGCCAGCTGGAAAATCCAACAGCTACGGATTAATATGTCCTAAATTTAGTGTGTTTTCATTGATTCTTCATGCTGTTTGTTTATTTACTCAAGGTATGTATGTTTGTTTTCTCACTCTCTCCTCCTTTGCTTGGCACTTTTGCTGCTTTAGCAGTTTGCAAATCACTTTTCTTCACAATATGAATACAAGGCACAGTCTAAATTGCTTTTTAAAATGTAGAAATCAATTTAACAATCAAGTAAGTAAGTAATCTAATACTAATACTAACTCTCGTGCAAGTAGGGCCAGTGTTTTGGAATTTATCTTTGTGATAGGGCTAATCATATCGTCTCTTTCCCTCTGTTAGTTTCTCACTCTGTCTGTCATCCATCGAGCAGTTTTTTCCCCACAACCTGGCCTGAGGGTGAGCTATGATCAGCTCTGCGAAAACCTCAAGAGGAGGAGAATGAGGCTCCTAATCAGACATAAAGGAAAAGACATAGCCAGAAAAAGACGGACAGAAAGCGATTGCAAGAGTTAAGGAGAGAGAGGGAAGGCAGCCTCAGGGAGGGATCCGCTTCTCTCCTGCACACATTAGACATCAGACATTCAGCACAATGCAGCCTTTGCAAATCGATGTAACGTCCAACTTAATTGATTATGGCACTGAACAAGCAACTTCATTATTATGTTAATAACATAGATGAGTTAAGATGTGCAGGGTATTGTAAAATTACAGCACCTACAATAGTGTATACATCAGCATAAAGACGAGGCTTTGCAAATGCACGGTGCATGCATGAATGCATTAGTCCATGTCCCTCAATGCCTAAGCAAGCAACTAATGATTTAATTAGAATGGGGGAAAACGGGACAACAGATGTAGGAAACAGAATAAGAGAGAGATAAAGAATAAGAGATAGGAAACAGAGGGAGCAGGCCTCCATGTGGAAGTCTAACACACAGAGAAAAAACACTGCAGACACTGACAAAGCAAAATCCAAGTAAGATGAAATATCTTAAATCAAGACAACGTGACTTTTTGCAGCATAGGATTCCTGTTTGTTCTGCCATTCTGTACATATCCCATGTCAACACGGTCCTTTGAGCTCCTTTTTTATTCGTGGCCCGACGCCCCAGAAACTTAGGCCTAAATATACCTGACGACACTCAGGGGACGGCTGTGTTGTTGGAGAGTCGAAATCTGACCCAGCGTAATAATTCCGCTCTCTTCCTGCTTCAGGTCTACCAAGCCAACGTGTTAAATGAAAAGACGGTGCCTTGTTTGTGAACTGCAGCACTGAGTTACTTTTCCCATCGTGTTTTTTCCCCCACAATCCTGGGACTATTCGGCACAGTACGCCCGCTGACCTTTCATGGCTCCCTCCTGTCTGTCTCTGTCTGCTCTGCGTGTGCTTGACCCTCAGGTGGTGTTGAAGAACGCCCACATGGCGGTAGGATCGCTCACCATCAACGAGGAGAGGTCAGAGGTCATTGACTTCTCCGTGCCCTTCATCGAGACAGGGATCAGTGTCATGGTCTCCCGTAGCAACGGAACCGTTTCCCCCTCCGCCTTTCTTGGTGAGCAGATGTGGAGCACAGTCGCTTACATGCACACACACACACACACACACACACACACACACACACACATCATATCATATCATAAATGCACGATCACAGACAGATGAAGTTGGGTTTTCACAAAATAAGAACTCTTGATGATTTCATGGTACCCACATAATGAAAACACACAGCAGGTCACAGAAAAGTTACCTTGAGGAGCTGCAGCTCTTCATCTCTTCCATCACTCCCTGCAATATTTAAAATGGATCAAAAAAAGCCAAAGATGTTTTGGAGACATTTTTTGATGACCTGTCTTCTGTTATAAATTGTGCTTCAAAATAAAATCCACCTTGTGTTTCACCAGTCAAACACTTTTAATGTGAAATAGCAGCACTCAGAAATGCTGGGTTTGCATCATTAGGAACTAAATACGAGTCTGAGAGGGTGGTTTGAGGGTCAACAGTAGACAGAGAGGCTGTTATCAGTGAGATAAAATAGAAAGAAGTGGAGCGAGATACATACACCCTGTGAATCTCCTCGTGCCTGTGAAGGCAGTTTGAATCCAGCATGGGAGCGGTTGACTACCACTAAGAATGAAGACTGCAGTGTAGGGAGGTACGGAAATTTTAAATACATTGAACGGCTTTTGGTGAAAAAATGCAGACTTGAAATTGTAATAAAAGTGGGCATTGATACTGCCAACTTTAAAGTGCTCAGCAAAATGAAGGTGGTGTGATACAAAGCTTCACAGAGGCTACTAAACGGACCTTCTGGTGAGGTTGTTTTGTTCACGGCAGTGCTGTGGGGTTTGTCACGGCCCATTCTGTGTGTGTGAAAATTGCAAAGCGGAGTGCAAGTGGTGGAAAATGTGGCCATTTCAATGAGTACATCTGTCCATTCACACCTACCTGCCTTCCTCTCAGCTTCTCTCTCGTGAAGTGCTTGTTAGTGTTCACGCAAGCTCAGATGAAATCCATGAATGTGCAACAGTGAGTCGACAGAACAAAATGTCTGAATACAAATGATCATGTCGATACCAGAGGGTGATTTTATAACTTCCCTTAATTTGGTTTGATGAACTTCCTCTCTCTTATCTTCCCACAACCCTCCCTCCCTCCGCTCCCCTTTCCTCTTCCTCTGCACCCTGTATTCCCACTCACTCCCCCCTCTCCCTCTCACCCCCCCCCCCTCTGTGTTTTAGAGCCCTTCAGCGCTGATGTCTGGGTGATGATGTTTGTGATGCTGCTGATCGTGTCGGCCGTGGCTGTGTTTGTGTTTGAGTACTTCAGCCCGGTGGGTTACAATCGCTGCCTGGCAGACGGGCGAGGTGAGAGGATTGCACACACTCGCACACACACAGGCTCAGACCCAGCCAATCCATGCTCCAGAGAGGTGACAATGAGGTACATTTTCAGGCAATTGCATGTCCTGAAATGAAGACTTAATAGACATGTTTTGTTCCTTTGAATGCATCATTCAAGATGAACCCTACATGTGCTAAATTACTTTAACAAGCTTGTCTGTATGAGTGCGACTGGAGCGCTGAGATTTACTCTACTCTGTGTCTTGGAGTCCTTATCTACATCTACAGTCACTTAAGCTCTTTCACAAATGAAAAGGATCATTGACAAGAACCAGATAGGTGATCTTAAGTATTCTTAGCATGACTGTGTGAACAACGACTCCTCTGTTCTCGCTTTACAATGTCTTTTTTTGCATTGTGCCTTTCTCAAACTTAACACAATGCTGCTGCACCACTACGGGTTGTAAAACCTGACGAATAAGTAGATCTATTACCATACACTGAAAATATGTGTCAGCTTTAACTGCGTCTGACAGTATGGAGCAGCACTACCCTGTTGAATCAGATTCTTTTCCAGCAGGCCGTTGAAATAAATTTGGCCATCAAAATCAATGGTTCAGATTCAATCTATTTTTTTTCTCAAGGTTTTATATACCCAGCTCTGTTTGACTCTCTGGATCGCATTAGTCTGCTACAATGGCAGCCACTCAAGATAAAATCAGAAAAGTGTTATATTGCTGCTCACAGTCTTTTTATCAAGGACCAGCGGGGATAAGAGTGTTTGGTTTGGAGTTATGCTTCCTGCCGTAGTGTTTTCTGAATGTCTTCTGTCACTGCGACTGTTATGTAGTGTGTGTGGTTTAATAGCTGGGTTATGTAAGGCTGTTGTCCTATACTGCTGCTCCAGCTCTAGCATAATTGTAGCCTGCTGCATGCCGATCTACACCCCTCTTTCTCTTTCTCCCTGTCACTGATGCCACAGAGCTACAGTGGGTAGTGTTTCCACCCTGCCACCTTGTCATAGTGCCATAGAGGTAGGTGGAGCAGAATTAGTCTTTAACAGTAGGCTGTCACAGCAGCTGCTGGAAGAGCAGATGTACATCCTGCGAACGCTGACAAACTAAAGTATGGGAATAAATCTAGTCTTTGTCGCCGCCATCCATCAAGTGCCTCGCACAAAGGCGCTCATGAGTAAATGCAGATAAAGTGAAGTAGTATTTCTGATGAATGAAACTTCTTGCATCCTCTTTCATCTTTCTTTGTGCCTCTCCTCACTCCCTCCGTCTCTCTTTTATGTCTCATTCTGACTCCCAGAGCCCGGCGGCCCCTCTTTCACCATCGGCAAGGCCATCTGGCTGCTTTGGGGTCTGGTTTTCAACAACTCTGTCCCTGTGCAGAATCCCAAAGGTACGACCAGTAAGATCATGGTGTCAGTGTGGGCCTTCTTCGCTGTCATCTTCCTGGCCTCCTACACTGCCAACCTGGCTGCCTTCATGATCCAGGAGGAGTATGTCGACCAGGTGTCGGGCCTGTCAGATAAAAAGGTGTGAATTCGAGGCAGTGTGAGGGGTCGTGGGGTGCAGGAGTAGGTGTGTGAAAGTACGCCAGGTGGGGCGCTGTGAGACAGAGTGTACCTGAGCCTACGAGAGAGTTCATGATTTAAGGCTGCAAATGATTATTTTCATTTTTTATTCTTTATTTTACTTCATTGAATCTTGATGTATGTATCTCTATTCAACACGCTGTTCCAGGAAAAACAGAAAGATGAGAACAGAAAGTGATCTGTTATGTTTTGGGTTAATCAGTTAGAATCGTTTATTCCAATGGTTTCAAACCTTCTCTGCCTTACATACCACCACGGCACTATTAGATGAGCTCAAGTGCCCTGTGCTCCACACAATCCATCATGTTTCACATGTGGTCATTTTAATTGATTTTTAAGTAATTTTCAAGTGTCATTCAACACTAATAATTCGATAAAAGTGTGTAAAGTTACAATATCTTTTCATACGATTGAATCATCAGTGTTCTGGCTGGTTTGGTCCATAGACAGAATAATGAGTGGACAGAGCTGAAAAGTAGAAGAGTCTTCAACATGCATTCTTTCTAATGGCCAGTAGGGGGCAAATGCACTGGTTGCAGAAAGAAGTCTGATTCTACGTAAACTTCTGAGAAAAACGATCCTTCTTCTCACTTGATTTATTACGTCAGCAAACATTTCATGTTCGTTGTCACAGTGGGTTTACATTTGGTTTGGTGACAAACGTATTTGTAAAAATATTTCTGTGTTTGCTCTCAAACTCGTTTTAGTGCTCTCTCAATTGCAGCATGAGGTTTTCAGGAGTCAGCAAGTGGCCCGTTGTAACTGGTGGTTAATCTTTTTTGTGACAGTAAATATATTAAAAGTAGCTCCAGAGCAATTTGTAATAAAATTTGGTGTTTGTTTTCCTCCTAAACATCAATATGTGGATACATTTTAAATCAAATCATTATTTCAAAGTAGCTGAGCTCTTCCACAGTGTCTTCAGGTTCGCCCCGGGGTAGAAGAGGGAATCACTGTTTCCGTTAATAACATTAAAATATATATATTTTTGGACAGTTGTTCAGACAAAACCACCACCTTGGCTATGGGACTAGGCATGACAGGCATTTATCACTTGTTTCTAAGATTGTATTGACCATATGATCAATCAATTAATTAAGAAATTAAATGAACAGCAATGAAAACAATCACGAGTTGCAGCCCCGGGCTCATCATTTCTGCACTTGTATGCTTCTGTCCTGAATGGTGGATCTTTATTTTTGATCTTGATCTGGTGTACAGTACGTTTGTCTAAATGTGTCCTCCAAATTCTCCTGTTTGTCTGTCATTGAGCACAACACTTAAGTAATTTTGAGCTTTCCTGAAGCATAGTCCCATGCTCCTGCTCAGCAGTGCATTAAAGGTTATTTGATGCAGCTCAGTGCCTTTTCCATGCTAACGAGCACTCCTCTGTCATTTTCTCTGTGTGGTTTCTTTTCCGGAAAACCCCCACCACAGTTCCAGAAGCCTAACGAATTCTCGCCACCATTCCGGTTTGGCACGGTGCCCAATGGGAGTACAGAGCGCAACATCCGCAACAACTACCGGGACATGCATGCTTACATGACCAGCTTCCACCAGAAGAATGTAGATGAAGCGCTGTACAGTCTGAAGACCGGGTGAGGAGCAGAGAGCGAGAGGGGAGGCTGGAGAGACAGATGGGGGATGTGAGGAAGGAGGGAGTTGAAAAGGATCTCAGCAGGGAGAGAAAAGAGACAGTGTTATGGAGCTGTGAGGTACTGCGCTGATGCAATACAGAGAAAAGATGATCAAGGAATAAGAAGAGGGAGACAGAGGAAGAGGGGACATTCTGGGCGATGTGGGTGGGCAGCCGGTTGAGCTGTGTGTATCTGCCTGCCATTGCCGCCCAGAATAGCAGCGCAGCCTGTGGTTGCTGCAAAAGCCAGCTGATATTCGCTCTCCCTGCCTCTCAAAGCTAGCTAACATCTCCCTTTCCTATGCCCTCTTTCTCTCTGCCTGTCTTCCAGTGTTTTCATCAACGGCTGCTAAAGAATTAAGAATGCAAAGCAGCGATGTACCTCTGGTGTTTGGTGAGAGCTTGAGCTGAATGACCACAGAGGCCTGTAGAGCCCTGAGGCACCGTTTGATGGCAGTTTGTCACCAAGCTGGAGACTGTCAGGCCAATTTACCTGTCAAATCACTCAGGGTTGATGTGAATAGAACAGAATAAGGGGTGTCCCCAGGAAATGTTTCAGCTGAGATGGCATGCCACGCAGATCCTTACATACCTTGTCAGATGGTCAGTTTAGTTATTAGGCCTGAACGATTGAACTGGAGCTTAAAGATCATTTCTTGACCTTGGATGCAGCAGTTTGACTACGCCAAATTCAGTGCAAGGTCCAACTCGCCTTGTTGTTTCCAAAGCTTTCGAACACATCTCGTGACCTTCCTCATTGGATGGAGACTCACAAGATGCGGTTGAAAGCTTCAGAAACAACACATTTGGTCTTGTGAATTGCTTGTTTTGTGAAATGGCCATACTTATTGAATATATGATACATGCTGCTGCACTTTTTGCCTTGAAGACTAGTTATCTTATTTTGTACAAAATTAAATTTTTTTTTTAAGACGTTAGCAAAGGTGATCTTTGTTTCATACTTAGTGGCCCACTATAAAACACTGAGTTAAACCCCTGAATAGAATAAATTACAATGGACGGTGACTGTATCCATCATCAGTCTCCACCTGGATTTCTATATTTACTGTCTGATATTTTATTTGATTGGACAAAAGTGCTAAATCTAAATCCAAAGCATGCACACGGACCTCTCCTAAGTATCCCTCAATGTAACGTTTCGCCTGCTTACACTGAAACTCTTCAAGTTAAATTGTTACATTTTCAATTAATTCCAGTTAAATGCTAAGCTAGCTTGCCCTCGAGTATTTCATCAGTGCGCAGCAGCTCGGCTGAACATGCAAGCACACAAGTCAACGTGAATGGAGAATACAGTTTCCAATAATAAATGAATGATTAATGAAGATTTACATGGAGCAGCTCTTGCATTCAAATTACTCTGGAAATCAATAACTTTTTAAACTCAGTGTAGCTGCTTAAACAAACAAACATAGCTGCCTCAAAATTCTTACATTTTCTCTAGAATTGGTACTGAATGACGTAGTTCTCTCCATGAAATTTTCCAGAAATTATAAGGAAATAAACCCATAGAATTAAGTGTTATCCTTCACTGTTGATTAGAGGCACAAGAGGCTCCAGAACACAACATCAAGGTTTGCTTCTCACACATTTTCCTGCGCTCTGCAGTAAATTGGACGCCTTCATCTATGATGCTGCGGTGCTGAACTATATGGCGGGCAGAGACGAGGGCTGTAAACTGGTCACCATCGGGAGCGGAAAGGTGTTCGCCTCCACCGGCTACGGCATCGCCATCCAGAAAGACTCAGGCTGGAAACGAGCCGTGGATCTGGCCATCCTTATGCTGTTTGGAGATGGTGAGGACTTGAATTATGTTTTTATTTGAATGAAGGAGCTTAAAATAGTCCAGTGAAAGTCAGGGCTTTCATAGTGGGCATGAGGGCCATGGTTCCCCTCAGGTTGCCCCTCAAAAAGTGATGTCCTCCAGCTGATTTTCTCCTCTGCCTCTTTCTTGTCAATACAGTTTTTAGACACCAGTGTCCTCCAGTGTTCACTGAGGATCAGCATCAAGTAAAATGCTGCACACAGAGTCAGTGGTGGGTTCGAGCTCCATATGAACTGCAGGGAAACAGGGCTATTTATGATGATAGAGAAATCCAGCAATCAGGACACTTCCTGATGTGCCAACAAGAGGAGGTGACCTAAGAAGTTTTATGTGCCTGATGAGTATTATAGCCGAATCTTTTTTCATTTCACTGATATACTTTAATGGGAGATAATGGTTTAAACTGTGTCCAATTTTCTTTGTAATATCCTGACAGTGATTAGATAGGGCCTAAACATTATTACACTGCCTGGGAGGAAACAACCGTATCAGAGGACAGCCAAATAGACCCACTGTGTTTAAGAGATTCATTTCTTTCACTCAGTCTAAACAAACATTAACTGCCCTTCAGTGTTGAGTCACTGTTATAGGTTTCAGGTAATAAAGCACAATTATCACTCAGGTTGAGAATCTTAAATTGCAGTCTCATCAGTGGAGTGAGGTCAGATATGTGGAGTCATGAAAGTAGCTTTGACGGAGCTGCAACTCACAAGGCAGTTGGTGCTTGTTATGGTGGCAACCCAAAAACCTGCTGGTAGATCCTGGCAGTCCTCGAGGATGTCGAGCTGCAGGATGAGGCCTCCTGAGCCAGACTGGCACAGTTCAGTCCTTACTGAACAGCAAGTCACCAGCAGGCCTCAGAGACTGCAGCTGCTGCAGTGAAAGTATCAGTGGGAGTATGTTTGTTTGGGAACTCAGGAGGTTCTGGCATGGACGGGAAATATTGACCTTATCTGGAGACAGAAGGAAATGCATCAAACAGGGAAACCGTGGTTCTATTTTGATTTGTCGACACTATAACTCTCAACTTTGTCAATGACAGGATTTGACTTTGAGAGCTTTTCAGTATGAACCACATGCTGATGTCTACAGTCTAATTTGTTTTTAGTCTTGGTCCTTTACCACTGCGTTTGACAGATTAAAAGTACAATCCCTCCCTGATTTGGACTCGTGTGGAGTTCTAGGATATTCTTCCTGATAGCCACTAAACCACCTCAGAAAAAGCAGACATAAAAGCTTTAAAGCTCTGCCTACGATTTAGAAAAGTGCATAAATAATTTAAACCCTTTACCACCTCCAATGGCTGATAAGTGATGTGCAGGAAGAGCAGGAGCACTGTGAGTGTTCATCACCAGCGCATGTGTCTTTGTGGAAAATATGACTGTAGCGTCGTGACACCAGCTTACCAATTCAACAACACGGTGGCAGGACGTCGCTGACTACACCAGCACTTCATCATGTGAGTATTTACAGGTTGAATCCAGGGTCTGTATCCCATTAGTGGATTGTATGCCGCATGTGCCGCAGAGCAACACTCTCAGTTTGTAGGTCTGGTTTTGTTTTGAGCGCAAGCTGCTGTTGTGTGTTTTGGGTAGTGACCAAGAGAAGCCAGCAGGGTGTCTGGCGTCACTTTGAGAGAATGACAAGTGCGGTGATCCACGAGGGCCTCTGCATCGAGCTGCGGCTCCATCATGAGGAGACGGTTGAGCCAGTTGTGGTGGTTTGTGAACATGTTTCGGATGCCCATTTGGCACCTCTGTTTGAACAGGTTGGAGCCGCACAGACATTCCCCATCAGTGCAGACAGTTAATGAGACAGTGGGCCCACATTATGAAACAGCACTCACATCTCATGACTCTGAAGTGCTGCAGTGTTGGTTTGAGACTTGAACTGCAGCTGAACTTTAGCCCTTTGTTCACACTGGAGATGAAGTGAACGCTTCAACAGGAAATTACAGTTTCTAAAATATTACAGGAGACGATCAATCTGTGATGCAGGTTTTGTTTTCTTCAAATCAGTTATTCTGCTATTGAATGTGCTGAAGTTGTTTTGTAGAAAATCCTCATCACACATGCCACTTACTTTGATTTCCCTTCGACATTTTCTCATTCGACACATGGACGCCTGATTTGACGTGACTTACATTCACCTCTCCGGCCGTGTGACAATGACTTCACTGGTGCCATGACAGCTGAGCAGTTGAGGAATGCAACAAACTTCAGAGGTCACAATGTTTTTGCCAAGAATTAATATTTTGAGGTTGAAGGTTCACTGTACATGATAAAAACACACACATCTGATCATACTTTATATTCACTATTCACAGGATTCAAAAAACATGATCTGGACATCACTTCTATTGTCGGATGTCACTTCAAAAAGAAGCCTGCGGTTAAGGAGCCTTTTTTCTATTTTCTGACATTTAATAGACCCAACAATTAATTGATTAATATAGAACAAAATCAGAATATCAGTCAGAAATGAAATTAATAGGTTGATGCAGCGCTCGATCTATCCACACTCCATGCAATCTTCAGAGTGCTTTGGCAAAGAGCTGAAATATTTTGTTGGGAGAACTTGGTCTGTGCTGCCTTTTAACAGGTTCCAGAAAGTGACAGTGGATGGATGAATGTTGTAAAGTATATTGATTGTTGTTGTTGACTGACTTTTGCTATCAGAAACGTAATGAATGAATGCATCATCAGTTACTCCTATTGTAGCACAGTGTGTCCTGTGTTTCCTTCATTTGACAGGGCAAGTGTTGTTGCCTATGGAGAGGAAGTGTGGGTGCATGAATGCGGAATAAAAGATTTCAAAATGTATCACCAGCCGTGGATTTGGCAGCTCTTTTGCATTTTGTATCTTCATGTAAAAGAGATGACTGTCCCTACTGTGAGTCCTTGCCTTTGGAGAGTACACCTACAGTAACACTCCACCTCCAGAGATTGTATGTGCTCCATACGGCTCACCAGCTGCAAGATCATGTATTGCACACTGACACACACACACACACACACACACACACACACACACACACACAGAGTTGCCTTTGATGTGCTATCACTTTCCATCCCGGTGTGTGTCACGGATGAGGGGGTCAGTGCAGAGAGAACATTCACCATGAATCAGATCTTTAGGAGCCAGATCGACTCAGACCTCGACATACTCTGTTGAGTGATGTTCACTGAAGTGCCAGTGTGTGCATGTATGTGTGTATGCAAAGTGTGTGTGTTTGTCACATGTGACTGTGCATGTTTGAGTGTGTTACCCAAAGATCAGACAACATGTCTGCACAAATTTACCAAATGGAAGTAAAGTCTTATTGTTCTGTCAAGTGAGTACATGAGGCCGGCGCATCAGACATTACCTCTCATTACTTCATGTGGACTGTTTGGCTGTCAGCACACATATGTTAGTCCAGGTTTAGAGATCAGACTCATCGATGTTTGCTCATATCTGTCATGTCCTATTAAGAGTCCAGATATGACCATGATGTAGGTCATATATGCAGAGGGAGAGGATCAGCGACAGCCTCCTTATGGGATGTACAAAACAGATACAGGATCAGGAGGAATGTGGGAAAACTGTTGATGATGGAGGAGCAGAGGGATGGGAAAAATGATGGATAAGAGCGGGGGTAGGATTAGAAAGCACAAAGTAATTAGAATAATATTGATTTCAATTACATTATAGATTCTGCTCATTGATCCAGTTACAGTTCTTAATCAATTGGTTTCATATTGTGGAGTCAATGACAAGTGCGTACAGATTTAAAAGCATCGGGTGTGCATCCAGCAGAGCGTTCACACCACCCTCATGTCATTGTCATTAAATCTGCAGGCCGGTAATAAGAATCAATAGCGTCAGAGTTGACACTTTGGTTCTAAATGGGAACCAGTTTGCTGTCCCCAACGCTGGTCTGGAGATGTTCAGATGGATATTTGGCCATCCCTGGAATTAATTAAAAGCATCTGGCATTTTTGTGACTGTGTTTGTTTCTTGTTTTTTGCTTCTGTCCTTTTTTTGTTGTTTGCTTTTTAAAATCCGCAAATATTACTGGGATTGTCTTGCATGACTTATGCGGAAAACAAATCAAGTAAGCCTTTTTCACAGCAGACATTTAGCCTTGCCACAGCAGAAAAAAAAAACATGTGTTACTAATAACATTAATGATAGTTCAGTGAAGCAAGATCAATATCACTACTGTCTGTGCATTCAGTATGTAGCTCGGGGCAAGAGGTAATTAGCTTAGCTAGCTTAGCATAAAGACTGGAAGCAGGGGAAAACAG